>NW_022145613.1:7971928-8491928 GCF_000002235.5 Strongylocentrotus purpuratus | reverse complement strand
AGCAGCAGCATTCATTTTCTTTGCAACGTTCAACTGATTGTAAAACACCTGTGCATATTTATTGCGTTGCCCCACGCATAAGGATTGGTGTGGCGCGATAATCAAGGGGGTGAAATGCATGTTTCTTCACGCGTTCGCCTCAAAGATCGGGAGCGCAATCACTGTGATTGGAGAAATTTAAAACAATGCGTGAGGGGAATTCTATTGTTCTGATTGTTGAAACGGGTGGTTCGATTCAGAAAACGGACAGAGATAGTGGGATATATTTCGGTATGTGGAATAAACATTCAAATCAGAATTTCACAAAAGGAACTGTCGAATCCAAATGAGTGTATAAACTGAAATGAAGATAGAGAAACACACAAGAAGTCATTATGTAAGTTGTGTTGTATTAGGCCGACTATTCCAAAAGATTTCCTCTTCATGTTGAAAGGTGATCAACTATTTAGGGATATTTATTTTTAAATCTAGTTCATCCGTTTCTTGAATTTTCCTTGTTCTTATGTAACCTCTTTGTAAGCTCCTAGTGGCGAAGCAACGGATGTACAAGGAGTGGTACGTGCCTCCCTCATCGGTTAGCGACGAAAGACTACTACAGAAAGGGGAGAGAAGGGGTAGAGAGACAACAAAATAGAGCAATAAATCACGAGAGAGAAGGAGAGGGAATGGAAAAGAAGATGACAGGACCACTAGCACACCTTGCCTCCCCCTAATCGGTGACACAATTAATTGGCATTTTATCAACAGAGTAAGACTGGTGAACCCCCCCCCCCCCCCAGATGCCAGCGCCCCCGCAAAGCCTAGATCCACGCTACGCCACTGTTTATTCGTATGTATCCCGTTTGGATGCATCTTTAACCCGAGATCTTTAGCCTCTTGAGTGAGGATCTAGAACATTGGGATTTCCTTCTTCTTATTCCCTAAAGGTCTCACCTTTTGTGTATCTGTGTCGTTATTTCCGATATTATGTTCTCACTGCTAAATGCTTTGGATAAGTCTTGAACGCGCCATTCTCTGGCAATCCTCTTCATTCAACGGATTTAAGGAAAAGAGGGAGATGGATGGAGGGGGAAACATAGAGAGAAGGAAAGAGAGGCGGCAGAGAGAGAGAGAGAGAGAGAGAGAGAGGATGAGAAATAGTGAGAGGAGGGAATATGTGGGTTTCGAGAGATGATTTAGAGAAAGACTTGCAGAAAGAGAGGATTAAAAAGAGGGGAGGAGTTAGATGAGAGAGGGGGTAATAATGAGAGGATGAGGAAGAGAGAGAAAGAGAGGGGGTTGCATAAAAAGATGGGATTGGAGCGACTTCAAAACATATGGGAGGAGAGATATATAATAAACGAAGGAGGGTAGACAATAACAATTATTAATCACGCAAAAAAAAGACAATATATACTGTAAAGATTTAGAGACAAAGTGAAGCACTCATAAACACATAAATCATACCACTTTCGGAGAACATATAAATAGAAATGAGAGGCCAGATCCATCGAAACAAATACAGAGATGATCAAATCAAACCCTTTTTAGGTACATTGAGAATCGGAAGTCGTAAGGATCCGATGGCACGATTAAGGCCGAATAAGTCGGCAGAGAACTTCTTTAAGTGTTCATGGAAATACTCTAAAAAGTTAAATGTACTTAATTTAGCCAAAAAACAGAAAGTGATATAATCAAATCCGTATTTTGACTGACTACTCCCGGGTAGTCTCATCCCTAGGGCTGGTTAACCATCTTAATACAAGTATTGTACCCTCGAAAATTAACCCGGGTCGGTCCTAGGTAAACTACCCCTGGACAGTTACCTGCCCCCAACCCCCACCCCTTTCCAACTACCCCAAATATTTCCTCCTTGCGATATTACCCTGATTACTCTGAGACAACCACCCAGGGGGTACCTCATTTATAATGAGCGAGAAGTTGTACTGGATCTTTTTCAGAATGGTAGTTTTCCGCGTTTAGTTGCCAAAGTAAGAACAGTTGTCTGGGGTAGTTATTGTTCTGGTGGTAAGTTGGCTGAAATTATAGTCCAGCGGTAGTTATCCTAGAATTTGATGAACCAAGAACAATATTTAAAAACAAAATTAATAAATGCGCTCAAGGGTAAAATCGGCATCGTGCCCCGCAGTTAACAAGTGATTGAATCGATTTTTGGTTAGAGATATCATGGATTTAATGACATTCTGTGAATGTTCTTTTCAAGTCCTACCTCTTCGTGGTAAATCACGTGAAACCCGAGTGAATGAAATGAATTAAACATCACACACCCACACAATACATGGAACACACACGCACCTGTTGAAAGGCACGGGGGCAGAGGTGCGCAACAAGTAAGCACACTCTCGTTGGACGGTTGTGATTTTTTTGCATGGCGTGTTTGTGTTTTTGGCGGGAACGCTTTGTGTCGTCTGCGCTCACTCAGAGTCACGACCACGCTCGTATTACCATCTGCGAAACACGATAGCGTCATCGAGCCGGTGTTCGATGCCCGTTGAGTACCTCTTGCGTGGGTAGCGAACCAAGAAAGATGCGGTAAGGCACACCCTCTTCACCTGGGTGAGTGCCCCGGTGGAGCATTGAAGGGGCACGCTCAGGGGCGTGTTCTCATGGAGAGTCGTGGAATAGCTAACTGCTCTTGTTTTGTTTCCAAACTTTTGCACGCTGTCCGAAGGTTGACCTAGGGAAGACAAAATATCAACAGTTTTTTTTTTTTTTTTTTTTTGGAGGGGGGGGGGGGGGTGGGGGAGTCAAGTGAGTGAAGAGTTCATAGTGGAAGCATCCTATTAAAGTATGAATACTTCACTACTTTATTTTGTAGCTGGGATGAAATGCTGATTCTCCATTTCTTTCTGTATTTAAGCTTTTTCAGAATTTAAGTCAACTATATTTTTCCAACACTGTTAAAAAAAACTGCTTAAAATTCTCCAATAATTAAATCAATTAAATTGTTAATGTTGAGGTTATCACATTTTCATATCATACATTAAATTTTGTATTATTATCTAAAGAAAATATCAACAACTTTTTTCTTCTATCATCATCATGATTTTTTTGTTGAATGATTTTACAAACTGTAGCGGCGTCGATTTATGATCATGAACCATGTTAAATCGAATCGGGTCAAATCAAATGAAATATATATTTATAGACTGATTCATGTAATTACATATTTAAGCCCCTTATCTGATATCAGTCATATTCAAAATTGATAATGAAAAAATATGTGATGTCTAGGATTCATTGATTTCAATACACTTATAAACACAACGAGAGATGAAGAGTTAAGATAATCCAACATAATTTTATTCTCAATAAGTTCCAATTCATGCATGATTCTGTTCTTTGTTTCCAATTAATCAATTAACATTCTATTGTCATTTTTTGTTGTTGTCTTCCCGTTCAGAACCTACATCAATCCACTCCAGTTCTAGTGACAGATGTCTACATGATTCTGTTTCTGTATTAACAGCAGGTAGTGCGTGTCTGAGTGAGATCCACAAACTTTTAGTCCTAAGCATGATGATGGGACGACAGGCTTTTATTTTTCTTGTACTCGGAATAGGTAAGGTGTTTTTCAAATCTATAATTATTTCTTTAGTCATTCATTTATGTGTTCATTTGTTTATTCATTTATTCGTTTATCATTTAATTATTTATTCATTTATATATCTTCCTATTTATACTCATTTATTAGTGTACGAAGTTTTGAAAACTGCTAAGATGTGAACTGAAATTGGCAATTTGAGAACAGTTTGTATGGTGTTTGAGTTGTCGCTTATTATTATAAATAGTTTGTAGCTGATACTGTTGTAGAAGTTAGATTGAAAGTAGAAGTGGTGACGGTATTGGCGTTAGTTTTATAAGTCCATAAAACAGTTATACGACCTGGCAGATCAATCATTATCAGTAGTAAAAGAAAAGAAGTGGCAATACTAGAAAGAAGGAAAAGGAAAAAAGGAGGAGAAGAATTAAAGGAAGAAGACGAAGGAGGAGAAGAAGTAGTAGTAGTAGTAGTAGTAGTAATAGTAGCAGCAGCAGCAGCAGCAGTAGTAGTAGTAGTATTAGTAGAAGTAGCAGTAGCTGGAGCAGTAGTGGTAGAAGAGTTCTAGAAGTGTACAGTTGTAGTACCAAAAATAGAAGACAATTCATACCCAAAACAGATCAATTAACTCGTATTCGCGGCAAGACGAAAAATGACGTCATTATAAACATTTATTCAGAATCGCAAAGCCCATGAAAACTGTGTACATACGCATGACAACATCCTTTCTGTTTTGGCGGGTATACCATATAATAGCACTTCCAAAGGTTATTCAAATCATCGAAGAACGCCGGCTGGTCATACATCATCATTGAAGTGTCACGTGATGCTAATACCCACGTGACTGACACTTTCATGTTCATCGCTTCGTCTGCTCCTTGTACTGGGGAGGATTTTCGTTTCGTATTGACGAGTCGCAAACACCGTGAGAGGGCAGTTTGCCTCTGTAAAATCGTAATTATGAGACAGTTTCTTCAGTTTCTTCACTTGTCTCAATTAAACAGAAACAGTTGTACCAGAATAGTTGGGTACTTGGGCTTCTGAATGGTAATATGCATATACCGCCCTTCTAGCTCTGAGCGAAAGCTTTCTTTTGAGAATGCAAAAGTTTGCTCCCCCCTCCCCTCTATGTCTAGAACGACCCCTCTCAAGATGGGTAGCTGGTCAGGGTAGGTTGTCCTATGGGTCCTATTGGTTAATTGTCTTACCCAGTAATTGGTGTTGGGAGAGTTGTTCGGATTTAATAGTCTGTGCGAGTATCCCAAACCCTGATATACCTCACATACTCACATACCATGCATGTAATGTGTTTTTTCGTGTGTAGCGGCATTTTACGGAACTTCAATTTCTATTTATGAATTATGATTGTTTCAATGTCATGCAAACCTCTATGACTCTCCTGAGTCAACCTAAAGAAATCCATATGATCTAACTGCTACTGAATTTGAATACCTTCGCAAACCTGCGGTGGGCGTTTGTCAAACATGCCGTCCGCAGACAAATTAATGATACCTAGCCTATATTTCATATTTTTATTACGACCGCTTTTCTGTGACATGATGCAGACTGTATAGTTGAAGGAAGAACGCCCTCACTGGCAGCAATTCCCAAGACATGATGCTCTTTGATAAAACACTAAGTCTTGTGTTCCACAACCGCAATGCAAATGAAATACATGAAAACTGCTCTCGATTTATTGATGTTAAGGACTTGGAGAAATAATCATAATCACTAAATAAATTATAGTATTGATGATAATGAGAACACAACTTTGAACACCGGTCACACACCTTCCCGGCCCTTCGCATAACATCATGTGCATTAAATGAATGTAGTTTTATTATTTGTATTATTATCATTCATCGATAATACCATGAACAAAAATGCATTTAACGTTATGTATGGTATTAGTTAATGGGCTGGTTAAGCATAAGGTAAAGTAAACAAAAACAATTTCGAATACATCTAGCATGAAGTTAGGAATCGAGATTTGTTACTCCTTGAATCTGTACTTTAGAACATCGTATATACCATACCATTAAAGGGATAGTTGAGTTCTTGTTTCAGACCGCAAATGCCTTCAAAATGCATGGTTGTCGCTCTTAAAAATGGTATTTAGTTTAATACTATAGGAAAGTTCTAATGCATTTCAAATTTGATACGTCAAACAAACTTCAAACAAGGAACTTTAATAAATTCCAATCTCCATCATCATGTTGATCGTGAGGTCTTTGGCAATGCGAACGCAATTTCTTAGTCACTTCTGTGAGCGATTCTTGAGCAAATAAATATTGGAGGGTTTGGTTTGACGGCGTGAAGTGATGCGATCTTCGGAGGACAAACAAGAGATCTTGGTAGTAATCCCGAGAACAGATGATGTGATTAAGAGCTATGCTCAACATCGAGACACACGACATAACCATTTGATAACTAATCAATAATGATAATAAGTTTGATCAAGAACCAGGCAGATTGAAAAGGGGGGGAAAGAGGGGAGAGGGGAGGGGAGAGGGGGGGGGGAAGATAAGCGGTGGAAGGGCAAAAAAGAAAGGTTAGGACTTAGGAGCCTTATAAAGTAGCAACAAAAAGGAAAGCGATACAAAGGAAGGACTGAAAAAATTCCCACGCCGGATGTTTATTGCTAGTTTACGATTTCAAAGTTCTAAAGAGGAAGCTAAATCACTGACATTTGGATTTATGTATCAATCTTGGTAATACCAAATCTTTCGACAAAAAAAAATCAGGTGACGCAAATTATTCCGAAAAGGGACAAAATAAAACAATGAATGTACATTTCTATTATTATTGATAGAACGTGGGAATTACATGGGAATTAATCATTTGCGTTCTAGGAAATTGTAAGCAACGTGAGACGCGGACTCGTAAAGGTCAATTAAGAAGAAGATATATAGGATCGTCTTGTTGGTGTATCACAACATTCATGTTAGCGGCTTCCTCCATTGTTGGTTATAGGTTAAAGAACAAGAGAGAGAGAGAGAGACAGAGAGAGAGATGAGAGAGAACATGACGGAGGAAAGCGAGAGGGGGTGTGGTAGAGAAAACAAAGTGAGAGAGAGAGAGAGAGAGAGAGAGAGAGAGGGGGAGAGGGGGGGGGGGGGGGGGAGAGGAAACTACAGGGTGTATTTTGAATTGTCGATCTATCCGCTAAGAATTAAAAGAATTGTTGTCGCCTCGGTTTATGAAATAATCACCAAAAAGATGGAGTTCTTATTTAACACAAATAACAGCAAAAATGCATAATGATGCGACTGTTCCCTGAAAAATTGCCGAGTAGGCTTGCAACGTTGAATGCGACGGAATGGGTAGACGGCGAAGAAGGGTCACTATCGGGTCGACGGACTCATCGTATTCCGACTCGTCCTATACCGTAATCACTCCAACTGTTTACTCAAGTTTCTTGGATGACCTCATAATAACAGTTTGATTAACAAAGAGAAATGATTGGTGTGCTGTCAAGGATTAAAGGAACTAATCGCCCCGCATGTTCTGATAAGATAACGAAACCCATTTCACTTATTTAGCTCGACAACTCTCGATTTCTCTGTTTCAGGGATGGTGATTGATTATGATGGTGACGATGATTAAATGATCATGACATAAGTGACGATGATTAAATGATCATGACATAAGTGATGATTTTAAAATGAATTACCCATAGATTCAAAAGAATGCAATGGCCCCCAAAAGGCTAGATTTTCTTTAATTTGTCAAAATTGGTCAAAAAGTCTCGTCGATGAGCTTTATGTAAACTATCACCACTTATTTTTTGACGAAAGGTTACTGTTGTTAATCTAATCTTTATATCCAATTATGCATTGTGTAGTAAATGTCGGCGAATACTTTGATAGAACCTTGAATCTTATTTCAAAAGCGTTAAAGTTCGCAACAAGAACGATGTGTAATAACAAGACTCTTTAGAATGTACATCATCTCAACTTTGCTTCATTTGATGTGTATACAACACATCTCTCTCGAACATACCAAACCACGAATTTATGAACCTTTCATCGCGTTCAGTTCGCGCGGGAAAATATCATAATAACATACGCTTTCACGTCAAATATTGCAATATCGATACACAGTTGACAAGCATCCGAGCGAATGATTAGAATTTTTGGTATCAATCATGTCCAAGGTGAATTTCATCACGGATATGAGATCCCGAAAGTGTAGCATAATTGTGATACTGAATAGAACTAATTGGCTCGCCCCAGAAAATCGATAAACATTATTTGGATGCTTGTATCATTTTGTGAAAATCTCGGCTGATTTTATGAATGTGCGCAAGGACAGGGCGTTATTGTACAAAGATCATATAGCGTACGAATCATGTAGTACATTTCTCTTGCAGGCGCTTGATGTGTACTTTTAGACTAAGAGCCTATATATTCAGAAAGTGACATCCAAAAAACCCGTGGCATTTTTGTTCTCTTTTAGTTCCTAAGACCATCTAGATAATCTGTCTTCGAAAAAGAACCCATGCACACATCGGTCGATTTCATCCCATACCCATGTATTGAAAACATCGTCAAAAGGGGGAAGCATGATGTATTTTAAGCACAAATACTGATAAAATTTCGGGAAGGATTTGTAAGACGTTGTTTTTCTTCACCCTTTGACACTTAGACCTGTCAATCAAATTTTGTCATAAGGAAGAAGTCTATAAACTGTACATCACCACAAAATATGAAAAGTATAATTTCCTTCTGGAAGGAGGTTTAAAGTGACTCGGGAACATTGCCTTAGATTCTGAAACAAAATCTTGGAATTAGCTCATGCTGCAATCACAATTATAAAGCTCAGTCAGGAATCCTATGACTTTTACAAGCCGATCGCCTGTCTGATTATCCAGATATTTATGATTGGAAATCGAAATTTCATTTTTCGTTTACCTAACGGTTTTATAACACTACAGTCTAATGGGGAAAATGAGTACGGTAAAACCGGTCAATCAAAGATATTCCCTTTTTTGAGGCATTTTATGATCATTTTGAAGCGCAGTTTTTTTAGGGCTTCAAACTTACACCGTATCACCGACACTGATAACACGTAGGGCAATGCATCTTAGATTTAAAAACGATGCCTTTAATGTGTAATTGTCATATAGTCTTTAGCATTGTAATATAAGCAGTGGCGGATCCGGGGGGGGGGGGCACAGGGGGCACGTGCCCCCCCCCCCCCCGGCGAAAAAAATATGTTAAAATCAGCCCTAAATTCGCCCAAAATATAATGAAAAACAGGGGCGTGTCCCCCCAGCCCCCCAAAAAATACCAATGGCTGAATGGCTAAAAAAGACCCCCCCCCCCAACGGAGCAAAATGTCAAATGTAAACATTTCGTGACCAAAAAAGAAAGAAAAAAAGTGTCCTCTTACCCCCCCCCCCCCCTTATTCAGCGGCTGGCGATTTTTTGGGGACTAACAAATATATATATATATATATGTTCTCTTTTACACACGGTGCCCCCCCCCCCGGCAAGAAATTCCTGGATCCGCGCCTGATAAGATACAAATACCTGGAGCCTAACATGACAAACTGACCAACAGTTAGTCATCTCTGTTAGTCAAGGCAATTTGACGGGAGTAATACAATCAAATGCATCGGAGAAGGGATGCTTGCAGATCAAATGGGTGCATTTGTTTAATCTGATAATATTCTATTTTTCTGTGAGCAATGAACGGTTGTATACAAATACGCTCATTTTCGTTGCCCGTATTAACTATTGCCTGTCACTTAATCATATCTGCTTCCGCTTGATTCGAATATTCTATGGACTCTGCAATGTTGGTGAATAAGATCTCTTTCACCAATACATGTATACAGATTCTATTTGTTTCAAATTGAATTCACGACAGAGAGGCGCGGTGTTTATGCAAAGAGACTTTTCGAGAACAATGCATTCTAGGTCATGATTATTTTTGGTAATTACTTCCTCAAATACAACCCTTTATTCGGCAATATTTGTGTATACAATCATGTATTATCTGTGATTGAGGGTTGCCAATTTCAGGGAAGTGAAGGGGAGCGGTATATAATTCGGTTCCGGCTGTTTTTTCAACATCGTTATAACAAAAGATAAATCGATTAATTTGTTACACACATATCAGTGTACGACTCGCCATTTGCGGGAAAGATTGTACATATTGTCTCTTTCACTTTGATAAACAGGTATAGAGTCCTTCAAAAATTCTGTTCGATGCAGTTAAAAATAAGATTTACCCCTTTCCTTTTTACCTTTGTAATTTTCACTCGTGAAGACAAACATTCGAATAACTATAGGTAGGGTATGCTTACACAAAGGGAGAAGGGAGGGAATGTATAGTTTACAAGATAATACATTTGAGCAATCAATACAATATCTTTAAACCAATAAACATTGAATTTCCGCTTTCAGAAAATAGATTTGTTTATTTTGTTGTGGGTTTATTCATAATAGTTTTGTTTATCAGGTGTTGGTTGTTAGTTTTGTTATCGCAGTTCATGCCTCTGAAATTAGGATGAAGTTAGCGCCATTTCGGCGTTCGGTTAGCTTGAATGTCTGTTAATTCGTTAATATCTGTGCGTGAATAATACACCCACGCTCTGTAACAAGCTTTATGTAAAAATTACTAATTTCCGAATTTCATATTTCTGATGATTCTGTCTAGTCGTAGAAGTACATGCATACCCGACAGAAGGTCGTATTACATGGCTTTATTGAGCTTCATTTCTAAGACAGTATCAGCGAAAAGGTTAAAGTTAATTCTACAAGTATCACCTACTTAAACTCTTTTATTCACATTTTTTTCCGCGATGAAATTTCATATCGACCTCAAACAATCGTGCTAATATCCGTATTCGACCCCTATACTTCATGTTACACCGCGGATTCTGGAAGTCATTGTGTCGTCTGCTTCGGTTTTGGTGCACTTTTCTAAGGAGAATCGCGCCCTCTGGCTACGGAGGCCTCAAATTTCATATCATTTTTGCGATAGGTCGCTCTTCGCAAACACAAAAAACAGTCGCATCTCAAATCGATGACGACAAATGTATTGAATGAAATAGCGCCCTCGAATGTCGCCTTGTCTCCCTTTAGAAAGTTTGAGAAGCAGTAATATTTCGGTTTTCTGAAATGCCAGAGGAAGGCATTCTTCGATATTTCGTTTGATAATCAAACCTGGAACCTGACATTTGCATTACTTGTGAGACGCATGCAATAATTTCTTTAATCTTTAGCTGTTACTGAAATTTTGACAACTTTTTAACCACGAGGACATTTTTTCAAATTTTATTGTAAACTCGGGGGTAAGGCGCGGCTCAGGAGGGGGGGGGGGGCTTGCGTTTACAAGAACATTTCTTTTCTATCGGCAGGCACATAGCCCAATTTGATCAGAAAGCTCTACCCCTTCCCCACGATTCCAAAATGCTACTATTTCTAGTGAAAATCATTTTTTTTAAACAAATGGACATTGTCGTTGAGACGAGATATACATAGGGCTTAATCTTTTTTTTAAAATTGTAAATAACAATATCGATATTTACAAAAGAATAAAATAACACAAGCTATACGGTAAAAGTGTGAAAGAAAATAGCCAAGCTGACCATATCAAATCGGGTGGTATTTAATGCCACTGTGAGCTTCATGTCCACGTTCAACCACTGCGTACATAATGCTCATGCATGAAAGTAAGAATGGCGGTCACTGTCAAATTTTACGTCAAATTAAGAAAATTGCATACAACTACAAACAAACGATTATGTATTCCATTTTTTTTCACACTCATTATTATCTGAGGGGTCCACAATTTACAAGCTCTGCTTTTTAGTGGACCTCTCCATTTCCTCAAAATATAAATGCAGTTAAATTTTAAAATTCATTTTTTGTCTTCCTAAAATGTATAAATTATTATTAAGATTTTTTTATTACAAATGTAACTATGTTTTGTATACATTTTACATTGTATTCATTATTATGTATTGTATTTTGTTGGAAATGAAAAAATAAAAATGAAATGAAAATGAAAAACAAAAATTACGATTCATAAAAAATGAGGAGACACAACAAAAGTAGGCATACACAACAAATTAACAGACAGTGCTGAACAATATCTCTCAAACGTAAAAGTCATTATTCAACACAGTGCTTTCTAAAACATATACAAATTAAGGCTTGTTTGATGTTTGTCCAACATAGCAACATTAACTCTGCATCCGGACTATTGCAATTTAGTATCTTGTGACAGGTGAGTGAGATAGTCTGTCAATCGGACGTAAAAGAGTCTACATTGAGTACACTGTGAACTGGTAAAGTCTTTTCAATAAATTCAAAGACCAATAGAACGCTTGAAAATGGGCACGTGAAAACGAACCTGTATATTTGCTCCTTCCCTATCAGAAATCTTTTTTTGCAATTTCTATTTTCGTTTTCTCTTATCATTAGCTCTGGTCGACATCGTCGCCGGCGTCAATCTCCAGCAGTGCGATGTCGAAGTGGAGTTCGAGTGCGAGCCCGGTGTCTGTATACCTCGGAACCTGACGTGTAACGGTATTTTCGATTGCGAACTCGGCCAGGATGAGGAAGTCGCATTTTGTGGTGAGAAAATAAAACTAACAACCTTCTCACTAGTATATATGTTTTATTTAATTTATGCAGCATCCACCCCCCCCTTCCAGAACGCCAAGTCTCTTAAATTTTCGTTTTCACCGAGTCTGCATACAATTTAGTAAATACGTCTGTTACGACACAGGGACGATGTCATACAAAATACTCAAGAATCAAGCCAGGTTTTCCAGCATGTCATGAAATAAAATTCCCTGATTTTTTCCCTGAAAGAGTTTTAAACTTCCACGATCATTAAGGGCGGCATTTTACACACTTAAAACCTTAAAACCCACATAGCCTATCATCAAGTAAATACTGTTTTGTGGCTGTATGTATAGGAGACGGGCTACTTTCTTTTGGGTCCAACTAAATACCTTAATTTTCCCCTGGGTTTAGTATTTTTTTTCTCAAATTCCATGGCTTTTCATGACTCAAAAGAAGAGACTATAATTTAATTGTTCTCCCTGGTTCAAATCGGTAATGCTGTCTAAAGCAACTCGATAACGCGTACTGCTCGTACACGACTTCTAAACAGGTAAAAAATGCATCTTTTCACCGCAGCTTTGAATTCATGCGATCTCACCCAGTAAATCACTGGATTGGCGATCAAATTGACATTATATAATATCATTACAATTTCAAACGACGTCTGATCCTTGCTCGACGTTAATCCATGAATGCTTATCGGCAACCAAAGAGCGAAAGATGTTGCGTAAATGGCGGCAAAAGTCGTCAGCAACCGGCGATTCTCTCTCAACCGCTGATCGTTTCCGCCCGATCGTGACCGCGTCACACTGCGATAAAGAAGTACGTAACAGATCCCTGAAAGTGCGAACAGGGCAAAGACGGAGAGAGATATCCATCGCCCTATCCCGTCTTTTACTAATATTTGAACGAGAGGGAAAGAACCAACTAGCCATGCCAGCGCGCAGGCGAAAATGCATCGAGGTGTAGTCACGAGATTCCTGACGCCGAAGGGGTCGACGTGAACGGTTACGAAGCGGTAGACGGCCACAAGTAGGATGTTTAGACTCGAAACAACCGTGCAGGAGTTCCAAGTTGAGCTGTAAATTTTCTCCATGTGAACACTCTAAAAAACAAGAGACAAAAACACAATTACTATAGTATCTAAATGGGCAATGGGGCACGTGACACGGTCGCGCGGCACCAGAAGGGGCGACAAAAATGAAAAACAGAGAACATAATGGGGAGAGGAAGAAGAACACAAAGTGTTATACAATAGCGAGAAGAGGATAGAATATCCTTTGAAAGCAAATGTAATTAATGCAGTTGTTGTGCTGTCTCGAAATGTCCGTGATACCCGAGATGCCCTATATGCGAGGTGTCATTTTGATTGCGCTATTACCTGCGCTAATGGAGCCTATGAATGGAACTACATGTAATGCATGCGCCAATAATTCAACTGAACGTCGTTTTCCACTGTAAAATTGTCATTCATCCTTTGTACAATATTGAGCTGACCCATCACTTCGTCAGAAAATGACGCAAAGTAGATTAAAGAATACCCATGAACAGAATGATACTATGAGTGCTGATATTAATCATTAAAACCCCTCTAAAGTGTTAGGAGCCCCAAATTAGCCAACAAAATGATGGAAAAATCTCACTTAAATTGTATCATAATGTGAAAGAAAATTTCATTCAAGACACATTTCTGCAAAGACTTGTGTTTGAAGACAAATATTGATAAAAGAATAAGACAAATATTGATAAAAGAATACGTAATGTTGGTTTTCTGTTGTATGCAGAAAATCAAAACTTTGTATTCGTTCATTATTATGCGCGATAGCTTTAATATAGTTGGTAGAGCAGTGGTCTCGTAACCCGGTGACCCGGGTTCAAACTAAGTCGATGCGCTAGTACCCTTTGGTAAGGCATTCATTCTCATTACCAGGTCCCTCGGAGAGGACCTAAAGCCGTTTGCCGTGTGGTTGCTTACTTGCAAGCATTTATGCTTTCTTAGCAGTCAGGTCAAATAACCACTATCAATAATCAATAAATAAATATAGCAGAAACTTCAAACACATTTGTTTTAAAAAAAACCTTGCAGAAATGTGCCTTAAATGACATACTCTATCGCGGCCGAATCACGGCCAAAAATTTCTGCCCGTGAAGCAGACGCTGTTGGACGCTTTGAGGTCGCGATAAAGACGCGATACAGCCGTACTTTACCCGTCGTTACACGCGGTAAGAAATTCACACGCGGTTGGCCGCGCGAAAAAGTTTTGGGCTGCCCGAAAATTTAGACCGCGGGTAATCGCGGGCGGTAAACGTGGTACACGTGGTACACACGCGGTAAAGACGCGGTACAGACGCGGAACGAACGTGCTAGGACGTGCTACGGCCGCGGTTAAGACGTGGTTACACGCGGAATTGGACGCGAAATTTTAGCGGGTAATCGCGGGTGGAGCACGGTCATAGCACGTTTGTTCCGCGTCTGTACCGCGTTGTTATCACGTGCATTAGCGTGTGTACCGCGTGTAAGCTTGGTAGGCCGCGGTACCGCCGCGCTTCACCCGCGATAAGGACGCGGAACAGTCGCCGGCGTCTGTTCCGCGGGCATACCACGGATAAACCGCGGGTAAGCCAATTTTGCACATTTTCCACCACGGGCAACCGCGGGCAAAAAAAAATCGCGAAATTTTACCCGCGATACAGACGCGAAAGGCTGTGTGACCGGGCCTTTAAGAGGGCTTACACGTGGACACTTACCCGTGGACAATCGAACATATTGAGAAGTGTAAATACAGCGGCGGTTAAGTCTATAAGCGCCATGTTGAATGTAAAGACGTTATGCTGTTTTCTGAGTCTCGGTGAACCGACAATGAACAGGAGGATGAACCCGTTGAGGAGCATCGATATCGTGGTCAATGGAGTATTGATCATCTCAAAAAAGGTATAACGTGATTCGTGAGTCAGCCTGTCGTCGCACATATCTTCCGAAGAAGGATTAGTAGCCAAAGAATTCATTCTCGTACCCGATTCCATCATGGAATCTACGAAGAAAGTTAATTGATTTGGTTCACTATGACTGCAATATCTTTGGGATTAAAGATACGTTAATGTTTTGTTTTTAAGAACATTGGTTGCAGTTTAATTTCAAGTCGATTGAAATTCTTCAAAATGTTTCACGTTAATGTAAATCGTCATTGATCACAATTAAGCCTAACCAGGGCCACTGATTCTAAACATAACGTTCTTGTGAAGACGTAATTGCGTCACGCAGAAGAGTTGGCACGGTAGAGATTGATTCCGTGTTGGTTTAAATAGAACCAAATAGGTCGCATAAAGAGATCCCACGGGCTGTGTTTGTCGTCCAAGCGTAATTAAAGAGAAGGTTGAGTTCTGGGAAGAAGTGAAAAATAATTTGTGAGCGTTATCATTGTATTATGCAAGTGTGGAAGAACATCAGATACAAAATATTCCCTGAAAAGCATGTCTCTTGAAATGCCTTCATATTCTAAATATAGCATGTAACATCGTAAAAATAGGGACAAATTTTTATGCCACATGTCCGTGTAGTCCCATATACATCACTTTCTGTGTACACTGCTTGTAACTTTACCAAGACTGGGCCAAATTTCTTATCATTTTGATGATTCCAGAACCTTGCAGTACACACCAATACTTATGATTATGCTAGATGATCGACCTTTTCGGTCGATTCCACAACGTTTCTTTCACAATGCAACCGCATGACTGGAACTCAACCTTTTCTTTAAAGGGACTTGGTAACATTATTCAGATGAGAGATAGTGGTGCTAAGGTAGTGACTTATGGATGTACAATTAAAGATAATCTGAAAATTTGAGTAAAAACGGACCATTATTCATGGTACAAATTGGGAAAACTGATCTGATCGATTCCTTAATTCTCCCAACTATATTATTACAATTTAATTACATTAAATTACATCGTATTATGCAAGTGTGGAAGAACATCAGATACAAAATATTCCCTGAAAAGCATGTCTCTTGAAATGCCTTCATATTCTAAATATAGCATGTAACATCGTAAAAATAGGGACAAATTTTTATGCCACATGTCCGTATAGTCCCATATACATCTTTCTGTGTACACTGCTTGTAACTTTACCAAGACTGGGCCAAATTTCTTATCATTTTGATGATTCCAGAACCTTGCAGTACACACCAATACTTATGATTATGCTAGATGATCGACCTTTTTGGTCGATTCCACAACGTTTCTTTCACAATGCAACCGCATGACTGGAACTCAACCTTTTCTTTAAAGGGACTTGGTAACATTATTCAGATGAGAGATAGTGGTGCTAAGGTAGACTTATAGATGTACAATTAAAGATAATCTGAAAATTTGAGTAAAAACGGACCATTATTCATGGTACAAATTGGGAAAACTGATCTGATCGATTCCTTAATTCTCCCAACTATATTATTACAATTTAATTACATTTTAGGTGAATGGAAATCTCACAAAGCAATAAAATGGCTCTACATTCCATTTCAGACATTTAAGTGTTGACAGATTGTTTATAGCCTGTTTTATGTCTTTTTTTCATGGAAAAACGGTTGGGAAAATTCAAAAATGGTTGGGAGAATTTACTGTTAATCACTGTTAGAGGGTGTCATACATCGACGCCTTGAAAGAAAACCATAGATATCTTCGTGGTTTGAGAATTTTTTCAGGATTTTTTGCATGTCAGAGGGTTAATACAGTAGAAGGAATATAATAAGTAACATTTTATACAAAAATTAAGCAGTTTTTTCATCAACCTTCAACAATGTTACCAGTCACTTTAATGTCTCATTCCAATTTACCTTCGTACAAGATCACGTTCAAAACGCCATCGTGTTAGATTTTTAATCCCATGATTATCTATGGCTGAGACTACAGTCAAAATGTGGTAATACTAATACCGATCTGTATTCCAGTTCTGATTTTTAAAACGTATGATTATCAAGTGCTGGGTGGTATAGTTACCAATCAAATCACACGTGTCATTCATTCGGACACTCATTTAGGTTTTTCGCGACGAGCCTGACACGTACTGCTTAATTGCTTTTCATCAATGAAATATGAATTTACTGGTCTGTGACGTGCTAGTTACTTGACTTTTTCATTCTTTATTCATTTCAACAATCTTGATTATTAAAGTGTCAAATTTCAACATATATCATATTTATTCATATAATATTCATATTTTTATTTTAGGAATATTGTAATCACACTATGTACACAAATATGTAACAAGAATTAATCATTTTTGACAAAGTTTAAATTAAAGTGAGTCGGTAACATTGCCTGAGATTCTGAAATAAAATCCAGGATTTAGCTCATGATGTAATCTTCAATTATAAACTTTTTAAGTCAGTCAGGACATGACTTTTACAAGCCGATCGCCTGTCTGATTATCAATATAATTCTGATTGGAAATCAAAATTTAATTTTACGTTTTCCTAACGGTTTTTTTTCACACTACAGTCTATTGGGGAAAATGAGTACGGTTAAACCGGTTACTCAAAGATTTTTACTCTTTTTTTAGGGCTTCATTATCACACCATATCAAAGACATTGATAATACTTAGGGCCATGCATCTCTGATTTAACATTGTTTAACGATGCCTTTAAATATGCTAATTTCTTGTCTCTTTTTGTAGATGCTTGATACAATAAATATATACATTAAACAAAAATTGGCAGTATTTTACGGTATGTAAACTGGGTTGTTTTATACTTTATACACCTATACATGTACAAACAAATAAGACAACATCTATTTCTCTTCTAAACACGTTTTCTACAAGATTAAACCAGCCCTCTGAAATGTTCCGGAACTACACGATTTCTGCATACAACATACATACATTTATGACCGCATTCTCGAATTATTTAGACCAAATGCTATAAATAACGGAGTTGACGATCAAATTGGAGATTTATGAAACGATGACAATGATTTATTACGTCGAATTGGGAGTCGCCATGAAGCCTGAAGCCAAGATAAATACAGTGAAACCTGTATACAAAGACTACTCAATGGAGACAAGAAAAGCGGTCTTTATAGGTAGGTGTACTTGATGTACATGTTATTTAAGTACACGCTTTAATGACAGACATTATTCAAGGGAAACAGAAAATATGGTCTTTATAGACAGGTGGTCTTTTTATACAGATTGTCACAAAAAAAGGTTTCACTGTATAGGGAAGGGAAGGTGATAGTGAATATAATGGCAAACGTTTTCAGCAAACGACGATTCTCTTTCAACTGCTATTCTTCGTTCTCCGCTGATCTTGATTGCGTCAGACTGCGGTATAAAGCTAATTTCATTTTGTACTTGCTAGGCCTATTATTATTACATCTTAAAAGTCTTGAGATATTTAAAGAACAAAACTCTCACGCAACACCAGAATAACTGCATCTGACTGAATAATTCACATCTAAGAATATGATACTCTTTACATTGAGTACTTTGAAGGTTATATGTTTGATTATCTATTTTTGACAATCTTGTTTCGATTTATAAGTGTTAAATCCAGTAAAGTAACTCTTGGCTACTTGGAGGTCATAATAAACTCAGTCACATCGGAGCTTAAATCTAAAGGCGTCACGTTGAAATTGAAGATAGTATGCTGTTTTCTCATTCTCGGTGAATCGATGCTTAAAGGTAAAGACCAGTTATGGTCAGAAACGTTGTGGAATCGATCAGAAAAAGTTAATCATCTAGCATCTAGCATCTGCAAGGTTCTGGAATCATCAAAATGATAAGAAGTTTGGCCCATTCTTCGTAAAGTTACAAGCACTATACACAGAAAGATGTATATGGGACTACCCTATATCTCTCACAGACCATGAGAGAAACAAATATACCAAATATATGAATTAGTAGGCGGTTTCCCGGCAATTTTTTTATCATCATGTATTAGTCAAAACATATTCTTTCACATGATTGGTAATGAGAGCTTCCATTTTATTTTTTGAAATTGGGGCGTTTCCAATACTGGTCTTTACCTTTAAAAGGAGGATGAACTAGTTGAGGATATTCAATAAGGTGGTTGTTTGAAAAAAGAAAGAATTGTATAGGTACCAGTCCCGTACGCTGAGTGCTGGCGTATTGAGGCGATGCATAATTCTCTTCATTGGGAGTCGTTACAAGTGACACTGAGCATGTTCATGACAGTAGAGGCTATATTTGGCACCAGATGCGATAGGTAAACTCTTAAGAAGTCAAACAAATTATCGTGCATGTCGTGAACTAGTTGCGATTCGACATTCCTATTGGTCAGATGACCAATAATGGATTTAAGGTCCGGTCGGATGACATCTATGGTGCTCAAATTGACATGTCAAACATACTGTATACGGATGACCACATCAACAACTGACAGAAATCGCCAGTGTCACTCACTTGAAACGTGAATTATGTTCTCTTTATATCAAATATATATTTTGACTGCAGTGGGCCGATCTTGCTGCTAATTTGTTTTTGCGGATCAAATATGCAGTGACAAGCTATCATGCTACCTATTTGATAACTTTGTGTATTCCTTTGACAGTTTGAATGATTCACAATTCGGTGGTCAATCGTCTCTTTGTTTTCCCCATCTCTTTTGAAAATATATATTTGGTAAACCTATATCACTAACAGTCCAACTCATCACACTGATCAAATAATAATTATTATGACACATTACCCATTGTAAGTCGATGGAGGGCGTCTCTAATTCAGACAAGATTCGTTATGAGTCATAAGACATTTAATCTAAGTAATGTTTATTTACCGACCATAGACATCAAATAAATAATATTCAATACATTACTGACACAACGTCGTTTCTAAATATGCATCTTTTCACCTCAGCTTTGAAGTCATTTGATCGCACCCAGAAGATAACGGGATTAGTAATCAAACTGACAGCAATTGAAAGTATGGAAATGTTTTCAAACATGTCATTATCTAATCTAGAAATCGCAAAAGCGAAGCCCGGGATCCAGCTAGACACAGAGGTGACGTATATGGCGACAAAAGTTCTCAGCAAACGGCGGTTCTCTTTCAAACGGTGCTCGTCTACGTCCACGCCGCGCCGCAACGATCGTGGCCGCGTCACACCGCGGTAAAGAAGCACGTAGCAGACCCCGGTCAGTACAAAGACGACCAGGATAAAGAACATTATCCAAGGGAGAGCGTCTTTGACTAAGTTTCCAATGTAAACGAAAGAACCGAAAAACCACGTCAGCACACAGGCAGAGATGCATCGAGATGTGGTGACGAGATTCTTGACTCCGAAAGGGTCGACGCGAACGGTAACGAAGCGGTAAACGGCAACAAGGAGGATGTTCAAAGTCGATGAAACTGCGCTCGAACCCCAGGTTGAATTGAGGACTTTCCGAATCTGTAATTTAAGGCAAAATATACCGAACAAGTCTTAACAAAATTTGAAATAAATTCTTGTCTCTTCTTTCCTACTCAATTTCATATCTAAAAAAATAGAATCTAGCAGTAGCTTAGCATGAGCCACCCCACTCAGGGGGATTTCTCTAGTCATACTCATAAAATAAATTGGGAATGTATACGGCTAATGATTAGGTGTAGGGGGTTGGTGGTCCAGTCGTTTCCTTTATCTCTGTCTTCTTGCTTATTCATTCTTTTAAATTGTTCACCACTCGATTGGGGGAACGCGTCCCCGTCCCAAATGTGCCTACGCCCCCTGGAATTTGGAGACCCCTTCTTATATAACAAGGGTATTTTCATGTATCTTCTATACATGAATAAATCGTATGTCTCAACGAGCTTGAATGGAAGAACTAATACAGAGTTTTACAATTCTTTTTTCAGTCACAGCACCACTTAAGAAATAATAAGTTTCGCGTCACCCTCAACCCATATTCATCTCAAAATCACAGAATATTTATTTTGCATCCCTCTGGCACTAATAAACTGCTTTGTTCACATGTACGGGCACATTTGATACGAGCGAGCGAAGCGAGCGTGCCAAAAATTAGGATATTTCATAAGTGGTAAATATTTTTCTTTTGTAATCAATACACTAGATAAGGTATGTATGCGGGCACCTCACCATCGAATAGACGTGAATACAAAAATCGTATATCAGGTCATCTCGATATACGAATGTGTGTATATTCGGGCACCGCGTTGCCTAGAATTAACCTGTTTCTAAATGTTGCGAGCGAGGTGTACACGTAATTCCGATATGAAATATTATTAAATTAAACATTAAATGTTATTCGGGCACCACGTTGCTCAAATATAGAGGTATTCAGGCTCTACGCTGCCTGTCTCTAAAATTTGGAAGAGAGCGAAGCGAGAGAGGAAGAACGACGAATTTGTTCTTCTTTGAAATCCAATTTCCACATGACATTACATACTCGGTTTTTGATATTTGGTTTCACAAAATTGTATTCCAAAATATTTTTTGTATAACAAAGTTTCTCTAACAGGACTCTTGCAGGACCCTTGTCTTGCAGCACTCCGGTTGAAAAGCACTGAACTAATAAACAACAAATAACGAACAGATTCCATGGGGCGATTAGAATGCATTTCCATTACTTTGTAAACATGGTCGCTTCATGTAGTATTTTTTGTGAAGAGGATAATAATAGAAATACTGAATACAACGGTGAAACTTACCCTATCATTCGTCAATTCAATAGTCCACATCCCGAAAGCGGCGGTAAATAAGTTTATAAGAGTCATATTCACTGTAAAAATGTTATGCTGCTTCCTCAGCCGCGTCGAGCAGATCACAAACAAAATGGTAGAGCCGTTGAGGAAAATTGAGAGGGCAATCACTAAAATCATGCATATCTCCAAACTCTTGTATCCTGATCCCTGAGTCGGAGTATCGGGTAGGGGGTCATTGCCTGTTTGGTTTATGGCAGCAGATATCATGATGCGAGCAATGAAGCTTAGGAGAACCTGAAGAATGGCACGAGTTTCGTTTCGATTCGACTAAGAATTTAGAAATTACCCCTAATCATGGAGCTAGTGTCGATATTTTTCTCTGCTGTTGCTTCCTATATTCACGACAATGTCATTCTTTGTGATAACGCTTTTTAAACGTTGGTCAGTATCCGTATCTGTATATGAAATATGTAACAGACAAAGCGAAGTCGCGCACAACAACTTTCATGAAACGAGTGCATTGTGCATGAAAAAATCAAGATCATCTGATTTGGTAGCCTTATCATCCTGCTTATCATTCAAGATCGAAAAGAAAAAATAGCACCGTCATTAAAGTAATAACGATCGGGAATTAACCCCTAACATGCCACGCCCATGCCCTCTCACTCAAGAAGGCAAAATTACATACAAGATACTCACGTTCCTTGCTTTGCGTCCTCCTGGTATTGCTTCACCGTTTTAATGAAGTTTAGTTTCATCTAATTCATGACTGTCTAATTGGCCTTTTCTGCTGATGTATCGTGCGGAGGGCTTCGCCAGTCTTTTGATTGGCATCCTTTTTAGTCGGTGACATTGATAAGTTTCGAAATATGATTACATATTGCGTTTTTTGAACGAGACATTCAATGAACCACAGAGGTAATTAAGTGCTGATTCTGGGCATGCTACTCAATGGGCACGTTAAGATTAAACAACAAAGCATTTATGACATGGAACCATCGATGTTGACATTAATTGGTGATATGCCTTGTTGATTTCGTCAGAATTTTTTTCTTCCTTTCTTTCTATATGGAGTTTGTTAGCTTCATATCTCATGAATGAGAATGAAATTTCATGACGTGTGACATATAACCATATCGAAGAGATTATATACGAACACTCAAGGTTTTGGTGGTACTACATGACAGTTCTAACATTTACTATCTATCTCCATAAAGGTGTAGGCGTTTGGGGGCGCACCTTATAAAAAAAATTGTGATAAAGCGGATCAGTCAGAGTAATTAATCCCGTTGCAGACACAAATCCGGAAGTTCCCCCCAACAAACTAGCTATATCAGCCCCTGATACACGTGAGTGGTTAAAGCCCTATTTTTCTAAACAAATTAAAGCTGTCAAGATGAACACAATCACATCGCAACATCTTCTCTCTTAAGCCCCGTCTTAATAGAACTTTTTCGATCTTACCTGAGCGATATGTGGATGAGAAACAGTGGGGGGGGGGGGGGGTTGATCGTAAAACACGGGGTGAGCTTTTGGACACCGTCCTAATCAGCCATCTGCAAAAACCTCACTCAGGTGCGAAATTTTTATTCCCAAACAGGTTTGCAATTTCTTATATTTCCGTTCTTCTCAATGGCTAATATGTTCTACGTCATTAGCAGCTTGGAAAGAGGTCACAAACAATTATACTTTTATTTTTTATTGCTTTGCCTCACTATTTATAAAGGCAAAACAACTGAATACACTGAGACTTGAATCCACAACTCTAAGATTGTATTACGCTGACCTTACCGATTGGACCAACGATGGGTTAATGAAAGGTGATTCTGCATGATTTCTATAACCCTATCACTCACCCTAACGATTACGTCATTGCTAATGACGTAACATATCAGCCAATCAGATGACCGGAAATATTAGCATTGGCAAACCTGTTTGGGAAAAAAAATTAGCCACCCGGGTAGGTTACCATAACAACCGCCACCTGTTCATCGCGATCAGCTTGTGAGCGCTGTGTACATGACATGTAAATTTCGGGTAATTGTATGCATTTTTTCACGGCGATGACGCAATTTACCCGGGTAACATTCCGCGAGCGTCTTAATAGGCCGTTTATCAGAAAGTCGTCACCCTCCTATCACCTCGATATCGTCCGGACGTTACCCCGATTGACGCGTCTTAATTGAAAGTGGGTAAAACGACGTCCGGACGTCACCGCAACTTTACCGCAACTTTATACGCACGCCAGCTATTAGGGACTTTAAGATTCGCACGAAGACAATGGGGATTGCTACGGTTGACGTGCTTTTAATGCACTGCCTTGAATGGAGGTCACATGTATCAGTCCACGCAAATCTAAAAGTCCCTATTCTCCACTCCTGACGACGGATATTCAACCTGTTCGAAACGTCAAGCCACTCCAGCCACTCATCCTCTCCAAGCGATATAGTTCTCCTTAGAACTATAATCTAAGAAAGATAACCAACATTCTTTTTCAAGACTATACCAACAGTCCTTTTCAGGACTACAAACCCTCAAGAAAGATTACCGAGAGTCTTTTTCAGGACTCCTCAATCCTCCCTCTCTCTCTCACATGGTGCACCCGCAAGCTTTCTGTATATCTTTTCTGACCTAAAGGTTTGTAATTGCCATTGCAGCATGAGCTAAATCAAGAATTTATTTATTTTTAATTTAATTTTAATTTTAAAGGATCTAAGACAACGTTACTGGATCCTTCTAAAGCCGATTGTGTGAAGTTTTAATAATCGGGCGCTTATGGACAACAGTTAGTTAGATAGTTAGATAGTTTATTACATTGAATTTAATTTATTTATTCACTACCATTGAAACATTAAAACAAAAGATATATGTACAATGACGATGTCAATATAACATAAATACATGACATGAATTATAAAAATACATGTTCAACAGCGATATACATGTACATTATACAAAATATTCAAAAATAGTTATAAGTAATTTTAGTCTCAAGTAAAACAATAAATGATTACCTGTATTTACAATGAGTTTTTGATCGATGGTAGAATAGAGTAAAAAATAGCACATGTGCTAGTCGAGTCTGACTCTTGTTATCTAAAACCTTAAATAAATTTCATTGAAAAATACACAATGTGTTTCCAAATCCTATAAATAAGATTTGTGTATAAAATTACAATTTAAAAAAACGAAACTGGTTGCTATATACATCTACGGTATATAATTACAAGGTTATAATTCGTGGTTTTCACCCAAGAGTAATTTTGTAAGTTTTTTTTACGGAAAGAGACTCTTGATCTGTCAATTCTTAGATCAATAGGAAGCATATTCCAAAAATTACTTCCAACAAACGAAACAGAAAACTTTCCTTGGTCTGTTTTGAATAAAAGAAGACGTAGTTGTCGACCCGTTTTTTGTCTTGTGGAATATTCATGTTGTATCATACTGAAATAATGTTTTAAGGAATGACGAATGAGGTAGTCGTTCATTTATCAAATCACACACAAAAGTACAAATAGCTAATTTATGCAATTTAAAAACATTCAACAATTTGAGGTCATGAAACAGTGCATTAGTAAAAGAACGATGTGGCTTGAAAGTCATAGCACGTACAGCCATCTTTTGAGTATAACATCTACAAGTCAAGTCTGATTTATAAGTACTACCCCAAACCTCGATGCTAATATGTGGCTGTATCAGAGCTTTATACGACAGGATCAATATATGTTTAGGGACAAAGTGCCGTAATTTAAAGAGAATATCGACCTTTCTTCGTATACGGTCATTAACAGATTTGTTATGAGAATTCCATGTTAAATGTCGTCAATGGTAATGCCAACAAATGTCACTTCCTCCACTTCTCTTAATTCTGCCTCAGATATATTTAATCTCCCTCTAAGCACGGCCTTTCTCCTACGGCTACTAAAGAACATGAAATTGGTTTTTGACGCATTGATAGTAAGCTTATTTGCAGTGCACCAATTCTGTATTGATTTTATATGTTCATTTACTTCAGACTCATCTATTTGATCTACACCTTTGGGAAAAGTATGAAAAATATTAGAATCATCTGCAAATAGTCTAAAATTGAAATAATTTGTCACTGTTGGCAAATCATTTATTTAGATTAGAGTTGGTCCTAAGACGGAACCTTGTGGTACACCACATTTTGATATGTCTACTTTCTGATGATGACTATTTGTATTTCACAAACTGTATTCTGTCACTAAGATAGCTTTCGAGCCATTTCAGTGCATGTCCTCGGATGCCATAATGGGATAGCTTTTTAAATAATATGTTATGGTATGGTTTATTGTGTCAACAGCCTTTTGAAAGTCAAGAAACACACCAGGCGTAACACATCCTTCGTCAACACTTTTCAATACTGTATTCATAAGATTAATTACTGATAATTTAGTACTATACTTTGTCTAAATCCGTATTGATTGTGATATAAAATGTCATGCCTTTCTAACAAAACTGGTCAAACGAACATTAACCATTTTCTCTAATACTTTACCCAATATTGGTAAGACAGAAATGGGTCTATAAATCCCTGTTTTTAATGTTTATTACCTTTCTGAAACAGTGGACTGAATTTAGCAATTTTCATTTAATCAGGGAAATTTCCTGTTTCTAATGAAAGATTGAAGATAAGTGTTAATGGTTCAGCCAAAATAGATGCACCATCCTTAATCAGGCGAACTGGAATGTTGTCGTAACCACTAGCTTTCTTCTTAATTGATTTCCACAATATTTCATTTTACAAAGAGTGTAACAATATATTGAAAATGATTATAATATACATGTACATATAGTACCGGTATACATTATTCATAATATTGGGCCGATCTTGCTGCTAATTTGTTTTAGCGGATCAAATAGCTATCATGCTACTTATTTGATAATTTTGTGCATTCCTTTGACAGTTTGAATGATTCACAATTCGGTGGTCTTTCATATTGCTTTATCATAGTCATCTCGGCTTCGGTGTCACGACGAATTTGGTTTGAAAATTGATAGGCTGGTTAATCGTCTCTTTGTTTTCCCCATCTCTTTTGAAAATATATATTTGGTAAACCTATAGCACCAACAGTTCAACACCTCATTCCACAGATCAATTTATAATTATTATGACACATCACCCATTGTAAGGCGATGAAGGGCGTCTCTATTTCAGACAAGATACGTATGACATTTGATCCAAGTAATGTTTATTTACCGACCATAGACATCAAATAAATAATAATCAATACATTACTGGCACAACGTCGTTTCTAAATATGCATCTTTTCACCTCAGCTTTGAAGTCATTTGATCGCACCCAGAAGATAACGGGATTAGTAATCAAACTGACAGCAATGGAAAGTATGGAAATTTCTTCAAACATGTCATTATCTAATCTAGAAATCGCAAAAGCAAAGCCTGGGATCCAGCAAGACACATAGGTGACGTATATAGCGACAAAAGTTCTCAGCAAACGGCGATTCTCTTTCAAACGGTGCTCGTCTGCGTCCACGCCGCGCCGCAACGATCGTGACCGCGTCACACCGCGGTAAAGAAGCACGTAGCAGATCCCGGTCAGTACAAAGACGACCAGGATAAAGAGCAATATCCAAGAAATAGCGTCTTTCACTACGATTCCAATGTAAACGAAAGAACCGACAAACCACGTCAGCACACAGGCAGATATGCATCGAGGTGTGGTGACGAGATTCCTGACTCCGAATGGGTCGACGCGAACGGTAACGAAGCGGTAAACGGCCACAAGGAGGATGTTGAAAGTCGATGAAACTGCACTCGAGCCCCATGTTGAATTGAGGACTCTGCGAATCTGTAATTTAAGGCAAAATATACCGAACAACTCTTAACCAAATTTGAAATAAATTCTCTTCTCTTCTCTCCTACTCAATTTCATATAAGAAAATGGAATATAGCAGTAGCTTAGCGTGAGCCCACCCACTGAGGCGGAACAAACACGATTTGGAGGTGAATTTCTCTAGTCATACTCGTAAAATAAATTGGGAATGTATATGGCTAATGATTAGGTGGAGGGGGTTGGTGGTTTAGTCGTTTTCCTTTTTCTCTGGAGACCCGATGCGTTGTTTCTTGTTTAAAAATTATCTATTGGGGAACATAACTTGTTTTCTTTGTTATTTACCTGTATCTTCTATATATCTTGAAAGTAATGAATAAATCACATGTTTCAACGAGCTTGAATTGGTGAACTAATACAGCGTTTTACAATTCTTTTTTCAGTCGCGGCGCTCACTTAAGAAATAATAAGTTTTGCGTCACAAAATCACAAAATATTTATTTTGCATCCCTCTGGCACAATTAAAGTGCTTTGTTCACATGAACGGGCACATTTGTTTCTAAGTTTCTTTTGTAATCAATGTAATCAACTAGATAAGATATAAAATAATGTATGCGGGCACCTCACCATCCAATAGACGTGAATACAAATACATATATCAGGTTATCTCAATAAACGAATGTGAGGATATTCGGGCACCTCGTTGCCTAGAATTAGCCTGTTTATAAATGTTGCGAGCGAGGTGTACATGTAATTTATATTAAAAATATATAAGATATATCACTGTAAAAATAAAATGTTATTCGGGCACCTCGTTGCACAAATATAGATGTATTCTGGCAATACACTGGCTGTCTCTAAAAGTGACAAGAGAGCGAAAATTACATACTCTAGCGGTTTCTGATAATTGGTTTCACGAAATGGTATTCCAAAATATTTGTTTATATAACAAAATTTCTCTCACAGCACCCTTAAAAGTGTCTTGCAGCACTCCGGTTGAAAAACACTGAATTAATAAACAAACAATAACGAAAAGATTCCATCGGGGCGATTAGAATGCCTTTTTTATTACTTTGTAAACATGGTCGTTTCTTCTAGTATTTTTTTGTGAAGAGGATAATAATAGAAATACTGAATGCAACGGTGAAACTTACAGTATCATTCGTCGATTCAAAAGCCCAAATCCCGAAAGCGGCAGTAAATAAGTTTATAAGAGCCATATTGACTGTAAAGATATTATGCTGCTTCCTCAGCCGCGTCGAGCAGACAACGAACAAAATGGTAGAGCCGTTGAGGAACATTGATAGAGCAATCACTAAAATAGTGCATATCTCCAAACTGTCGTATCCCGATCCCTGGGTCAGAGTGCCGGGTAGGGGGTCATTGCCCGTTTGGTTTAATGCAGCAGATATCATGATGCGAGCAATGAAGCTTAGAAAAACCTGAAGAATATTGGCACGACTTTCGTTTCGATTCGACTAAGAATTTAGAAATTATCCCTAATCATGGAGTTAGTGTCGATATTTTTCTCTGCTGTTGCTTCCTATGTTCACGACAATATCATGTTTTTGTAATAACGCTTTAAAATAACGCTTGAAACGTTGGTCTGTATCCGTATCTGTATTAAAAAAACTATCAAATGAAACTTACTTTCATCTTATTGGCCTTTTCTGCTGATGTATCGTGCGGAGGGCTTCATCAGTCTTTTGATTGACACCCCTTTTAGTCGATGACATTGATAAGTTTCGAAATATGATTACATATTGCGTTCTTTTTACAAGACATCCAATGAACCACAGAGGTAATTAAGTGCTGATTCTGGGCATGCTACTCAATGGGCACGTTTAGATTAAACAACAAAGCATTTATGACATGGAACCATCGATGACGACATTGGGTAATTTTGAGATCTGCCACGTAGCGTAGCAGAGCACCTATTGATTTCGTCAGAATCTATTATTTTTCACTTTAATTCTGTAAGGATTTTGTTCGCTTCATATGTCATGAATGACATGGTTAATGACAATTAAATATTCATGGCATGTGCAATATGCATTATTATTGATCCTATCGAAAAGATCGAAGAGACTATGTCACATATAAACACGTAATACCACATGACAGTTCTAACATTTATTATCTATTTCCATAGAGGTGTAGGCGTATGATGCGCATCTTATTAACAAAAAATCGTGGTAAAGCGGATCAGTCAGAGTAATTAATCCCGTTGCAGACAAAACTCCGGAAGTTCCCCATACAAACTAGCTATATCAGTCCGTGGTACACGAGAGTGATTAAAGCCCTATTTGTCTAAACAAGTTCAAGATGTACACAATCACATCGCAGCATCTTCTCTCTTTTGTCACTCATTTTTGTCATAACGTTCTTCAAACCCGCCTAAAAGCAAACATGAACAAAATTACTCATTTCTTTCTATAATAAATATAGGATTTAAAATGAATTCTTTAAACACGCCGAGTTTCCTTCCACCAACATAATTCAATCGACCAAAATAAATATTAAAAAAAGCGTTTTGAATTTGAATCCAATTTAGTGTATAATTGAATTGAATTGACTTTATTTTCTTCTACAAAACATACAAATCAATTTACATTTCAACGATACAACATATACAAATGACATTATTTTTAACGTATACACAATAAAACAATGATAATAGAAATGTTGACATTTAAACAAAATGTAACTGATAACACAAAATTAATAATTATTCATTAATAAATCTGAAAAAGAATGAGAAGGGCTGCGCAATAGGTGTTCGCTTGATAGCTTGTTAGCCTGGGACGGGTTGGATGATTTAAATAATTGAACAAATGACAATGTTGATGATGAGAATGAAAATATGTTGATGTAAATATGACGGGGGGGGGGGGGATATAATTTACTTTCCTGACAAGTTTCAAACCTAGAAAATATGCAAATGACAATTCAGTGCCTTTGGACATTATTTAAAGGGATTAGACATGATAAATAAATAATAACATTTTTTTTTTTTTAATGAAATTTTATGTTATTCCGCATGTAACCATGAACCTAATACATTGGTATGTTAAAGCATGCATGTAGTATACGTTATGGAGATAGGAAGAAGGGGAACTGAAGAACTGAAGAGAAGTGAAGGTGGTAATGGAGAAAGGCCATGGTCATGAAAACCATCTTTCTCACAGTGATAGAAGCGGAAGAATTAATAAATAAACATATTAGATCATTATACAATAGAATCGCAGAATCGAAATCAAATTACATCTTCAAGTAAATCGACTTTTCACACTTCAAACACTAGTTTCGATGGACATTGCGAGTCCCGATACTTTTGATATTCTCAATTATGCCCAATAGATATACTTTCAATATCGTTAATCCGTTGTTTTAAAGCGTGACTTAATCGTCACTCGCTGGAATAAGACGTAGAGAAATACCAATTGCTGCCTTGAAGAATAGGCCTATCATAGTATTAATCCCGGAGAGAAAGTAAATATGCTATACCATCCCGTTGACAGGAAGTGGAACTACGTGCCTTCTGTATCTTTTCACCTCCTCCTTGAATTCTTTTGATCGTACCTAGAAGATAATTGGATTCGCATTCAACCTGACAGCGTATGGAAACAACCTGGTGTAGTATAACGCCGAATTAGAATCCTCAAACCCGAACGAAAATCTAGCCTACCAGATTGCGACGTTGGTGATGTATGTGGCGGCAAAAGTTCTCAGCAAATGGCGATTCTCTTTCAACCGCTGCTCGTCTGCTTCCACGCCGCGCCGATCCAATCGTGACCGCGTCACACCGCGGTACAGAAGTGCGTAGCAGATTCCGGTAAGGGCAAATACAACACCCACAGAAACCGATATCCAGACACCGCTTCCACTTATTAACACTGCCACAATTGGCAGGCGAAGATGCATCGAGGTGTGGTCACGAGATTCCTGACTCCGAAGTCCGAAAGGTTAGACGTGAACGGTTACAAAGCGGTAGACGGCCACAAGGAGAAAATTGAGACCTGACGCTACGTTGCATGAGCTCCATGTCATTAATAAGACCGTTAATCAGTGAACTATTAAAGTGAAAATAAGTTCCATATCATTAAAATTAACTTACAGGTGAGCGTTCGAAGATAAAGTAAATCCCGATGAAAGGAGTGATCATATCTATAAGCGCCATGTTGAACGTAAATATGTTATGCTGTTTTCCCAGTCTTTCTGAACCAACGATGAACAGGAGGATGAACCCGTTGAGGAGCATCGATAAGGTTATTGATGGAAAAAACAAAGAATTGTTTAAATACCAGTCCCGTACGCTGAATGCTGTCGTATTGAGGCGATGCATACGTCTCTTTGGGCTTTGGGAGTCGTTACCAGTGACACTGAGCATGTTCATGGCAGTAGAGGCTATGTTTGGCACCAGATGCGATAGGTACACTCTTAAGAAGTCAAACAAATTATCGTCCGTTTCGTCGACTAGTGGCAATTTAACATTCCTCTTGGTCAGTTGACCAATATTGGACTTAATGTCCGGTCGGATGACATCTATGGTGCTCAAATTGACATGTCTAACATACTGTATAAGGATGACCACATCAACAACTGACATAAATCGCCAGTGTCACTCACTTAAAACGTCAAATATGTTCTCTTCATATCAAATATATATTAGGACTGCAGTGGGCCGATCTTGCTGCTAATTTGTTTTTGCGGATCAAATATGCAGTGACAAGCTATCATGCTACCTATTTGATAACTTTGTGTATTCTTTTGACAGTTTGCATGATTCACAATTCAGTGGTATTTCGTATTGCTTTGTCATAGTCATCCCGGCTTCGGTTTCAAGACGAAGTTGGTTTGAAATTTGATAGGCTGCTTAATCGTTGTTTTGTTTTCCCCATCTCTTTTGAAAATATATATTTGGTAAATCTATATCACTAATAATAATAATAATAATAATAGTACATTTATAAAGCGCAGAAACTATCCAATATTAGGTATATATTCTACTGCGCTACAAAAGCTCCTGATATGCTTAGCTTTACGGTACAGTTAATTAAAAAGAAGTGTTTTCAGTTTTGACTTAAAGACGTTTACAGATGGTGATTTCCTGACTTCAAATGGCAAGTTATTCCAGAGTTTTGGGGCTGCACAAGCAAATGCTCGATCACCTAGCGTTATTTTTGTTTTGATAGATGGGATCTGTAGCAACAAAGTATCTCGGGAACTGCGCAAGTTGCGATTGTGTTGATTAGGTTTGAAATTCAACAGTTCTTTGATATAAGTGGGAGTTTGACCAAGAAGTGCTTTATATACAATCAGCAAGATTTTGAATGTTATTCTCTGGCGTACTGGTAACCAATGTAGATTTCTCAAAATTGGGGTGATCCGTGTGAATTTAGAACAACCACAGATCAGCCTTGCACAGGTGTTTTGAACCCGTTGCAATCTCACTATTTGACAGTCAGGGATCCCATACAGTAGACCATTACAATAGTCCAGCTTATTGGTAATACATGCATGTACAATGTCTTTCGTAATGTCCTTATCTAAATATTTACGAATACGTCTGAGATTATAGATCATGTAGTATGCTGATTTACAGACATTTGTGATGTGCTCTCTCATATTCAAATTCGAATCGAACTGTACTCCAAGATTTCTTGCACTAACAGATGGTTCTATTACAGAGTCTCCAATTGATACACTGTTCAAGTTGATTTTGGATGTCTGTTTAGGTGTGCCAATGATCATTAATTCAGTTTTACCATCATTAAGCATGAGCCTATTTTGCAACATCCATCCACGTACATAGTCAACACATGTTTCTAGGAGTGAGACACATCGCTCTTTAGCATGTTCATCAGGTCTGAATGATACGTACAGCTGTGTGTCATCTGCATAGCAGTGGCATGATATCTCGGGGAAATTTGTTCGAACATTTGAAATGAGATTAGCAGTGTACAGAGTAAATAACAAAGGACCCAGCCGAGAACCTTGTGGAACTCCGAAAGGCACTGGCAAATCATCAGAGATCACATCGTCTATTTTGACCTTCTGATATCTATTCGCCAAATACGACTTTATCCATTCAAGAACACTACCATCTATGCCAAAACAGGTCTTTAAAGTTTCTAATAAGCAAGAATGATCTATGGTGTCGAATGCACTACTTAGATCTAATAACAGTAAAAGAGAGACTTTCTGGGAATCCATAGCCATCAATAGATCACTCTTTATTCTTAGCAGTGCAGTTTCAGTACTATGGAATTGTCTATATGCAGACTGAGTACATGGCAAAAGTGAGTTGTTATTGAGGTGATCCATAATTTGCTGGGTAGCAGCACCCTCAACCAACTTCGATATATATTTCAGATTGCTGATAGGTCTTAAGTTCTTAAAATCTGCATCAAGACCAGGTTTTTTCAATAAAGGTGTGATAAGGGCATTTTTCCATTGCATGGGAAAATGACCAGTCGAGAGAGAAAGATTAATCAGTGATGTGAACACAGGAATTAATATGTCGATACATTGTAGAAGAAGTTTCGTGGGCATAGGATCTAAAGAGCATGACTTCTTACTGAGGTTAAGTATAAGTTTTTCAACTTGGTGCTCAGAAAGAGGTTTGAAATTGCTCAAAACATCGACATCATGGTAAGTTGCTAATGGAGAATAGGTCCTGGGTTCATTCATTGCATCTAATCTAGTTTCAATATTCTTGTGGATTTTCACGACTTTGTCACGAAAATAATCACCTAGGTCATTCACAAACTTATGTTTATCAGTACTACAAGGTATCAGGGGTTGTTTATTAGACATGTTCAATAGAGACTTGACAACATTGAATAACTTGTTTTGATTATCCTTGTTTTCCATGATCAGATCTCTGTGATATTTTCCACGAGCTTTGTTCAAAAGTTTCAATGTTGCATTTCGAACAGACTTATAGTTGTCCCAATCACTATCGGCCCTAGTTCTCAACCAGCGCTTTTCAGCCTTTCTCTTTTTCCTTTTTTCTGTCCTGACACAGTCAGTATACCACGGTACTTGGGGACGTAACACTATCTGTTTAGTAACAACAGGGGCATGTTTCTCTAAGATATCACTAAGCGTAGTATCATACAACAAAGCTAGTTCAGTGAGGGTACTAGGTGTGTGCATACAGAGCTCGCTTTCAGCGATGTCTAACTTCAATCTATTCACATCAATAGCAGACAGCTTTCGAAATGATATCAGTTTAGAAGGCAATGGAGGTTTAGAAGAGTTTAGAAAACACATGACTGGAATGTGATCAGATAATATAGAACTATGTGGCCATGGTGACCCAAATACGATATCATCAGACTAACAGTCCAACACCTCATCACACTGATCAAATTATAAATATATATTTTTTTCAATGATATTTTATTTTCTCCATTGCTTTTCACAAACAATAACAAAAATAACAATAACAAAATCAATACATAAAATAGTCTGCATGTTAATATTATTATATAGAATATGATTTTACATTCACATCTAAATAATACAAATGAACTTATACTATTTACATCAAATAAAGCATGAAACATGCATGCATGAAGAAGGCATGAACATTAAAAGACATTTAAGAAAGAAAAACACACACACACACACACACTTACATACACACATGAGGACACGTGCACAGACACTCACACAAAAACCCACTGAAAACATGCTAACATTTTGTGAGAATCTCGACCATTATATCAGCCATGTCCATTTCATTGCTTCTATTCGCCTTCCTTATTTTATTTATTCTGCACGAAGCTATTCTTAATTGTCCCACTTTCTGAAATGATATGTGAGTGTACCTCGGTTTTCAGCTAATTTCTTCTCCTCCTCTCTATTTTCTAATAATCTTTTCTTAATCTCAAAATAAGTTGGTGGTTTTTGTCTATTTTTATGACACATTAACCATTGTAAGTCGATGGAGGGCGTCTCTAATTCAGACAAGATTTGTTATGTGTCATAATACATTTAATCCAAGTAATGTTTATTTACCGACCATAGACATCAAATAAATAATATTCAATACATTACTGGCACAACGTCGTTTCTAAATATGCATCTTTTCACCTCAGCTTTGAAGTCGTTTGATCGCACCCAGAAAATAACGGGATTAGTAAACGCGTCCCAGTCCTAAATGTGCCTACGCCCCCCCCCCCCCCCCTTGAATCTGGAGACCCGCGGCGTTGTTCCTTGTTTAAAAATTACCCGTTGGGACCATAACTTGCTTTTTGTTCTTCTTATATAACAAGTTAGGGTATTTTCATTTATCTTCTATACATGAAAAAATCGTATGTCTCAACGAGCTTGAATGGGTGAATACAGCGTTTTACAATTCTTTTTTCAGTCACGGCACCACTTAAGAAATAATAAGTTTCGCGTCACCCTCAACCCATATTCATCTAAGAATCACAGAATATTTATTTTGCATCCCTCTGGCACTCGTCAAGTGCTATGTTCACATGTACGGGCACATTTGTTTCTAAATGTTACGAGCGAGCGAAGCGAGCGTGCCAAAAATAATGATATTTCATAAGTGGTAAATATTTTCTGTTGTAATCAATACACTAGATAATAATGTATGCGAGCACCTCACCACCCAATAGACGTGAATAAAAAAATAATATATCAGGTCATCTTGATAAACAAATGTCAGGTTATTCGGGCACCTCGTTGCTCAAATATAGAGGTATTCCATACGCTGCCTGTCTCTTAAAGTGGCAAGAGAGCGAAGCGAGAGAGGAAGAACGACGATTTTTAATTTTTTTTTGAAATCCAATTTCCACATGAAATTACATACTCTAGCGGTTTCTGATATTTGGTTTCACGAAATTGTATTCCAAAATATTGTTTATATAACAAAATTTCTCTCACAGCACCCTAAGAAGTGTCTTGCAGCACTCCGGTTGAAAAATGCAGAACTAATAAACACAAAATAACGAAAAGATTCCGTCGGGGTGATTAGAATGCGTTTTTATAACTTTGTAAACATAGTCGCTTCATGTAGTATTTTTTTTTTGGGGTGAAGAGGATTATACTAGAAATACTGATTACAACGGTGAAACTTACAGTAGCATTCGTCGATTCGATAGCAAAAATCCCGAAAGAGGCGGTAAATAAGTTTATAAGAGTCATATTGACGGTAAAAATGTTATGCTGCTTCCTCAGTCGCGTCGAGCAGACAATAAACAAAATGGTAGAGCCGTTGAAGAACATTGATAGGGCAATCACTAAAATAGTGCATATCTCCAAACTGTGGTATCCCGATCCCTGGGTCGGAGTGTCGGTAGGGGGTCATTGCCCGTTTGGTTTAATGCAGCAGATATCATGACGCGAGCAATGACGCTTAGAAAAACCTGAAGAATGGCACGAGTTTCGTTTTGATGCGACTAAAAATTTAGAAATAACCCCTAATCATGGAGCTAGTGTTGATATTTTGCTCCGCTGTTGCTTCCTATATTCACGACAATGTCATTCTTTGTGATAACGCTTTTTAAACGTTGGTCAGTATCCGTATCTATATAAAAAAAAAATTAGACAAAGCCACTACCGCGACGAGGTCGCTCACAACAACTTCTATGAAATGAGTGCACCATGCATGAAAAAATCAAGGTCATCTGATTTGGAAGTCTGATCATCCTGCTTATCATTTAACATCGAAAAGAAGGCATAGCACCGTCATTAAAGTAATAACGATTTGGAATTAACCCCTAACATGCCACGTCCATGCCCTCTTATACTCAAAAACGCAATTTCACGTACAAGTATACTCACGTTCATTGCGTTGCTTCCTCCTGGTATTGCTTCACCGTTTTAATTAAGCTTTGTTTCATCTAATTGGCCTTTTCTGCTGATGTATCGTGCGGAGGGCTTCGTCAGTCTTTTGATTGGCACCCCTTTTAGTCGATCACATTGATAAGTTTCGAAATATGATTACATATTGCGTTCTTTTTACAAGACATTCAATGAACCACAGTGGTAATTAAGTGCTGATTCTGGGCATGCTAGTCAATGGGCACGTTAAGATTAAACAGCAAAGCATATATGACATGGAACCTACGATGTTGACATTGGGTAATTTCGTGATCCGCCGCGTAGCCTAGTACAGCACTTATTGATTCCGTCAGAACCTTTTTTTCCTCTTTCTTTCTATATGTATTTTGTTCGCTTCATATCTCATAAATGACATGGTTAATGACAATGAAATTTTCATGGCATATGCTCTGCATAATTTTTGATCCTATTGAAGAGATCGAAGAGACTATGTCACATACAAACACTCAAAGTTATGGCGGTCCAATGGCACTACATGACAATTCTAACATTTATTATCTATCGCCATACAGGTGTAGGCGTATGGGGGCGCACCTTATTAAAACAAAAATATTGAGTTCAAGGGGCTCAGGCCGAGTAATTAATCCCGTCGCAGACAAAGGTCCGGAAGTTCCCCCATACAAACTAGCTATAATTTTGAAAACGGTCAGCAAATAAACCATTTGGGTAATGGATCAAATTTGATGCACAAATCTTTTAAGTGCCTCGTTACAAATTAGTTCATTTACCTGATACGAAAAATGGTTTTTGAATAGTCAGAAGTCAAATTGCGTACATTGATTGTTGCTAGGTAGGACAAACACTACGGCCTGTCCTACCTAGCAACAATTAATGTATGCTTTTGAAATACCATTATTCGTAACGGGTAAATGAAATAATTTGTAATGAGGCACTTAAAAGATTTGTGCATCGAATTCGATCCATTACCCAAATGGTCTATTTGCTGACCGTTTTCGTGATAGTTCAAACTGTGTTTTATTAGATTTCATGCACTTCGTACTTTTATCTGTCACGCGATCGTTATATTACCAAATGAAAAGTCTATATTAGCTGCATTATCAAAATGGTCCATTATCTAGCCGAGCCGTTAATCCCAACTAGGAGATTAGATATTAAGTGAATACATAATTGCTTTACATGTGGTTACTAGCCTTTTCAGTTTTGAAAATATGTTATAGCACTGTTGTGAGCGAATCAAAACAAATACTATTCTGAAGTTTTGAAACTAGAAAAGTTAAAGCCTCTCTAAAATGTTGGGAGCCAAAAATTCGCCAAAAATGTTTTGGCAAAATTTGACTTAATTGTATAATGATGTAAACGAGCACGTTATTTAACAAACGTTCTCAAATTATTGGGGCCCCCAATACTTTGAAGGGGCCGAGAAACTAAAGTCCCTGGTTAAATTGTTCCCGTGAGCTCATTGCTTATGAGTGCATTTCAATCCTATTACATATACAGATAAACATGCTCTCTTCCTGGGTGAACCCGTATCAAATATTCGACACCATCTCCTTGATTGACAAGACGCTGCTTCTGCATACGCATTTATTAACCGCAGCTCTGAATTCCTTTGACCGCTTACTGTAGGTAATACGATTTATAATTACATTTGAAATAAATACCAGGAGGTAGCAATGATTTTAAAGTTTTTACTTTAATTTTTCATGAACCTATATATGTATGTCGGTAGCCGGAAGGAAACAGATTTGATGTATAAGGCGGCGAATTTTTCAGCAAACGGCGGTAAAATATAGTGAAAATATAGTGAAAATATAGTGAAAGACGCTGTTCGTCCAACGACCGTAACCGCGTCACACTGCGGTAAAGGAGTCCAGTTAGTGCAAACACCACCATGACATAAACATGATAACTCGACAAACATTCTCGAGTAAATCTTGGTACCAATTGAGCTACGAAACCGACTAACGAGGCCTATGCGCGTGCGAAGATGCATCGAGGTGTGATCAAGAGTTTCCTGACTCAGGAGGGGTCGACATAAACGGTTATGAACCGCTGGACGGCCGCTATCAAGATGTTTAGACTTGAGACAACTTTGCAAGAACGCCAAGCCGTGTAGATAAAGAGCAGGATATGCATCAAATTTTAAAGGAAGAAATACAAGTCTATTTGCTATTTATTTTCCCTTTATCAAATTACATGGGCTTTGAATATATTAACTTGTTATATTTGAACGACAATGATGTAGGCTGTAATGATTTAATGATGGACTTTTATAATTCATACAAATAAATGGTCACATTATGATCAACTAAAAACAAAACAACAATACTACACAGGGGAAAAACCATCATTGACAACCGACTATATTTTAATTTGAATGAAGTGGTTTCATACCAATATAATTATGAATATAAAATACAAATAGAAGCCGGACTCGAACATTGGCCAAGCCTTACAAAAATACCTTTTGTTGAATTGCAATGATTAAACTTACTCGTTGGCGTGCAAATGTAATAACAATTGTAGTTACAGCCGTGATGATATCTATGTACAGGGGCCAATTTGAAAGTAAAGATGTAATGCTGTTTTCTCAGTCTCGGTGAAACGATGATTAACGTGAAGATTTTTTTCCTTCATAGGTATTTAATTCTCTTCTCTCATAAAGTAAAGTGTACATAATTTATAACATTGTATACAAAATTACAAATAATCTTCACATAGGTCTAAATAATTGGCTTTTAACGTTTTATATATTTTTTACGATTGCCTTGTTTTAGCACATCTAAACTACTGAAACTATATTTGGGGAAATACTTATAAATCACTTCTTATCAAATTATCTATTTACAGAAAAAGTCTCTAAGAAATATAACAAAGTCACAAATACAAAGTCCAAGTATACCACTCTTTAAACAGATGCAAATATTGCCCTTATACGATTATATTACATTAAATACTCTTATTATTATGTACTCTGTAAGACATACAATTTTTCCTGAGATGTATGGTAATATGTTATTCAAAATTTAAATATCAATTCATATGCCACTCGTCTAAAAGACTATTTTCATCAATCCACAGTAAGACCTGCTTCTTTACTTAATTCATTAAATGTTGCTGGCGTGAACAAATAGAACCAATTACCCACTTTTGTAAATTAAGTTCAACTTTAGTCTGTGTTTATATGATTTGACGAAAAAGTGTAACAATACAATATTTCGTGTAGTATGTTTGTGTGTGTGTGTGTGTGTGTGTGTGGGGGGGGGGTATGGTAACTAAATCATATTTTGTTCAATTTTTTTATGTGGGAGCCTTATTTATAAGCAATTATCTTCATTGTGGTCCTGACCATATATTTGTATGTTTTATGTATTCTATTTTCTATTGTATTTTTTGCTTTTACATGTAAATGGTTCAATAAATTCAATTCAATTCAATTCAATTTTTGCAACCGAAAATAATCGAAGCAGCACATACCGATAATTGAAGTACCAACAAATGGCATGTTCCTAGTACATGGTGCTCCTGTCAGGTATCAGAGACACTGCATGGTCTTATGACAAATCGTTCACCTTTCTCTTCAGCGTCTACAAACAATATCACACTCCAGCACGCCGTTTGTATGGCATTCGATCATTCTGTATGAGGTGACTAAATTAAAGTTGCCAAAGTAACCAATTACCTTTTGCTTCTTTAACCGTTCCTGTCTTCAAACAATTCCTTTTTGACATGAGCGTTGATTAATGTTTTTTTCTACTAAACATACTTTCGTAACAACACGACTCGATTAGCAAATCCGTCGATCGGTAACAGCGCCTGTCAGTTCACGGCAAGTATGATATTTAAATATAGCCGTCAGGCACAATTACCCAACCAATTACACGCGTAAGACATATCGACTTCCATTTGAACCTCTCTAAACATTAATCGCGGTTCTACGGAGTAGGCCTAATTACACATTAGAAAAAGTGCACTGAGGTTTAAAGGCCCACTGTACTAGCTACCTGCTCCCTCCATATAGAAAACAATGCCTAATCGGTGACCATTGGTCCCCTATAATCCTCTTTTTCTTATGTTAATTGAGAGCTGAGTTGATGAGATAACCACCTTTCCAGTGACCCTGCAGAGTGGTATAATCTCTCCTGTAAACTAGTACAGATAAGCTTTAATTCAAGTTGATTTAATCCTGTTCGCTGGCAACAATATCGATAATGTGATAGTCTAAAAAGCAAGAAATTCAGAACAGAAAAAATGTCTTCGATGTTGAAACACAAAACATTCCAACTTCTACGAGTACGAAGAAATTCTTTCCCTGATTGAGTCTTAAAAGAACAAGTTCTCTTGCAATGCACACGTTATGAACATTGTTAGTGTAATATCTAACGTTGCTTTAACAGTTGCTGATACTGAAATCATTTATCTGCAGTTTACCGGTAATCAGGCTCACAAGCAACCACTCTTTCATGAAGTCAGATTAAAGTGAGTTATTATCAGGGATGGCACATGCACTTCTTACAGATTTTCATGGTGGAATTCAACAGAGTAGCGGTTATGGTATACGACTGACACGTCTCAACGTAATTAATCCATGGCATAAGTGCATCATCCGTGACCGGCTATGCCATTGTTAACATGTGTTTATCAAAAGTGAGAATGAATTTATAATCAACATGAATATATAGCTATACATGTATATCACATAATTAATCCATCATCCTATATAACTTTGTTGACATCAACTGGCTCGACGCGATTGCCCCATATGCATTTTTTCACCGCAGCCTTCAATTCATTCGATCTCAACCAATAAATAATAGGATTAGCGGTCATACTTAAATTATACAACGCTATTCCAATGTCTTTCAAAGTCGGATTGCCACGGGCTGACAAAAGCCCAGTCACGGTAATCGGCAATGAGAGAGAGATGGAGGTGAGGTAAATGGCTGCGAATGTTCTCAGTACACGGCGATTCTCTCTCAACCGCTGCTCGTGTACGCCCACACCGCATCCCATCGGGCGTGACCGCGTCAAACCGCGGTAAAGAAGTGCGTAACCGAGGGACTTGGTAATGACAATTAATGCCTTTTTACTGAAAGGAACTCGCGTATCGACCCGGGAGCTCTGGTTTCGAGACCAATGCTTTTCTACTAAGTCATTCCACCTCCTCAAGATAATTTTCAGTTGCACACTTTCAACTTACAATACTCGATTGCCCAAGGACAATGATAAGAATCGCATTCGGAGCTGTGACGAAGTCTATACGCGCCATGTTAAAGGTAAAGACGTTATGCTGTTTCCGCAGTCTCGGTGAACCAACGATGAAGAGGAGGCTAAATCCTTTTAGGGGCATCAAAACCGCGATCTCGAGAACGCCCAGGATATCCCAATAATTGTATCCGGATTCCTGCGAAGGAGAGTCACCTTGCGTGTTGTTTAGAGTAAAATTAGTCGCTGCAGGTACCATCTTGAGTTAAACAATATCTCAGTCTTGTAAAACAAATATTTCAATCCGTAGGAGATGAAAAGTGAAAAGCGTATGACACAGTTAACTTCATAATCATCGAAGAAACATGAATATTATCGGATTCGGGTTGCACTTCGCATTAAAAAAATCAATATCACACTCAATCTAACGTTGCTGGAAAAAATAATCACACAAATATGATCAATTTTGTATGCTTGAAATGAAAAGGTCTTCGCCAATAAGTCAAAATGCCATACAACACCAACTATGAATACAAATAACAGGAGTAAGGATCAGAACTATTCAAGTAGACATGCTCCTTTATGCCTGCTAATATTGAACTCGAAAGGTCTTCTTGTCAAATAAATTGTATGTGAAGTTACCATGGTAACCTACTCTTAGAAGGAAATGAAGATAGACCCGTTTGATATTCACAAGGGCTTTTTTGAAATTCATAATAACTTCGATGGTTATATTAAGTGCTGAATGTCGATATTTAGAGTTTACACAGGATTTGTGTCAATCATTTAAGAACTCATTATGAACGTAATAGCACGCTGTGTCCCTCACAGAACTCCTGTTTCTTGTCACACTTTGTCAATAACGTTATTTTATGTTTAGTGTGAACCTCTTTGCATCTCACTGATTGGTTTATTAAGTCAATAAGACCTGACATCCATGCTTTACACAAACAATTTCCCTAACCCAGATTACCGACCTTTTTCTCTTTCATTACAGTTGTCAAAAGAAATGTCACCCCCTTCCATTCAATTCAATTCAAATCAATTTTTGCAACCGAGAATAATCAAAGCAGTATACCGATAATCGAATTACCAAAAAATGGCATGTTCCTAGTACATGGTGCTCCTGTCAGGTATCAGAGACACTGCATGGTCTTATGAGAAATCGTTCACCATTCTCTGTAGCGTCTACAAACACACTCCTGCACGCCCTTTGTATGGCATTCGATCATTCTGTATGAGGTGACTAAATTAAAGTTGCCAATGTAACCAATTACCTTTTGCTTCTTTAACCGTTCCTGTCTTCAAACAATTCCTTTTTGACATGAGCGTTGATTAATGTTTTTTTCAACTAAACATGCTTTCGTAACAACACGAAGCGATTAGCAAGTCCGTCGATCGGTAACAGCTATTGTGAGTGCATGGCAACTATAAATATGACATTTAAATATAGCCGTCTGGCACAGTTAACTAATCAATTACAAGCGTCATACATAGCGATTTCCATTTGAACCTTTTTAAAAATTAATCTCGGTTCTACGGAGTAGGCCTTATCACACATTAGAAAAAGTGCACTGAGGTTTAAAGGCCCACTGTACTAGCTACCTGCTCCCTCCATATAGAAAACAATGCCTAATCGGTGACCATTGGTCCCCTATAATCCTCTTTTTCTTATGTTAATTGTGAGCTGAGTTGATGAGATAACCACTTGTCAAGTGACCTTGCAGAGTGGTCTAATCCCTCCTGTAAACTAGTACAGATAAGCTTTAATTCAAGTTGATTTAATCCTGTTCGCTGGCAACAATATCGATAATTTGGTAGTCTAAAATGTTAGAAATTCAGAACAGAAACAATTTCTTCGATGTTGAAACACAAAATAATTCAACTTCTACGAGTATGAAGAAATTCTTACCGTGATTGAGTCTTAAAAGAACAAGTTCTCTTGCAATGCACACTTTATGAACATTGTGATTGTCATATCTAACGTTGCTGTAACAGCTGATGATACTGAAATCATTTATCGGTAGTTTACCGGTAATCAGGCTCACAAGCAACCACTCTTTCATGAAGTCAGATCATAGTTAGTTATTATGAGGGATGGCACACTTCCTACCGATTTTCATGTGTGGAATTCAACAGACTAGCGGTTTTGGTTCACGACTGACACGTCTCAACTTCATTAACCCACGACATTAGTGCATCATCAGTGACCGGCTATGCCACTGTTAACATGTGTTTATGCAAAATGAGAATGAATTTATAATCAACATTAATTTATAGCTACATATATATCACATAATGAATCCATCATCCTATATAACTTTGTTGACTTCGACTGGCTCGACGCGATTGCCCCATATGCATTTTTTCACCGCAGCCTTCAATTCATTCGATCTCAACCAATAAATAATAGGATTAGCGGTCATACTTAAATTATACAATGACATTCCAATTCTTTTCAAAGTCGGATTGCCACGGGCTGACAAAAGCCCAGTCACGGTAATCGGCAATGAGAGAGAGATGGAGGTGAGGTAAATGGCTGCGAAAGTTTTCAGTACACGACGATTCTCTCTCAACCGCTGCTCGTGTACGCCCACACCGCATCCCATCGGGCGTGACCGCGTCAAACCGCGGTAAAAAAGTGCGTAACAGATTCCGGTGCTGGCAAAAACCACTAAGATAGCGACAGGTATCCAAAATCCCGAATTACTCGCTACGAATTCGATCCACGGAAAAGAGCCAATTACCCACGCCAACGCACAGGCGAAGATGCATCGAGGTGTGGTCACGAGGATCTTGACTCCAAAGGGGTCGACGTGAACGGTTACGAAACGGTAGACGGCCACAAGTAGGATGTTCAAGCTCGAGATAACCGAACAAGAACTCCAAATCGTGTTGCAAATCTTGTAAAGCTGTATGTGATAAAAGGGAAAAAAACATAATCAATATCTTTTTAATAACATTCTTAATGGACTATTACGGAGTTGCTTCAAATAGGAACGAAATTGTTCTCTACATTTTACCCTGCTTTCGTAATCAGTTATGCAAACCTCAGGCTGGGTTACTATCAACTTTCGGATACAACTGCACATTTTCTAGAACAATGCAATTGGATTTCCATAGATAATAAGGTAGCACCTTTTTTTTTATTTTCTAGAACTCCATTCTACTCAGTTTGTTTCACTGTTAGTTGTTTGTTATACCTAGCTGACTTGTGTGCATGCTTGTACATGAACATAAGCTCTAGGGGACTGACGTTTAAGCCATCTCCGAGGGACTTGGTAATGACCGAAAGGCATTAGCGCATCGACTTGACTTTGTTTCGCACCCATGAGCTCTGGTTTCGAGACCAATGCTTTCCCACTGAGTCATTGCATCTCCTCAAGCTAATTTTCAGTTGCACACTTTCAACTTACAATACTCGATTGCCCAAGGACAATGATAAGAATCGCATTCGGAGCTGTCACGAAGTCTATGAGCGCCATGTTGAAGGTAAAGACGTTATGCTGTTTCCGCAGTCTCGGTGAACCGACGATGAAGAGGAGGATGAATCCGTTGAGGGGCATCGAAACCACGATCTCGAGAATGCCCAGGATATCCAAATAGTTGTATCCGGATTCCCGCGAAGGACAGTCACCTTGCGTGTTGTTTTGAGTAAAATTAGTCGCTGCAGGCATCATCTTGAGTTGAACAATATCTCAGTCTTGTAAAACAAGTATTTCAATCCGTAGGAGATGAAAAGTGAAAAGCGTATGACACAGTTAACTTCATAATCATCGAAGAAACATGAATATTATCGGATTCGGGTTGCACTTCGCATTAAAAAAAAAAATCAATATCACACTCAGTCTAACGTTGCTGGAAAAAATAATCACACAAATATGATCAATTTTGTATGCTTGCAATGAAAAAGCCTTCGACGATAAGTCAAAATGCCATACAACACCGACTATGAATACAAATAACAGGAGTAAGGATCAGAACTATTCAAGTAGACATGCTCCTTTATGCCTGCTAATATTGAACTCGGAAGGTCTTCTGGTCAAATAAATTGTATGTGAAGTTACCATGGTAACCTGCTCTTAGAAGGAAATGAAGACCCATTTGATATTCACAAGGGCTATTTGAAAGTCATAATAACTTCGATGGTTATATCAAGAGCTGAAATTTGATATTTACCAGGATTTGTGTCAATCATTTTATAATGAACGTAATAGCACGCTTTGTCCCTCACAGAACTTCTAATTCTTGTCACACTTTGTCAATAACGTTATACTATCCAATCCAAAAGATATTTGATATAGCGCCTTTTCCTTGCAGTTACAAAGCGCTGCACACACGCTACACACTGTTATACTATGTTGCGAACCTCTTTGCATCTCATTGATTATTTAGATTGAGGCAATAAGACTTGACAATCATGCTTCACGCAAACAATTTCCCTATTAACCCAGATTACCTCCCCTTTTCTCTTTCATTACAAATGTGACCCCCTTCCATTTATGACAATTCCTTTATTTTCCTACACATTGTAACTTGAACTGATTGCACTATTTTTTAGAATCAACTGACAGGCAATTTCAATGCCCTGTTGTATTCCCTGTAGAGAGCATTTCAAAAGATGACGCACATGACTATATTAATTAGACTTGTTTTAGATCCATATTTTTAAAGTCTTTACAAACATCGTGATTTTCGTATTTTGAGACAGATCCTCTATTTTGTAATTTTATTGTACAGGATGTGCCAAGGATGAGTTCCCATGCAGTCATTCTTGTATACCAATAGAACTACGATGTGACACGAACTGTGATTGTGAAGTAGACTGCGCTGATATGGACGGATGCGGTGAGTTTATCTTTTCTTTTCCTTGGGGCAGGGGTCTTTTCTCTCCTTCTTTTTTTTTGTTGAGTGGGCAATTTAGTTTTTCCATATATAATCATATATATAGTTGTCACCAATTGCCTGTCTCTTCCGCTCTTTCTTTCCATCTCACTCTCTTTCTCTCGCACCTGCTCTTCCCATTTCTTATACCAAATCGATTGCAGACTACAATACAATCCAATATTTAATTTTTTTCTTGTGGATACTTGTATCTTAAAGGAAATAAAAATAATAAACTGGAAAATGCGAGCACTCTTATTGCAATGTTAATTATGTTAATTAAAGCTTTCAAAGGTCATTGGCGTTTTGAATAGACTCAAAGATATTTTTCCATTGCGCATACTTGTAAATTTGTAAAGCACTATGATTTTGCCTTATTTTAATTATTGTATTATTGTATGGGGCAATTGCGCTTCGTATTTGCTTCAAAAGCTTTTTTTTAAAGAGCCGTAAGGGTTATAAGAAAGTCATATTATAGAGCACATACAGGTACATTATTTTTTAAGTTAAACTTTTAAAAAAAAATTGATTTATATGATAAAAGTATTGGAGCTTTTATGTTTCCTTACATGTACTATATAACTACTTTACCTGATTGTTTTAATAATTATTTTATTTTTAATGGAGATATAAATCAATATGGTACTAGAAATTCAAACACACTTTATGTTCCTTCATTTCGCTATAATTTGTCAAAAACAGTAATAAAATATAAAGGATCCATTATTTGGAACAACTTACCCAATTCTCTCAAAGCATGTCCAACATTGTCTAGTTTTAAGCGTAATTTTAAACACAAACAAGTATCAAGTTACAATATACTTGTTTAACTTTTATTAATTCTGCCTGTCCTATCTTTATGTGTATGTATGTCTCAGTTAATGTAATGTCTATATTGTCAATATTTTGCTTTTAATTACTGAAGATTTTACTTTTGGGGTTGTAGAAAAAAGGGGACCAGCCTAGATATGCCAATGGCCTTTTCTGGTCCCCCACATCCCTACTCCACCCATTAATTATTTGTAGTGTTACTGTTGTTCTTGTAATTGTTCTTATCATATTTTACATATATTGCATTTTATATCATTGTATTTGAATGTTAATTGATGTAAGTTTTTTATTGGATGTGAAATAAACTGAACTTGAACTTGAGCTTGAAAGTACCATTTATATTTGAGAGGTTTTGTAACGTGATATTCGTTACAAAATATTAAGTCATATAGATTTTATATATACTTTGATGTATATAAAGTAGACGTAAATAATTATCGTTTTGTATATCTAATTTCTGTCTGCAGAGGCGTTCCCATGTTTAGAAGGATACGAGAAGTGCACCAAGAATCATTACTGCATAGCTAAACACCTCTGGTGTAATTTCGTGGATGACTGTGGAGATAATTCGGATGAAGATTTATGCTGTAAGTAGCCAAAATGAAGATTATTAATTATGACGAATTCGTACAGAGATTGTCCGTATATGAGAAATACAGTGCCCCTTTCAAGATAAAAGTTCTTTGAATAAGCAATAATGCACACAATAATACTTATGGTGATTAAAATGTCTGTCCACATCCAATTTACTTTATAACATGAAGTCATGAATGGATTAAGTTGATCAAGGCTGGCTCAAATATGCTAAAGAGTATTGCGTTTGATTCTGATCCCGTTCTAAATCAAAGCTAGTACTGAGAGACTAAATTCAAAGTCACCTTGTTGTGCGACCCATTCTCATGCGACAATTGTTTCCTCGATCAATTTCCTTTACACTAACCGATTTCCTAACTTCAGCATTGGAACCAGCACTATACCTAACCCTTACCCTAAACCCAAACCTTATCTCAGTCGAAACCTACGCGTTAATCCTAGATGTTTGACGACATCGAGCCTGGAGCTACAGTTGCTGGAGCACAGGGCTGATCACTTAGTCACCGATATCTGTTTCAGACTCAATAACATAATTACTTTGTTCACCTTTATAGATCATCCGGATTGCTGGAAAGGTGAATTCCAGTGCTCTAACAAGCAGTGTATCAACACGTGGTTTGTGTGTGATGGGAGTCAGGATTGCATTGATGGGAGCGACGAGGCACGCTGTGGTGAAGGTAAGGTGAACACTCGGTAAAAACGGACGTTTAAGGAGGACAACGGAAGTCCTCCGCTAAAGATACAAGTTCCGCATCAGTGAACACACGTGACCTTTAAGTCACGCTGCTCAGTTTGCCGCTGCTTAGAAACTGTGTGCGCAACTAGACTTGATACACTTGACATAAATTTCTTTTAAAACAAATATTAAGATGTCTTTTGTGTGTTAACCTTCAAAATCGTGATCGTAATCTGTAAATCTCTGGACTACTAAAAGATGAATTATTATACATATGCAATGAATGATAATATCCCTACAGACTATTCCACTTTGCATATTAGGGTTAAAAATGGGAAGTTTGGGGGTCGTATATGGCCCCTTTTGTTTAGAAATATGCCATACAATTTTCTCGCATTCACTGAATGATCTATAATACAACTACCACTTTAAACTGTATTTTTTAAAAATCTTTCTTAAATCCTCAGAACATTTCGTTCTCTGTGAGAATGGTAAAAAGGTCTACGAACACGAATGGTGTGACCGCCTTGTGGACTGTCCTGATAATGAAGCAGATGAAACCAACTGTGTTTGTACCGCGGATGAATACAGGTGCCCTAATGGCAAGTGCTTGCGACCCTCGGTGCGGTGCAACGGTGTCTGTGATTGTTTGTCTTGCGATGACGAAAAAGAGTGCGGTAAGTGGCATCTAGTGTAGTAAGAATGTTATCAATATCTTTTTAAAAAATGAGGGAACTTTAATGTTGCGTTTTAATTAGAAATTACACATCTTTAGATAGGAGGGTGCTGCCCCGCCCACGCCCCCCGCCAAAAGAAAAAATCCCTGGCCATAGGCACCCCTTCGTTACTGTTCCCATGTCGTTTATATTGGGTGGAGGTAATACATCTGCCATCATTGCAAGATTATTCCCATAAGTCACTTCATGAATGTCGGTTACGCTGTCCTAAGATTTTTTACGGTTTCTTAGCAAACCCTTTCCCGAAAATCCTTGATCTGCTTCTGCTAAATGCACTAATTTTCTCTTGCTTGATTTTTTTCCTGCTTATTTACTCTTTCAATTTTGCAGCGGATGAAGACATGTGTAATTATGAGACGAATGGCATCCTCTGTCAGATAGCAAACAACAAACCATCGAGGTGCGTCAGGAAAGAATACATCTGCGATGGATTTGGTGACTGTCCCAACAAAGCCGATGAGTTCAACTGTCGTAAGTTCACCTTTATTCTTCAGGAATAGGGACTTTTAGATTTGCACGTCGACATAGTGAACGGCTACGTGTGACGTCATTTTAAGGCACTGCGCCAGTGCCTTAAGTGCCTTAAAATGACGTCACACGTAGCAGTCCACTATGTCGACGTGCAAATCTAAACATCCCTAATACCTCAGTCTGCACCAACAAGACCAACAGCATACCAACAGCAGACCGATCAAACAATTACATTACCTCTTCAGGCCAAAATTTGGTCGGTTTGGAATGGCGATGTTATCAACTTCTGATTGCAATGGGTTGTGCTGCCTTTGCCTATAACCAAGAGAAACGAAACGAACGTATTCAGGGAAGAAATATGGGGATTTTATTTCATTTCGTTTTTGAATGCAATATTGAGTAACCATGATAAACTGCTCAGTCAATTTGATGAAAGTACTTGAATGTATCTTGAATGTATCTTGAATGTCCCAAAGTTCGATGCCTCCCCGATGCAATAGCTACACACCTTTTCTGTTGGGAGATCATAATTATATGTTACCGTATGTTAGCGTATGTTACATTCTGTATATGACTATATCGCTCATACACATTAACCTTTAGGACATCAGCATTTACTCCTATCTTAGAACAGCTAACTTTTGAACAACTTTCCCCGGACAGCTATCTCTTAGTATGGGGATTTTATTAACCAGTGAAAAATGACATTGGCTAGTTTTCCTAATTTTGTTGTTGTTGATGTGTTCGGCCATTCTGTAAACCTTGCATATTTTAACCCTCTTTTCCATCTTATTCAGAATTGCCAGGCAACACAACGGGCCACTGTGACTCGGAAGGTAATCCTCCTTACATGATGTGTGATATCAAAGATGGCGCCGACGATCCTCGATGTTTGCCTGCGCTGAAAGTACAGTGTGACAGATACCGACGACCACACTGCATGTATGGCTTCGATGAAGAGACTTGCAGTAAGCACCCTACATAATTTGTCTATGTTGCTAATTGCAAAGAAAAACAAACATATAAACAAACATACATACAAATAGACAAACGAAAAGCCAAAACTCTTGGGTTTTATAAATATTAAGGTAGAATGCATACACCCCAAGCTTCCTTCCTTTGGTCCGACTGATAACAGATTTGAAGAAAAAAATGCAAAAGATTTACAAATCTTGGAACTAGAAGCTATTTTGATAGACACTTTTTCAAATAAATACTTCAATAAGATTCAATTATCGAAAGGAAATGGACACCTATGCATCATCTTTCTCACGAGGATAGATATAGAATTACACGAACTGACTTCGAATATCCCTCGTTAGAAATGCATTTAAAGCAAATAATTTTGAAAAATTACCGAAGGCAATTGCAATAGCGTTTTCAATTAAATATCAACACGTACATGTGTACCAACATTACAATGAAATTTTTAGTAATTCGAGCAATATTCTGTAGGATAATACAATAAAATTGTGTTAACATCTTGAATTTTTTTTGCGATTGTGTTTTGAGTATCATTAACGTTTCAATGGCAAAATAGGCAAAATAGTCAGCTTCCATTTGGCCTATTGCAAACTTCTCTAATATCATAATCGTTGCACCTGTTTAATACTTTTAGTGGCTCTGCTACTGAACTGAATGCGGCAGGACACATCTTTTTCAAATAAATAATTTATCCCTCTCCGGCTCTTTTTGCTCCGCTTTTTCAGATGCGACTCGCCCTTGTGATCCCGAGGTAGAATACGAGTGCCCGTATGGGAGGTGCATCGACCTAACAAGCCGATGCGACGCACAACTGGATTGTTTTGATTTCTCCGACGAAGCCAACTGTGGTAAGTTGTGACCAACTCATCCTAATTTGTAATGAACCCCCTCTTGCACCACCACTACCGCCACCACCACCACCACCCCCATATCAAAATTCAGGAACACTGTCTGCAAATAAGTAAAAGCAACATAAAAAAGAAGGGGAAGAGATAAACATGCGAAAAGGGAGTATCCCTTTGGAAAGAGAGAGGGTTTGCGGGGCTCGGAAATGAAATGAAGATATTTACATACTCAATAACAAAGGAGAGTAGTTTCGACCTTCATGACGTTTTCACTTGCCCATATTTAGGAATTGATTCCACTTCAGTCTCTAGACACTTTACGTAATTATTATGCAACCACTGTATAAAAAAAGAAACAATCATAACGTCATAGCATTCCTAATATTAACATGGTTTACTCGGCTATTGCTTCAACAATGGCGTAGGTCATCTAAGTCCCTGCAAAAGTGTTGATGTTGAATATTTACCCCAAAATATAATGACTCACATTTTGTTCGTGAATGAAGCGAAGCAGCTGGGGTCTATTTCCTATCGTTTTTATTCAGGTGCTTTAATATCTTATTGAGCTTGTCGATACTTCGGACTTTTCATCACCATAATTATTCAAATTATTCTGATTTTCTTTATTGATATTGGTTCTCCCATGTAGAGTCTTTCGAGTGTCTACCGGGAACCTGGAAGTGTCACAGTGGACAGTGCATCCCTGAGAAACAGAAGTGTGATTACACACCAGATTGTTTTTACGTCAATGGAACTGTGGATTCGTCTGATGAAGACGAATGCGGTAAGACCAAGGCACCCATATTTTTCTTCTGGAATTGCTAACTTGCTGATATTAATTGAAACCACATTTATGGTCTATTACTGTTTTAACCGCAGCTTTTTATGAAGGACCTGTGAGAGCATTGGTTTGACATTATTCACCTCTTCTATTAAAAAAGTATTCAAGTTATCGGCTGAATTATTTTACCATGTTTACTGCAGTTAATGGAGATAATGTGGCATTATGCTCTATAGGGTAATGACTAAGAATCAGTTTATACCAGAAGCTATGCCCAATAAAACGGTCAATGACTCATCCATATTTTGGAAGTCTTCCCCCTTGCGATTGAATTTCATTCCAAATTGTTGGAGAAATGGTAGTGGTAGATTTCAAGCAAACAGTTTACCATAATGCTCTGTCTTTCTTTGAATGTTCTTCCTTCCTCTGTCTGTTTGCTGACACACGCACTGACAGAAGTTTTAAAAAATACAAAGTGGTGTTGCCTATTTCCACGAGCAATTTCAATTCGGTGACATACAAGTCACTTTATGTTTGTCTATGTGATTTTCTTGTTCCGTATGTGACTAGGAACTTCTTCTCTAGCACACCATTTACAAAGTATTTAGTAGTCCCATATATAAACTCCGATGTCGTTCCTCTTGTAACTTGTCCAGACTATAAGATCTTTGGATGCAGGGAGGGTGAGTTCAGATGTCACAGCGGTCAGTGTATACCTCAAGATGAAGTGTGTTTCTTTGATTCTACGATGAAGAAAGGATGCAAGGATCGCTCACATCTTAATGATTGTGGTAAGCCATGCTGATTATTATTGCTCAGTTATGTAGTCGATATTAAAGTCCTAAGATGATAGCATGAGTATCAACGTTATGTTATAACTGCAGTATAATTTTCGGTTATCAAGGCCAACTTTGACAGCTTTCAACAATCTAGCCGGCGACTACTGCTGCTGCTGATACCCGGCCCCCCCCCACTCAGAGGTCGGAATGACCGCATGCGTGTTGCCAAAATGTCCGGTAAAGGGGTATTTTTCGTGCGACAAAGTCCGGCCCGAGAATTGTAAAAAAAGGGGTGTATTTGACTTTCCACCCTGAGATTTCTTTAAAAAGGGGGTGTTTTTCTTTTTTTCTCTCATCTCTTTGGACTCCTGAGAAAATATTCCGAATTAAGGGGGGTACATTGAGCATTTTTCCTGATTTAGGGGGGTCTCCAAGGCAGGAAAAGCCCGCGAAAAGCCCGCGAAAGGGGGGTTTGGAAATGTTGGCAGTCCTCAGATAGGGGGTGCTTTCAAAAAGAGGGTACGAGCATATGCGTACCCTAAATAACACTGAGTGGGGGGGGGGGGGCCGGGTGCTGATACTACTTATATTACTAATACTACTACTACTACTACTACGACGACGACGACGACGATAACAACTGTTACCAGGGACTTTTAGATTTGCACGACGGAGAACGTGGACTGCCATTTTAAGGCAATGTGACGTCACTGCCAGTGCCTTAAAAGGACGTCACATTGCCCTAAAAGGGCAGTCCACGTTCTCCCCCTCGTGCAAATCTAAAAGCCCCTACTATTGCTACTACTACGACGACGACCTCTTCTATTAATATTAAAATACTGGTATTAATACTTCCCAAATTTATAAAGAAACTTATTTCATTCAATGTTGATCTACCAATTAAAATAGCATGAAATGATTATCGTTGCATTATTGCAGATAGAATATTTTCATATTATTTTTAGATTGCATGACTGTAATATATTTGAAAAATTGCACATGACTTGTGTTAGATAATTTTATAGTGAATTTATGAAATTCATTATAAAATTACAGGATCGTACACACGATGTGGCATTATTGATCGTATCTGTCATACTAATTGATATCTGTTTTGTTACTGTTTTGTTCAGCAAACCGGACTTGTCGCGAGAACGAATTCAAATGCCGTAATGCTCATTGTGTCAATATGAGTGACGTATGCAACGGAGCTGTTGACTGTCTACCCTACTGGACAGATGAAGATTTCTGTCGTAAGTACTTTCTTAACTTCCAATTTTGTTTTTGATAAGCAGACAGTATGATACTCAATGTATGATCTTTGCATGGTATACTGGCATTGTTATTTGCGTCTGAGATACATGTCTCGTACATATGCATTTGGAGACCAAACCCTAAACCTAACCTTAAGCCTATAATACTAAGCCTAATGGCTCGTTCAGATATGAGGTGGTAAAACCGAGTTTTGTTATAATTTTGTGATGACGTAAAGTGTAATACGCGTCATATTCCTCTATCTTACCGAGCTCATTAGATGATTTCAAGTTCGGTGTCGAAAGCTGGTGTTGGTGTCGTGAAAACACCAATACCAGCCACAACACTGTTCTTGAAATCATGCTGGTGTTGAGGTTGACCTCGGAAAATATGATGCGTTTCCGGTAGTCTGTGTTGAGGGCTGGTGTTGAATATCGTCTGTTGAACACAAGCCCTTAGCATGGGCGTCAATCCTTACGTAATACCTATTGTTCAGGGAAGTGAATGAATAGATCACCCCCCCCCCCTGAACAATAGGTATCAATTACAGATCTACGCCCATGGCCCTTAGGATTGGTAAATTTATCATTTCAAGTTCGGTGTTAGTGTTTGTGTTGACGCATACCGCAGCTAACAATGCGGGAATCTGTCATGAATCTCACGATCACGCCACGTTAAAACCAATTGTACGGACAAAATTACTGTAAATCATAGGAGCTGTTTATTTATTTATGAGAAATTGTATTTTCTCTATTTTTTTTACAATATGCTTTTAGATTTTAGAGTCTGTATGATGAAATTTGAATGCTATTTGTCACAGATTTCACTTTCATCGTCGAGACTTTTCGCGTGAAAGTGTGACATCACTCGGTGTTTAGCTAACAATAACTTGATCGGTATCGTGATTCTAAACTGACCATCGGTGTTGAAGCTCGGTTCAGCAGTCTTTCCGCGCTCCTCAACACCACCAACGCCGACACCGAACTTAAAAAATTATGCGCAAGTCCTTTGTTGCGCGCAGTTGCTAGCCGTTCTACGCGTTAACACAACCGCGGTGGCTTTTTTTTTGCGGCAGTGTAGCGCGCCATATCTGAACAAATCTTAAAGCCCCATTGTCCTACTTGTAGCTACTTGCTCCCTCGATATAGAAAACTTCCCCGATCGGTGCCTGTTGGTCCCCCATGATCTCTTTTTCTTATGTTAGTTGAGAACTGAGATAATAAGATAGCCACCTGTCGGTGACCTCGCTGTGTGGTCTAATCCCTTCTGGCCCAGTAGTGTTGACGGTCTTTAAGACAGTTACCTCCTAGCCATCATGATATTTTATAATCAAAAGTGATATGAGTATTCAGATCCTTTATTGTATTTCCACCTTTTAGCTCACGAGTGCGGACCTGCACTTATGTGTATATGCAACCATACACAGATGAGCTGCATCAACGCTGGACTTGAATCCTTCCATAATTTCTACGTCGAAGAACAGATCTCGGAAATGTAAGTGTTCATAGAATAAATCTTGATTTTTTTTTCGTCTCCAAACGACCAACAAAAAGGACATGAAGAACTAGATTTTTATTTTTAATAAAATTGATTTGATTTAGTTGAGTTTGTACTCCGGAAAATTACCGGTTGCTTGTGTATTTGAGTTAGTCATGGTCATCGACAATATATCTTTTTTGTCCTGGAAAATGTGTCCAAAATTTGTGCTTGTGTCCTAGATTGCAAAGGGCACCAAGTGCCAGTAATTTATCGCAATACACATTTTCTGTGTGTATGTATAATTAGGTTTTTACAGACGGATATAAAAAAGTTATGATTATTTATGTATGGGACCGACCTCTAACGTCACCATCCGAAGACATGAACCTGGGTTCGTCAGTGTCGGTTTGATAATCGAAAACAAAGAGCTGACCGAGTAAACTTTACCGCGAAACCAACTCACATTGGAGGTGAGTTGGCTTAGTTGATAAAGCGTCCGACGGTTGATTCGTGGGTTCGAATCCAACCCAGGTAGTTGACTGAAGCCTGCCCTGTGTGTTAACAGGCACCTCCCCCGTTTCATAGACGCAGACAGTACAGTGGGAAACACTCCGTCCCTCGGATAGGCCGTTTGAAGACAGGCCCTGTGTAGAGGAGAGACACCACCTTTGCACGTGAAGATCCCATTACTTTATTCGTATAAGTGTAGAGGAAACATCGGTGTAGTGGTCCATCTGCACTCACCCAGTCAGATATACCAGGAGGAGAGATGCGAGGGTTGCAGTGATTCAGTTCGATTTTCGCCTTCAATGTACAGATGACGTCAAATACTAATGATAACAATATAATCTGTTTCCTGATCTTTACAGAAATCTGAGTGGGAACAGGATTCAAATCTCAAACGAGGTCCTTTCTGGGCTTCCCGGTTTGCTTCGATTGTGAGTATTTTTTATTTGGCTTTTAACATTTACTGATAGTACTATTCGTTGACATAATAGCTTTCCAATTAAGACCTTCCACTGATCCCGAATTTTCATTACTTGTTGTTTTTCGTTGGCGTGCAGGAAATGTGCAGGAAATATTCAATACGTTAAAAAGAAAAAACATTTGATGCCTGTGTTTTTTTCTCTAGTAGTTTCTACATGAATGCATATTCTCTGTTGGAGATCATTGTCTGCTTCGTTATGCCAAGGGGTGACATTCAAACCTCATACATCCTTTATTGCACTTCATATTTCCACGGTTAGTGGTTCTGAAGTGTAAGTCATATGCCTGCTTGATTAGCCATGAGCATCTTAATATCTCACTTCTATTTTTTAGAATTTGATTCCATTCTTTCTTGCAGAGACTTGTCAAACAATAGCTTAAATGACATCGGAAATGATACCTTCAAGGGTTTAGCCAACCTCAGATATTTGTAAGTAATAAATATTCCTTTACAAGTTCCTTTCATTCTTTTTTTTTTAGTTTCACCCTTCTCTCCTCTTCTATTTATCTTTTTTTCCCTTCCAGTTTCTTTTATGATTTTTGTTTACTAGTGCTTTATGGTTGTGCCTTGGTCGATATAAATATTCTCGTGTGAATAAATATATCCTTGCAATATTGTTTGTCCACCGTGCACCATCTTTGAAAATATACTTCATCCTGAATGATTAGCAAAATATGTTTAATATGAAGTTCGATATACATTTTCGATGAACATTAAAATATGTCACTGAGTCAATCGATTTCAAACTGTGGTTGTTATTATGACTATTTTTCTATTTTATGATTTTCTTCTCATCAAACAAAAAGAAGACATTTGCAGTAAGGTGAAGAGTTTGTAAATCGAGTCGTTTATTAGTGCAGTCGACGACCAACTGCATAGGCCCATCAAGTTTGAAACATAATGTACATTTTACATAATTGAACATAAAACAGGACATTGTCTTGTCTGAGGTGTTTCTTTTCTTCTGAGTTATTAGCGATATGTAGTTACGTACATTTTGTTTTGTGTTTTACGACAGGAATTTAGAGAACAATAACCTCAGAGTGATTCGTAAACAGACTTTCAACGGTTTGGAAGGCCTTCAGACCCTGTGAGTATATGATCCTATTTCAATATATGAAAATCTTAATCTCCGGACTCTTCGATTAGTTTTGATTTTGATTTTGATTTTGATTTGATTTTGTAGTCCAATAACTAAGTCTACGAACTATTTTTTTATTCCGAGATTGATATGAAAAACACCAAAAAGGGTAGCAAAAGTATCAAACAACATTAGACTGAAAATAGGGAAGAATTTGAAGTATACAGATGAGTAAAATTTGAACCAAAGAAAGAAGAAGATTAGGAAAATGAAGAGGTTTGAAGGGAGGAAATAAACGGGAGAATAAACAGTGCAAGAGCGTAAACAGACACGCCTTGTTCAGATACGATGAAGGAAAACCGCGGCGGTTCTGTAAAACGCTTTGCATTTTGTATCTTATACATGTAAATGGTTCTCTATATCCGATAACGTTTTACAAAATTTGATAATAACGTCGTATTGTTAATTCGTGCTCCTTTTCTTAACGAGAAGATTGAGTTCTGAGGAGAGGTGACAAATTATTAGTGAGCGTTATCATTGTTATTATGCAAGTGTGGAAGAACATCAGGAGAAAAGAAAGTTCCCTGAAAACCATGGCTCTTCAAATACCTCCATATTCTAAATGTGTCACATGTTTCTGTGTACAGTGCTGGTTACTTTACTTGACTGGGTCAAATTTCTTATCATTTTGATGATTATAGAACCTTGCAGTACAATAATACTTATTTGCTACAAGAGCAACTATTTCTGATCGATTCCACACCGTTTCTTTCACAATGCATTCGCATGACCAGAACTCAACTTTATCTAATTCTCTTCTAACACTCAAACACTATAATGTCAAAGATTTTTGATGATCTATCCTCGTTTTTCATCATTGCTTCTTTATTTTTTTAATCTGGACAGACGACTTGGAGGAAATAACATCCACGCAATAGAGCCTCATGCTTTCGAAGGGCTAAGGAATATCACAACGCTGTAAGTAGCAAATTTTCCACACTCGACCCAGGTGATGTAAATGGGTACCTGGTAGGATTATTCCTTGAAATGCACTGTGCGCTTGGTTTGGTTTGGTTTGGTTTGGTTTTATTTTCCGTATAAAAATTCAATACATACAAGAATACAATTTACAAATAATACAAATCAAGAATTAAAAAACGGCTGGAAACTTCAGAGCCATTATTAAAATGGCTCTGTTCTTCCTAGAGGTCCAGATATCTATGACTGCCGGAGCTAAAACTATTTGGTAATAATTTCCAAAGCTCTTTGGAAGCGCATAAATACTATACAAGAACCGAATATTATTAGATTATTAAGTATGACCTCTTTAGATATACTTGTTTCCAGTGCTATAGACGCATACCAATCATTTATAGTAAAATATACAAAATTCTCCAAAAGTATTGCTGTAGATTTAACAGAAGTATATTCCATATTTTCAATAAAAATCACCACTGCCTTTGTAAACTTAGCAACTAACTAAGGGTCTTTGGTTGAGCGCTATATTTTTTAATCCTCCAATATTCTTTCCTCATATGCACAGACTACTCACTGATGCCACGAAAACAATTTTACACGCACATGCACAGCCCGTCTTGTTCATAACTTTAAGCAAGTAGATAATTATCACATTTGATTATCAAACTCTTTCGATACCTATTATATTTCTTCAGAGACCTAAGTAACCAGAATTTGACGGAGATCCCAAATGCTGCGTTCGTTGGACTATACCGGCTTCACTTCTTGTGAGTATAGATTATGTTTTACTACAATTAGTACTTTAAGTGATAGAATAAAAAGATGTAATCTTCAGTTGGAAAAGACAAACCGAATGTATTTTTGTATCCATGATTAGCCCTTCTGTTCCAATGCTTGATATATTGGTAATGTGGTAGAAGTGGAAACGAAAACTCATATTAATTTCTTAGTACCCGATGCAGAGTGGTAATAACGATTGTGAGAACTTTAATTAGTTAGACAATCAATTACTTTTTTGTTAATTTAAAAAAAATAGTTTTAACGTTTTTGGAAGGAACAAGAAAATACAAATGTTGAAAGCTGGCGACTGTAATTATATGAATGCTCACTTCACAGTACTCGCCACTCTGTAATACTTAAGATATCAATGGGATGTTGTCGTAGTTGGTTTTAATTCACATGAGCGAGCTTACAATGTTAGTATACAGTAAGAAGTGAAATTAGGTGATTAGTATATATATATCTATCCTCCTGATAATCTATTGAATGTAACATCTTTTAGCCAAGCGCATTTGACCTAATGAATAGCATCAAAGAGTATTCTTCTTGATATAACGTACAGAAGTAAACGTTTTGAGACGTTAACGAGATTTATAAAACCTTTAATAAAATTTGTTTAGCGTCGATTAGAATCTTAATGGTATTCTTTGTCCATGTCACGTGCAGAGACCTTTCAGCCAATCACATCGTTATGGTACCAGATGGCGCTTTCTATGGTCTTTATCAACTCAAGAAACTGTGAGTAAAACTGTCTAATACCCTTTAAGATGTTTAGATACAACATGCTGAGAATGTCGTGGTTTCTCTTTGTTCGTATGTCCCTTGAGTTAAAAAAGAATTGACATTTGTGCAACCTTCAATACTCCTTCAAATTTCATGGCATTCTTTGTTATAATTTGGTCAGTGCTTATCAACCTGCAACATCATCGTCATCAATTAAATTAAGAGGTTCTAGCGAAGGAACCGGCATTACCGTTCAATTTGACATGATGCTTTTAAAACCTTAATGCAACTAATTGTATAAGCGTTCCAATTACGTGTTTATTACCTCATTGTTAATTTGCCGTTGTAATGTATGAAGATTTTCGTTGAGGGAGATGGCAAAATAAAAGTTTTTTCTTTTGTTGAATCATTTTTAATCATCCATATTTCAGAGACATATCAGAAAATGCGATTGAGGTCGTGAGCAGACGAACTTTCAACCTGCGTCTTTTGGAAGAGCTGTGAGTAAATTTTTATTGATTACTGCCTTGTACAATTAGAATAATAAATGCTTACAAATCATTTCTTGGGCTATTTGCTACAAAGATATAATTATTCTGTAGTCTTTATATTTATTATTAGTATCAATATTTGCATCACTATCATCATACTGCCGACTCAAAATGGCAAGACAATCTTATGTCCAGCGACTCCTTCTGTTGTTTATTTTTATGTGGACTCGTTTAAAAAAATAAATCAGTTTACACGATATATTTCAATATCTTTTTGCCTGAATATTTTATAGAATTACAGACGAATATCGCTTCTGCTGCATGGCCCGTCACGTGTCTAAATGTCTTCCTCTACCGGACGAGTTTTCATCTTGCGAGGATCTCATGTCAAATCCCATACTGCGCATGTGCATCTGGATTATCGGCATGATCGCTTTGATTGGAAACTTGGTCGTCATCATGTGGAGGGTCAATAGCAAACGAGACAATAAGGTAAGGGAAAAGGCCTGTATTGACAAACAAACAATGACATTTCCCGATTGGACTTCTTTGGCATATCAGTAAAGCTTCCTAGTATCTCCCACCGACAGGTTCTGCCAATAAGGTGTGCCGGTAATGTTTGCAGATGAGGTGTGCCGATGAGATGTGCCGATGATATGTGTCGAGGCATTAAGGTATAAATGTCGATGAGGTGTGTTGATAAGGGATGGCGGTAACCTGTTTCGATGAGGTTTGATGATATGATGTGAAGATAAGGTATGGTCATAAGTTGCGTCTATGTTCTATGCTGATAAGGTTTAGTTGATAAGGTGTACCGATAAGATGTGCCAATGAGGTGTGTTGATAAGGGATGGCGGTAACGTGTTTCGATGAGGTTTGCTGATATGATGTGAAGATAAGGTATGGTCATAAGTTGCGTCTATGTTCTATGCTGATAAGGTTTAGTTGATAAGGTGTACCGATAAGATGTGCCAATGAGGTGTGCCGATATGATAATGTCGATAAGGTGTGCCGATAAGGTGTTTACGCCTAAATGACGAAGCATGGCAAAGTTTTTTCTAACTGATGAAAATAATCATACCCCTCTCTTGTGTTTCCGCACACAGGTTCATTCGTTCCTCATAACCAACCTAGCCGTGGGTGACATGTTAATGGGCATCTACCTCCTCATCATCGCCGGCGTCGACGCCTATTACCGCGGTGATTACATCGTTCACGACAAAACATGGCGTAACAGTGGTCTCTGCAAGTTTGCCGGCTTTCTCTCCACATTCTCCAGCGAGCTCTCCGTGTTCAGTCTCACCATCATCACCCTCCATCGGCTTTCTTCGATCGTCTTTCCCTTCCGGATCAAAGACATGGAGTTCACGCGCGCTGTCTGGGTCATGTGCGTGTCATGGGGACTTGTCGCGTTTCTGGCCGCGCTGCCTCTGTGCGGAGTGGCGTACTTTGGCAATTTCTACGGACGGTCGGGTGTGTGTTTAGCCCTGCACATAACGCCGGATAAACCCAGTGGATGGGAGTACTCCGTGTTTATATTCCTGGGGTTAAACTTCGTATCTTTCATAACGATTATGGTGTCGTATGGAGTCATGTTCAACGTCGCAAGGAAAACCCAGAAGGCAGCGATGAGGTCGCTGAAGTCGAAAGGAAGCGATTCGATGGCCAGGAGGATGTCGGTGATTGTCTTCACGGACTTCTGCTGTTGGGTTCCCATTATTCTCTTAGGTTTGGCCTCACTGTCTGGAGCGTATGTACCGACCTCTGTAAGTGAATATATATAAAATTCTGCTTAGTTGAGACTGGTGTATTTTTAACGGTTCCTCGGTAATTAAGTTAATGAAGGTTAAATCTTTGGCGTTACATATTAAGGGTGTATACTGTGCAATGTTAGAGAAAAGTTTTAGAAAGTTATTTACAGAGAAAAGAAAGGGTATTCTCATCGATAATTAATTGATTGTTCCTTGATTGTTCATGTCTGAATTTCTATTCAATTATTCACCCCCAATTTTAGTCAACAAACTTTGACTAATCATTGAATAAATATTTTACTTGGAATAATGGACTCCAACATACACTTGGTACGACCAGCCAATGTGTCTAACGCTTAGGTATGTCACACCACACGTTTGTTGCCCTTGTAAAATACCCCATACTGTCTTGCTTTTCATGAATACATAGTACAATCGATGTTATATGGATAACAATTGAAAGATTGCTTGGATTAACAAAGTACAACACGGCGTGTTTGCCCTCTTCGTATCTTACAGGTGTATGCTTGGGTAGCTGTGTTTGTGATGCCGGTCAACTCGGCCGTCAATCCGATCCTTTACACCCTAGGCAGCGCCATCACCGTCCGTCGGGCAATACAGAGGTTCTCCATCAACCCCTCTACAACAGTTACATCAGAATACAAGACTGTCATGAACAATTCCTCAGGTAAGATGATAATGATGACAGTTACTGTAGTATCAGCGGTGTAGCTGGCATTGTTGGAATGAGGGTCGGTGTTGGAGCCGCGTGTGGTACTCACTCGACGTCCAACCCTCCTTAATCCGGGCATTGGACCATGCAGCAATGACTGCGGATATCGACATGAATCATGTGAATTGTGCCATGTATTGTAGTCAGCGAAATTATAATCAATGTAAGCTCATTGTCATTTGCCCAGTAATAATACAATGGTTGCCGTATCCGAATCTCCTTCGTTAAGCAAAATGTATTTTGGTTACTCCTTGACGAATCCTTGAACCTCCCTATCCAAAACCTACATTTCGTTCTCTGCACGCTATTATATGCCTCAAACTTAAACTTTGACTATAAAGATTGTCATTTCATTTTTTAAAGTTTCCACGCAAACATGGATTCTTATTTTTGTCCAACGTAGCCTATGTTAAAAGTCTAATATCAAGACAAAAAGAGGGAACCAATTTGCAGTTCATTACCCTATATGCAATAATAGTGAAATATGCAATTGGGAATCACAACAGCTGTTAATCCATTGCCTACTGGAACCGGGTGGTCCTTGTATTAAGCCTATGGGGATCAGAGAATTGAGGAGTCAAGGGGTTAACACTCGCATATCACCATCTCATTTGTCTTTTGTGTGTGTTTCAGACCGGAAACAGGGTGGATACAAGGGACGTCCCATGCGGACGATGTCGAATACCGCTACTGAAAATTGCAAACCCGCTACGACGACGACGACGAAACCGAAGCCCCCACCTGCCAAGGAGGAAACGATAAAAATGATCGACCTCGGGAAAAGACGGCACGATAACGGAGACGATGGCGAGAAGAGGGCATTGACCTCGGCCGGCAATAACAATGAAAAGACATCAAATAACGTGTGAACACTGCGGGTGCCATGATCGGTATACACATTAAAAGGATATGTTGTGTATTCGTTTTGCTACGCACCGTGAATTGTTTCCATATCTTGAAGGAGAAAGGAAGGGGAGGTCTGGAAAACGATTGCGAATCGGAAACTTTGCCAAGTGTATGGAACATTGTTGTCATCGTATGTTCAGACTTTGCTCGTCACACCGAAGATTTAAGCCAAGTGAGGAGGAACAATGATGTTGTCCCTCACACTAGAGGGCAGTATTCAAATAGCTCCTTGTCGGTCGATTCGAAAGGATTTTCGAGATTCATTACAAATGACGCCGTGTAAGAATAGAATACCAGAATGTGAAGACTTGGTATGCAAAAGTAAGGACATGGTCTAATCGATCTCTAAAATTAATGACCACATTTGATCATTCTTCTTTTAAAGCATGGTTTTGTTTTTGTTTAAGTTATGGAGGAAAGTTTTGATTTGATGGAGAGAGAAAGGATTCCCTTCATTCTCATATGGAAGGCTTTTGAGGAAAAAGCTAAGAGGATATGTCCAATGTTGTTAAAACGTATATCGCGTTTCTCGAGTACAGTAGTTATTTGTTTGACCGCTATTTGAAATACTCAATTGTATCTAGCTGTGACTTTAAAACGGGATCCTAATTGTGATATTATTGTAGTTAGGTCAGTGTAAACTGCAAGAAAACGGAGTATATTTTGTTTGCGTTGTTTTAACCCCTTGCCTACGGGAACATGGTTGGCTACTATATTGAACCTATTGACATAAAATAATTCAGTAGTCAATTGGTTGATAAAAGAAACTGAATCAATGAAGTCCATTAAAGATGGTAATTACCACACGTTAGGTGTTTTTCGGTATGTTTAACCCACCCCCTCTCTTCGTTACTCTCTCCCTCTGTATTTCTCTTTCTTTCTCTCTCCCCCTCTCTCTCTCTCTCTCTCTCTCTCTCTTTCTATCCCCTACCTCTCTCCGACCTTTTCTCTAAATTTGGACAAACCCTTCTTTTTACTATCTTTATCAGTTTATGTCTCATCTATCTCAAAATGTACTGACCACGTCCTAAAAATGCGCCATCTACGTTAGGTATCTGAAAGTCGTTTGCACGTAAATGGAACGAGATTATGTATTTGTAAGAGGTGATTTTCATAATATTTTGTACTTTAGAATCTAGGCCAAAGTATTTTTCAATATACATCTGCCCCTAGGCATAAATACTATTGTACAGTTGTCAAATAGCATTACGTGTAGACTGAGATCAGTAATATGTATTTTTATTATAATGCTAATTACAGGATTTTAATTATTCACTTTATTGTCTTCGACCTTTTCTCTAAATTTGGACAAACCCTTCTTTTTACTATCTTTATCAGTTTATGTCTCATCTATCTCAAAATGTACTGACCACGTCCTAAAATTGCGCCATCTACGTTATGTATCTGAAAGTCGTTTGCACGTAAATGGAACGAGATTATGTATTTGTAAGAGGTGATTTTCATAATATTTTGTACTTTAGAATCTAGGCCAAAGTATTTTCAATATACATCTGCCCCTAGGCATAAATACTATTGTTGTCAAATAGCATTACGTGTAGACTGAGATTAGTAATATGTATTTTTATTATAATGCTAATTACAGGATTTTAATTATTCACTTTATTGTCTTCGACCTTTTCGCTAAATTTGGACAAACCCTTCTTTTTACTATCTTTATCAGTTTATGTCTCATCTATCTCAAAATGTACTGACCACGTCCTAAAATTGCGCCATCTACGTTAGGTATCTGAAAGTCGTTTGCACGTAAATGGAACAAGATTATGTATTTGTAAGAGGTGATTTTCATAATATTTTGTACTTTAGAATCTAGGCCAAAGTATTTTTCAATATACATCTGCCCCTAGGCATAAATACTATTGTTGTCAAATAGCATTACGTGTAGACTGAGATCAGTAATATGTATTTTTATTATAATGCTAATTACAGGATTTTAATTATTCACTTTATTGTTGTGTATTTGGATCGGATTATGTGACACAGGTTACTTTTATAAGTATAGAGAGATATAAAGAAGCGCGACACCAGTTCATCACAATATAATATAGAGCATGCCATTTAATCAGATGAAATATAACATGAAGATTCTGATAAAAAATATTACAACGCGACAAATTGAAGTCTCGTAGGTGATTTGGGCAGCGTCTCATGAAACCGTCATTTTAATAGTGCAAGTTCAACGACATCCCGTTGAAATGCACGCTTTTGAATGGGATGTCGGTGAACTTGTACTTATGACGGTTTCGTGAGACGCCACCTTGGTGACTGTACTATCTGAAAGTTCTGTGATCTATCTCTGATAAATATCTCTGAATCTCATGACTGGAGTCCTGAAGTGAACATCTTTTATAATTAATGAGTAAACCCTCTGCTGGGAGTTGGTAAACATTGGGCCATAGACCAAATAACTATGATTACATCATAACGACGACTCCTGATTGGGGAGTGCGTCTGTTTAGAAGAAGTATCTATGATGTCATTGGAAGCCCATAAAATGACCAGTTCGTCATAACTTTACTTGGAAGTTGTATGATTCATAATTCAGAAGAAGTGTAAACTTTGTAAACATTTGAACTTCCTATAGCAATATTGATAAACTATTGATAAACCAGTGCTTAATATAAAATGTGGTCTAATCATAGCATAACATATTGTAGACAAGAGCGTGTGCCGTGGTGACCGGTAATGGCCGTGTATATGGGCAATCACAAAATTAAATCATATTTGACGCCCCCTCTGAAAAATAAAAAAATAAATAAAATAGAATGCGTGTTATTTCAATGTCATTGCATGAGTGCAATCAATTACAATGGGTCACGTTGCATCCGATATTCAGAAGTAGAAAATGTGGCCATTTGGGACAGAGATAACATTTACTTCCTCGTTTAGAGATAACTGAAAGGTCAGTTTTCGGGCAATTACTTATTTCAATTATTTCCCATTTCAGCTCGATCATTTATTGTTCTATTTCAACACTAACATGAATCTATCCTGTTGAATTTGCATGTTACTCATGAGTAAGGAATATGTCTGTATTTTGTAATAAATGATTTGATAATAATAAATGCATAGTAACATTGAATACTTGTAATACATCGAATGTAATGGTTGATGCATATTTTTTTCCTATCGGTTTAGAGTACTCGAAGGCGAAAGAGGGGGAACGGGCTGAGGAGGCTGCAGCCCCCACCCCGATTTTTTTCAAACAATGGCCGCCTCATATTCGGGCAGCCGGACAGCGAGGTGATCACCTTTTAAAAATGTATTACCTACCAATTTTGTATTATGAATTACACCGTTAAAACAATAAAGGGTCGAAATACTCCCTTGCTTCATTCGGTCACGAGATTCGGAAATTAAAGGTTTGTATTCAGGTAAGGGACGTTAGCCCCTCTGATAAAAGTGCACCCGTATGCCTATGTTAATGACCTGTTAGTTCCTGTTTATGCGGTTATTTACCTTGGTGTTTTAAAACCATAAACAGGTACTGCTTCTTGGAATCGAAACCATTAGATGTCTCATTGATTTCATATTTCTGCAAATATTGTTTTTCAAAGAGTTGAGGTAAAGGATATAGACGTTTCTTTGTAAGAATGTTCTCTAAAACGAAATTAGATTTTACAGGCGTGAAAAAACAAAATTACATGAAAATACAATTTCCACTCCTTTAAAAAATAAAAGGGAGTAACAACTTATCATAATAAACAGACAAATTATCATAATGTTGTCGATTTGGCACTTCGTTTCATGATATATTTGTTTGCTAATTATCTGTCGATATTCTTGAAACGTAGTAGTTTTATCGTCCACCAATAAGTCGGTGATTATCATTTATCTTGCCAATGACGTATTTCTGAATCACCAGTCACCCAGGTAACATCTTTAAGTCAAGAAAAGAGTCTCTTTCATTTTGTATTCCAAATTACATAAGATAATATGCCATTCAGTGGGGCCGAGGAACGTGCCCCATGCCCCATGCCCCCCCCCCCGTAGCTACGCCACTAGATGTGACCAGCAGTCATCTAGGCGACACTCTACCTTCAGGACCTCTTGATAGAAACACGTAAGAGCTCGAGTTGGCGATTTGATATACCTAGACATGCCACTTGAGATGTAAACTAGCTGCATCCTAATAAACGCTCAGAGGCATTATAGACCTTTGCACAAAATGTATATGCAGCAACTTGGGCAGAGAGTGAAGGAAGCATATAAGTGTCGGGGGGGGGCACCATTTTAATTTCTGAAGAATGAGCTTAAGCACTTTAGTATGCGTTTAACATTTTATGGGAAATATTGTAATTAGAAATATGAGTCAATTGACGAGTGAAGAAAATTCGTGCTTTAACCAGGGAGAAAACTGACATCTCCCTGCTTTAACCAAGCATGGAGTTTTCACACATTTTTTTTATCCAAGTTTGTCCTCCCATAACCCAGTGGCGTATCCATAAATGTATGAACGGAGGGGCGGAATCCTCATTGGGGTGGGGTGGATGGATTATCTTGACAGCCTTCCTTAACATTTTATTTCAATTCCAGCAAATACATTTAAATTACATTGATAAATACATAAAATATATACATGCATATACGACTTTAAACAAATATATATATATATATATATATATATATATATGTATATATACAGTTTAATACAGTACAAATTTATTTTAAAAAACGGTATTATAGGAATAAGGATGGCCATTAAAAACCGATTGGGGGTTTTGTCGGGACGGCCAACTGAACAAAGTATATTCTACAGATGTGTCCTTGATTTATATATATATTTTTTGGGGGGGGGGGGGGATTGGGGACAGCTGTAAATCCGCGCCAAAAGTCACCAAAAAAAATTATTTTAAAACTATAATGAAATTTGGTTATCTATTAGTTTATATCAGATTGATTCAACATGAGTATGGTAATTAAAAGAAGATATATCCACTCTTGAATATTGATATTGGGGCCTCAATGAGGGTATACTCTTGCAGCAGAGTTGATATTTTATGAAAATGGTTCTAAACTGTATCTGTATTCATTCGTAATAGTAGCTTCAACAGGTTCAGTGCAATTCAAATGTGTATTAATGCATTTCAGTTTGTGACCTCTCCAATAGTTTGTTCATTAATGAAGAACGGAAGGAGTGTTCTTGCTTCGACGTATCTGATTGTAAACAAACGTGTCGCCACCCTATCTGATTGTAAACAAAGGTGGCGACACGTTTGTTTACAATCAGATACGTCGAAGCAAGAACATTAACCGAGAATTTTGGAAAACATCATTAGAAGAAAGAAAAATATTTATTTTTTGTACCGTTACTCCATAGCAATATCATTATTGATATTATAACTTGTCATGTAATTTTTATACCATGTAACGTTAGAGTGCAAATTATGTGAATAACTGTTTCTACAATGTGTTATATTGATAAGCTTGTGCAGGAATTGATTGTGGTTTATTTATTATATGAATGTATCTGTGTGGTAATGAATTCGGAAAGGTTTTGTTGCTCTGTATATATTTGTGAATAATGTAATATAGCAATACATCACACACTGTATGATATCAAATTAATTTTGTGGTATTATATACAAGTATGATTAATTGTGTGGTAAACGAAGTGCAAATAAATATTTCAGATAAAGAGATGATTGCCTGAACATTGTCAGTTTGTATTATTATAGACCTGAGGTTGTAGATAACGGAGGGGATGCGAAGGTCACTGGTTCGAGCCCCAGCACAGCATGGGCATGACTGATGTTCATTTTCCACAAGAAATTCATCTGTATTGACCGTTCCGACTGAGGTGTAGTATTTGAATACCCGGTAGGTGTTATTTGAAATGCACTGAGTTCTGATAAGTCCGGAATTAAAGTTGAGGTAATAACGTTTCCGAATAATAATCCCGATAATAATTCAAAAGCACTTTAAAATTACCGCATTTAGAGAGACGTGATGTCATATGCGCTAAAGCCATAAAACGCCAGTTATGATCATCAGTAGGCTAACCTTCCTGCTTATTTGCCTCTTCATGATTATATGTCTACGTAATGTTATCAAACTTTCTGAAGCATTGATACACAAAAGCTCAACCCCACATAAGGGTAGAATATTCTGACGGTAAAAAAAAGAAGAAGAATAAGGAGAAAGAGAAGAAAAAGAAGAAGGAAAAAAGAGAAGAAGAAGAAGAAGAAGAAGAAGAAGAAGAAGAAGAAGAAGGGAAAAAAAGACGAAGAAGAAGAAAAATGAGAAAAGAAGAAAAACAAAGGAGAAGAATATGGAGGAGGAGGAGGAGGAGGAGAAGAAGTAGAAGTAGAAGAAGGAAATGAAGACGAAGAAGAAGGAAAAAAGGAGGAGGAGGAGGAGGAGAAGAAAAAGAAGAAGGAATAGAAGAAGAAGAAGTAGAAGAAGGAAAGGAAGAAGAAGAAGGAAATAAGACGGAGAAGGAGGAGAAGAAGAATCTAGGTCCATTTTGGTCCCCAAGCATCATCTTGTAACTGTCAAATTAACCGAGTTCTTGACTTGAGTTGACTACAAAGGTGAACCGTACATAACTTTTCGTGTTCCTAGCCCCACGGGTGATTTTGTGGAGGCCAAAACTAATCTATCCAGTGTAAGATGGCAAACGAGTTTGGGCAGGCGTTTCCCAAGACGGCACCTCGTTGTCACGTAGTTGATGGAGGTGCCATTAAGAGTTGAAGAGAAATATTTCACGAAACAAAATATTAGTATTTTATTGTAAGATATAGTGAGATATATACATATATATATATATATATATATATATATATATATATATATATATATATATATATATATATATATATCGTGTATAGACGGTACTACACTTATACAAACAAAATCAAATTCTATGCGAGAGTGAGGTGGGGAGAAGATGGGGGAAGGAGAGAGAGAGAGAGAGAGAGCGAGAGAGAGAGAAAGAGAGAGAGAGAGAGAGAGAGAGAGAGAGAGAGAGAGAGAGAGAGGGGGGGGGGGCGGGGCAAGTAAAACAGCAAGAAAAGCAAAGTCAGCCAAAATACAAATTGTTGTATTTTTGGAACGGGTGGATGTAACGAATGATTTTATCAAGCTAATTACGGAGAAACCGCTGGTAAAAAACACAAATATATTATATACGTCATTTCACTCAGATAAAGAGAGAGAGAGAGGGAGTGAGATGAAGAGAAAATGAAATATGGCAAACATAAACATATACAAAATGAAAGTTTACCCATTATAATCGGTTATGGTGGTCAAATATTTTGCCTGGATTGTATTTACCGTCAAAAGGAAACATTACACCTATCAATCCGGGGATCTTTATTATTATGAGGAAACCAAAATTGATCTCCCAAATCCCTTCAATGCATGTGATCTGAGGTGATTGAAAACATTTCCTCGCAACCCCACCCCCACCCCCCCCCCCAAAAAAAAAGAAGAAGAAGTTTGTTTGACGGATTAATCTTCGCCTTGCTAGTGGCGTAGCCAGGGTTTTTATTTGGTGGCCGGCGGGGGTGGCGGAAAAGTAATGATTTAAGTGATACTATTATTCTGCGAGATAACATTTGAACTAAACATGTTAGATCATGGCAGCGCTTAGAGTGTTACTAAACACTAATCGTGAAATGATATTTTGCACATTTTCAGATATTCGCGAGGGTCACCGCGGAGGACATTGTATTTTTCGGGGGCTCGTGTCCCTATGCCCCTCCCCTTCTACCTGTTAAACCGATAGCCCTGGGATTGGTCCTTGGTATAAAAGGGTCTTGGTCGTTGGTCATGGCCTCGTCAAGACTTCACGAAGACCATGACCAATGAATGACCAATTATCGTCAACTTCGTCAAAATCGAGGTCAGTCCTACATGCATAATTCACTCAGGGAAAAGAGATTGGTGGCATAGATGAGAAAGAGTGTCTAATCAATTGCGAGCGGAGGCGAGAGACAGTAAGAGAAAATAATAATAATAATATTGATATTTATAAAGCGCAGGTATCTGCCAGGCTCTGACGTTCATGTCGATGTACATATTACAATCACAAATATATCACGTAAAGTATGACGGGATAAGTTTGTGTAAGAGAGAGAGAGAGAGGGGAGGAAGAGAGAGATAGATAGAGAGAGAGAGAGAGAGAGAGAGAGAGAGAGAGAGAGAGAAAGAGAGAGATAGGGAGGGGGTTGAGAAACTGAGAAAGAAGGAACAAACTCACAAAACCAAATCGGTATTCTGTTCAATTGCGAGAGAGGGAAAGAAAAAACCTCCATTGCTTTACAAAAGACACCGATTATAGACATTTTATTTCTACACGTTCGTCTTCAGAAAAAAAAAATATTCGCTTGCACCTTCTCATGTTTGCTGTTTGGAGATGCAAGCAACATCCAAGAAATCATTTGGAAAACGTGGCCAGTGAAATCCAACTGCACAAAATGAGGTCGATTTCTGCATTTAACGGAAGTCATACCACGCTTGCTTTTTATATAAATGATCACCATGTATAAAAAAAAAATTGGAGATACAAAAGGGACAATATGTTGAAAGAGAACAACGTTGCTTGAAAACTTTGATCGTAAAAAAAGACCAGACATCATTTTAAGCAACGCCCACCAAATCTGTTGTACCATTTCCCCCGGGTAATGATCAGTGCATTATAGTGTCAATGTCAGATTGTAATTCCTAGGTTGATCTGTGGATGTGAATGAACCATGAAACGTTGATGTATGCTTTCAATCTACAGATGAATAAGGAAGGTGAGAGCCAGATAAAATATAGAACAGAGAGAAAGAGAGAGAGAGAGAGCTAAAGAAAAAGGAGAACAAAAGATGGAAAGAGAGAGAGAGAGAGAGAGAGAGAGAGAGAGGGGGGGGGGGGGCAGTCCCCAGGTGGGAGTCAGACACAAACAGACATACAAAGGATTGAAGAATTGTTAATATTTGATTTCGGAACATGATTACGCAGTGAGGATTATATAGACGACAATGTCGGCGCCGCCGCCTAGCTACATGATCGTGATGATCTGGTTTAAAGGAAAACGAATCTAGACAAGCGATTTTCTTTTTTTGATTTAAAAAATCTCACATAAATCATGTCTCTTTTCATCATAAATAAAGACATTCTGGACTATTCTGTACAATTATTCAAAGAGAATGACAATTGTTTTTAGTAGACAATCTCTCTCTCTCTTATGATACAATTTGAAAGGAATGTTAATTTACACAACACACGAGTGGTAGGGGGGGGGCAAATAATTAGTAGCGATATGAATAAGTGGCTATGATACCGAACCACAGTATCAAATTTTGATAACATAATTTTGTTTGATTAATCACATAATGACTGTTATAGCCAGTTCATAGATACAAAAACTTAGTCCCCACATTGAACTTTCGTATGTTGGTGTTGTTATATCATCAGGTAATGCCGGACGCTATTCAGGCCTGGTCATTGTTCTCGATTTTCCTGACAATGATAGCTTTGACCTTCGTACATTGTGGTATATTGTCCGGTCAATCATGTGTTTATCTTTCCAAAGTAATGGTCCTTAAATATTCACTAGTCAAATTTTGTATGAAACTTCCGTGTGTGTCTGTGTTAATTGGTTTTTGTACATACGGTACAGTGTCTTCGGGGTAATTCATGAATCTACATTTGCCACTCCCCACCCCGGAGTTAATGGGTATCGATAGGAAGGGATGTCTAGTGGAGCTGGCCTAATACGTATTGGAGCGCTTAGCTTGACCACCTTGCGTGGTGGATATGTACGTGGATTAAATCCTAATTTATTATATTGTTATAATCATTGATCATATACGACTAATTAAACACCAATCCTTTACGTCATCACCCGAAATTAATAACAATGCCCCCCCCCCCCCCCCCCCGACCCTCATGCCACCAGAGCCCCTACAATAGGGACTTTTAGATTTGCGTAGACTGATACGTGTGACTTCCATTCAAGGCAGTGCATTAAAAGGACGTCGATCCTAGCAATCCCCATTGTCTTCGTGCGAATCTAAAAGTCCCTATTGACTAGACCCCATGTAAAGTAATCTCACAATTCTGAAATGTAGGTCTCCTTTTCTCTTACCATTCACTTGCTTACAATATAGGCCTATTATATATATATATAGGTATTGCGAAGGTTTTTACACGTATATTACATTACAAGTGTTTTGTTTTTTCGTTGTAAACAAATCCATTAGTCAGGCTTCCTGGGAGAAATTTCAATCATTGTAAAGAATTTGTTTCGTTTTTGCTTGTTTTGTGTTTTCTTTTTTGTTGGCTCTACTTTGTGCAGGCAAATAAAGTTTCTTTTCAAAAAATCCATTATAGGCAAAAATATCTATAATTATGATTACCCGACCATTAAACGCTAGGGGTTGGGCTTTGAAAAGGAATTTAGAATAAAGCTGCAACCGTGCCCCCCCCCCCCCCCTCAAGAAAAGGGACGAGTTCAACTTCGTATAAGTACAGTCAACATACAAACACTGAAGTTGCAAGTCCTACTGTAGATTCAGCACAAATCTATTGTAACACTATCATGAGTAAGACTGCAAAATCTTTGCACTGAATGTTCTTTTGTGCATTTATGAGAGCTCAAAGTCTTTGTTTGGTGATTGTATAAAGTTGAGGGAAAACTTTTTGCGGTTAATGCTATAGTAATGTTGACGGGGTCGAGACGTTTTCTTTAAATGTGTTGTGCTGACGGACGGAGGAGAGTGTGGAAGACAAGAAGGTTAACTCGTCGGGTACAAGGATAGGAGGTCGGGAGAAGTAGAACGTCGGAACATCATTTCTAGGATAACAGTAAGTTCTGTATATATATAATTTAGTATCTAGTATAGTTATTTAATTTCACACACTGACTTCCTCAAACTTTACCTAAAGGACCAGGCTAGATCAGATGTGAAAAGTGAAATTTGACTGAACGCCAATAGTACAATCAAAAACAAGAATAACGACGCTAACTGTATCAATTTGTATCGAGAAGTTGTATTAATGAATGTTTTTTTTATCCTGAGTTAAATATCATGAATGTTATGTGATAATGATTGTGATGGATGTCAACAAGTGATGAATTGGTGTATTCATAATGACGATACAGAATTCATCAAAAGGGAGTGATTTATTATAAGAAGGACATTGCATTTTGACAATACTTTGAGGCTTCATTATGAAATTAAATATAATGAAAGTTTCGTTTTGGGCGATCATCAATATCGGTATGATCGGGGTGCCATAATGAGAGAGATGAGAGAAATGAATAAAAACCTATGAAAACAAAAAAATAACTAGACATATAATACTTGTTTGGAACAAGTATAGGTGGGCTGGTCAACTTAAATTTGAGACAAAATAGAGCAAAAATAACTGAAGCGAGATAGGCCTACTGCTTAAAAATTCTTAAAAAACAATATCATGTAGTTTCATGACGTGAACGAAATTCACCTACTATAGGGATAACGGAAATTATGAAATGTTTGACATGAGGCCTTTAATCGAGATTTTCACTTTGATGACGTCATCAAAATAAAAAATAGTTACTACTGCGCTTGTAGAGAATTGTCTTAGCTACAACATATCGAAATTTTGAAGAAAATTGATCAATATTTACAGAGATACAATCAATTTTACATATTGCTGACGTAATAATATGCAAATTCGTATTTTGAGTTCCAAGGCCATTGTGATGATGTCACGATACACTTAATGGCCAAATGAGACATGAAATCATATCTCCGACTCATACTCTATCAGAATATAAAAAAAAAATTGAGGATCTCGGTGCATTTCAAAGAGCTATAATGGATTTTGTATAGGCATGTTTTTGCCCATATATGCTATGTATTATAAGAGCTCGCGCGCACGGACATTTATCTTGAATGGACGCTCATCTTAATATTAATAGTCATAAAGAGATGAACATAGTATTAAATTGTTTAAACAAATATGGAATTTATCATGAAAGAAAAAAAATGGCGATTCTGCGTTGTGTAATGGTGTTACGCGCGAAAACGCGCACGCATGCGCGTGTGCGCGATTTTTTTTATAAAATGCTTAAAATGACCTGAAACGTATGCAAAATAAATTAAAGACGATTTTGAGCATTTTAAAATTTTGCGCGCGCACTGACGCGCGGACGTACGCGCACGCGCGCGTTTTTTGTCCTGAAATTGTCCGGACTGATATTGACCTTGATCATGATAAATATGAATGAGAAATGACGTACCGTTATGAAAAGATGATCATGAGTAAATTTTCAGAAAATTTCACAAAATGGCGCCTAGATGACGTCATCAGTCAAGGTCAAGGTTGAAAAGTTTGCTGTGTTTTGTTCATATGCCTATACATATGTGTGTCAAATTTCAAGGTATTTGATTGAACCATTTTTAAATTATCTTGAACACAAAAAAGTGGGTAGAAATAAGAAAAATAAATAAATAAATAAATAAATAATAAATAAAGGCGATTTTAACAAAAATATAAGGTGGTCTGTATTAGATACAGCCCACCTGATAATGATGCAGCGTAACTTGAGCTGTGTACCATTTTGTGATGAAATAAAACACGATTTTGCGGTATATCGCATGGAACATAATCGCGTAATACTTTGTATGAACCCACTATAAAGACTTTGCATGACCTTTGACTTAATATATCCCTTTTTGGGATCATTATTCAATGACCATATTTCTTTTTCCATTTGTATTATTTGCTTAGTCGGTATGGCTATCATTTTGGAATGAAATAACATACAAATTTGTGGTATATCATACGGGATATAATCGCGCACTACATGTCCTTGTTAATGTACTTTGTATGAACCCACACTAAAGACTTTACATGACCTGTGACTTATATTCCTTTTTTTGATCTTTAGTCAATAACCGCTATTTTTTCTTTATTTGTATTGTTTGCTTAGTCGGTATGCTAGAAAATGTCTTCAGAAGCCCCTCTAATACGAATTAGCTCCGAAATACTCCCGGGAAAAAAAAAACTGAGGATAGCTTGTGTACGGGTTATCCGAGCTGATATAGGCAAGGTGGATTCCATGGTCCATACATGTATATCATCCATACAAGTGCTACCTAACAGGTGATTTGAATACAAACTAAGATAGAAAAAAACAAAGCAAGAACCATTGAACACAACATGGCAACTGATCATGTCAATAGTTTCTCAATTTAGGATTGATTTGTGTTCAAAACCAACACCCAATGACATTATTTTATACATGGTGTGAATTACAGATCACGGGATTAAACAAAATACTATTAAGCCATAACAACATGGATATACAAGTACTCGCATATTCTAGTTGTACTGCGATGTAGTTCAATGCATAACTTACCACTGACTTGGCCTAGTATGGGCTACAGCATGGGAACCAATGTTGAGACTTTGTGATGAAAACGCTTTGAGAATGTTTGTGTAAAAGCGCTATATAAATTTTAATATGTATGTATGTATGTATGAAAACGCAAAACGCAAAATATGAAGGACTCATAGGCCCGAATTCACAAAGAAGGTTTGTCGACAAACCTTGGTTTTCGTACGTCATATGACGCGTTTTACGCGTTTTTTACAAACCTGGTTTGTAAAGAACAAAAGGAGGTTTGAGCTCAAACCTTGCTTTGTGAATTCGGGCCATACTGATCTAAACAAAACAACAAAGCGCAAAAGTTGTAAAAACGAAAACTGTTATTACTCATGCATTCAACCATGGACCTAGAGATCAACATTCCAAAGTCTAATCACGTTTGAGAGATCGGCATTGTTGTGGTGTTGGTATTTGTGGTTACTATAGCCCATTTGCAGGTCAAAAAATGAAAAGGGTAAATTACAACGGCATTTGAAAGACAATACTAATTTCAAACTTCCCTCAAAACGAGAGGGCTTGGAAATGGCTTTTGGTTATATGGCAAAATGACGTCAATTAGTTGTCGAATCGACTTAAGTGATTGAAATCACTTAAGTAATAGTCTGATTTCCAGACCCCTTTACCGAATGGTCGTACGTTTTGTGCTGCACAAAGATTCAATAAGTTTAATTTTGGCCATTACAAGTAGTGGGTTATTGATGTAGACAAATGCTCATGTACCTGTTACAGCTCATTTTATATACGTTTAATACCAAAGAAAAAAAATGTCAGTCAGTCACTCAATAGTGTCTGACAGTGAAGTCTAGAAGGTAAACGGGTTTCCTTGCATAATTTGAATACTAGGACACTGCTAAATTTCACAAATAGGACATACATGACATATTCATAATTTCTGCAAAGTTCTACAGAATTTTACGTTATACAGGGACATAGTTTCTTTAATACATATGAGGGCATAGCTGTATGTATATGTACTCTTCCATTCATTTATTATCAGTCGTTGGGACTTCATTTAGAGGACCTTTCAAATGGGGAGGGGGTTTGCCACATCCACCGTTCCCCGTGTAGCTACGTCACTGCATATTAACCTGTCCTCGGTTTGATAGTAGTGTGTTATAGTTTGTCGTTCTCAGCGGGTTTACTAACTATCAGAATGATACATTTAATAATAATAGACACACTTTGCCTGAGTGCACTTCGTGAGATTTTTGGCAAAAAACAGCACCACTGTACTGTTTATTACAATTACATCATGGTCTCCCTGCTGCACGGTTGAGCATTTGACCTCTTAACAAAAATCCTTGCTCAATGACGTATTCAGAAAGTTTGGATAGAGGGAATACGACTCCGGGTGGCCAAACCAGGAGTCACATTATATAAACTTGTTACATGTCCATATTTACTTAGAAATATGAGATCATAGAAAGCTATTTTGTTTACTTCTCCGCAACTGTTGTGCAATGCCCATTAATAAAATGAGGGTACATCTGTCGCCTTTTGAGGTATTAATAAAGTATCTTTCCGATATAGAATTACTCATTTCGAGCCACCATTTTTACTTGAGCTTTAACCGCTCGAGTGACTTCGAATAAGAAGGGGTTATGTAAGATTTTATCGTGTTTCATGCAGGTATTATCTTATTACCACATTATCAAATACATGTATGTGACCTTTTGACCTCGGATGGTTTGAATATTCATACATGGTGTCACTGAATGATATTGGCCCATTTATTGTTAAACCCGGTTTGCTCAATGATTCACTGATTTATGCATGGAAGTCGAAGTGTAACCGTATAACAGCCTTTTCACACATAGCTAAAATTCATCGTATCTAGAGATAATTAGTTTAAACGTGTTTAACTCAACAGTTTTAAACATGTTTATAGAATTTTTTCCCTGTGTGAACGAACAGCCTTTTCACACACAGCTAAAATTCTATAAACATGATTAGTATAAACGTGTTTAAACTAATCACGACATCACACACAGAAATTTCGGTGCGATCGTTAATCGTTTCGTGATTAACTACTGCTCGTAAAATGCGCAGTAGTGCCATTGCGCATTGAAGGTTATGTCATATCAATCAAAGCGCACGCTCCATCCAGTTTAAACACGTCTGAAACACGTTTAAACACGAATAACCTTTCACACACAAAATTTCAAGCTCTCTAGATACGAACTCCGTATCTGCAGCCTGCTTTTAGGGGCGTATGAATCGCGGCTTCGTATCTATCCCAACATCGTATAAACGACGTTCACACAGGGAAAATTTTCTATAAACATGTTTAAAACTGTTGAGTTAAACACGTTTATACTAATCATCTCTAGAAACGATGAATTTTAGCTGTGTGTAAAAAGGCTGGAAGTCAAATTTCTGTACTGTTACTTGATTGCAGAATTATAATGAGGATTTGTACGTGAAGAAGATGTTAATATTTGCTACTAGGTAAATCAGTGGACGTTACGCATTAAATGCCTCTGTCACACCAGCACAACAACTCCACACCTATTTCCATCCGACCGCTTTTTTGCATTTGGCGATATAAATCAATAATGTAATTGCTTGTTCGGTCTGGTGACAGTCTCGTTGGTGTGACCGAAGTGTTAGGCGTGGTTTTAACCAGGCCTAAAGTTAGATGGCCATTGAAAATATAACTACCCGGTGAAAAGCCGACCTATCCTCTCCATGTCGGCTTTTATCCTATATTTTCCACGTAAAAGAGTATGCACTCCCATGAAAGTGCGTAGGTTCACCGGGAAATGACCCTCAACACTTGAAAGGATGGGAGCGATTAACATACTTCTTAGGTTTCTTTACAAATGCGTATGGGCTTATAGCAGTATTAGGTTCATGCTTATAGAATCCTGCATCTCAGAAACGATGTAAAACTTATAATCCTACTTGCAGATTCGTGCAATTCTTTAAAGCGTATCTGCCATAGTTTACAGGAGGGATTAGACTGCCCTGCAAGGTCACTGGACAGTTGGTTATCTCATCAACTCAGCTCTCAGTAAACATAAGAAAAAGAGGATCATGGGGGACCAATGGTCACCGATTAGGCATGGTTTGTTATATAGAGGGCGCAAGTAGCTACAAGTAGTGCAGTGGGCCTACCCTCACCTTTTGTCAGTTGACCCTTATGACGTAAGCTTATCATTATAGATGCGTCATGTAGAGTTCGAAATGGTAACACATGCATAGTTTATGACTTTGTTTTTCTCTTTCCTTAATGAACTTTTCGTTAAAAAAATCTTTTACTTCTATTAACACAGATTGCACGCAACTGTTCATGTGACATTAGTCAATTACCACTATCACGTGACTGTTTTCTTGTAAGTTTTGTAATATATAGTCCCTTACAGGATCATATCTTTGACTTATAAAGGGTGGAAGCATAGGAAGTGTGGTTGGTTGAGTAACTACAAAAACGAACTGATTACAAAAACATCTGTATTTTCAATTACTGAATAAATACGATTCAGAGTCGATCTGCCCAGTGGTTTAGAAATCAATTAAATCCTTAATGACCAGTCATGACAAAGGCCTAAATGTGAAAATGTTTCATTCTGAGCTTTAGTATTCGGGGAAGAAACGATATTCTTATGATTTGACCATTGTTACAGTATGAAAGAATTTCAAAACAATTAACATACTTGCTAAATACATGTCATACATATTTATCTATTTCTTGTTTTGCTTTGTTTCGTTTTTCGTTGTATTACCTTCTCATTCCAAACAGCCGATTGTCCATCGTTTATACCTGTTATTGTCACTGAATACGATAACTACATAAGGATTTGACAAGGGTATTCATAACTTGTCTTCCCTCGACGTATATAATGTAAGTGAAGTTTGCTTGGTTTACTTCTGTGCTCAAAATATCGCTTGATACTGAACTTTGACATAGGCTATATCAATAACAGGCCACATACATATGTTCTTCATTATGGTGTTAGGTGTTGAAGGTGAGAAAACCAAACAAATATTTGAAATACTGAGGGACTTTGTTGTTGTCATTTTTGAAAACATTGCCAGGCATATCCAAATAGGAAATTTTCCATATTTTATGTTGTGTGGTTCTGTTTTGTTGAATGCGGTTTTTGTTGTTGCCTGATTTGACATGGTGAATTTAATTATCATTTTACCCTGTTGGTCATAAAGGTGGAATGATTTTTGTTTACCCAAAGTTATGTAATGATTTTGACAATGAAGTATTCCGAATAGATCTAGATAATAGTATACATTCTCAGATTTTATTGAATACTAATTTGCCAGTGTTTGTTTTGCGTGACTGCTAAAGCATGTGTATGCTACTATGCTTATCACCTAGGGGACCTACGTCCTTAAGTCATAACTGACAGTAGTGAGGATTAATGCCTCATAAAAGGAAACTAACGTAGCACATCGACACGGCTCTGATCCTGGGGTCTCACAGTTACGAGAGGCCGTTGCTTTGCCACTGATTCATGACTGTACGCAGCGGGGGCTAGGGTAGGGGGCAGCCCCCACAAATAAAAAGAGAAAGAAAAAATGCAATAAATTATCAATAATTCATTGCATACATTATCAATAATTCATTGCATTCCCCCCGGTCCCCAACAGAAAAAATACTCTGTGCGACCATGCCTTGAACCATAATGCATGGCCGTAGAGAGGATTTTTTTTCTTCAAAACAAACACTCGCAAATTAATATTAAATATAATCTTAGAATGTATACTATTATCTAGATCCATTAGGAATTAATCATTGTCAAAATCATTCCATGAATTGGAGTTGTACACTGTGTGTACATTCTCCACTCCATGTTATGTTAAGTCTTCGGACAGGCGCCATTTACATGCTTTCACAATGCTGAACAAATTACTATGACGTCCTCCCAGGGACCCATTTAACACTTGGGTGGAAAGACAGTGGCGGATTCAGGGAGGGGGGCCCCCTCCCCTGAGGAAAAAACAGGTAAAACACGTCAATTTACCTTTATTTGTATCCAAAAAAGAAGACAGGCCTCCTCCCCTGGTGCTCAAGGGGGGGGGGGGGTGCAATTTTCAAATTTTCGGGGGCAAAATATGACTTTATTACTTATTAGTCTCAGGAATTTTTGGCATGTTTTTTAATTAAATTCCATAACTCTCCTTCCTTTTCCTGTTTATTTGTTTATTTTTTACAATAAAACCGAAATTGAATTGAAATGAATAGGTTTTAAGTTCAAGGTCGTGCAAACAAGTCAACGGATATAATAGAGCTCGTCAGATGATATATCGTTAGAGCATTCTTCGATTTAATTAGGGTATGTCAGTGAAAATTCTCCCGGTCCTGCGAAATTGTACCCATTGATTTTACGGGTCAAAGCATATGGGGAATTTCTTTTTATCAGGTTTCTATTAACCGAATCTGATGAAGATAAAGACAGCAGTAGATGCAACTTTAGGGTCGATCATATCTATGGAACGACGTTCTCTTCATGCTTGCGCATTCGATAAAAGTGAACCGTGTTTGTTCCACACACGCACAATCACTAACATACGCACACCCACACCCACACAAAGGCACCGATTGCACCTCTCTTGACATCTTGTCCCAAAAAGGTCGACTGACACAAAATCGCTTGCATTTGATTGGTTGATGACCGCATGTATGGCACATATCCAATTCCATAAAGTTTCATCCATGAGAAGATGGATCCTTTTCACATCGATCTTTGTGGCAAAATATCCCTGCCATGTGCATGCAATCTGACTGGTCTTGTGGTTTTTAGACAAATCGTCAGTTTTAGTTCCATCTGGTTCTGATCCTTTCTGGACGTTTCTGGGCTGAGGTTACCAGGGGTCGAAGGGCTCATGATCCCTAAGAATATTTGATGTTTTTTTTCTTATTTGTTTGTTTGTTTGTTTAATAAATTTACTAAACTTCAGATGTGTACACGTGCTGAAAGAAAAAGAATAAGGCTATTGAAATGCGTTAGTGATCCGGCTTATGTGGCCACATTTTTTTTTATGTTCTTCATGATTACAAGGTCATTAAATTGCTGCTATTGTGGGCATCGTGAAGTGAGAAAATCAGTTGTACACGTAAATGACATCAAATAATCGAGGATGATAGTTATAAGGTAAAACAAAAAACTCCGACAAAGCACTAAAGTCAACTTTCTTAACTTAACCTTCTTAACTTAAATAAATCCAAAGCGTCAAGGACTAAAACAAGAGTAGACAAAAATTCCGAATGAAATGATGTCCGGAAGAATAAGAAAACAATTTGATCATGCCCTCGCTGAATGGACGTTCTCCTTGAATGTAAAATGCAAAAAGGAACTGGATTGAAACATGTTTTTTTTTCCGTTAGTATTTGCAAACGTTTCGAGGTAGTCACAAGGAAAATGTTAACACCTTAGTTGCCCTTGGAAGTGTATAAACAGCACATTTTCCCTCTATTTGTTTGTGGCGACATTTTCAACTTCATTCTTCTCGTTATAGTTCAGTCGTATTTCTCGTTTTTATTCCCATATTTTCCTCGACATCAGTTACACTACCTTTAAGATAAGGTTGAATGGAGCACAGCTTGCAGTTCAAAGAGATCACCTTCAAATTTCAATTGTGGAATTCGCACAAAATAAATACCCAACGGGTTCCTAACTGCTTTAGAGCACCAGCGGCCCGTATAATCTTTCGTTGTATTTTTCTTGGTCGAATTCAATTTTGTCTTGTGCACTGATACATTTGTACAGTAAACCAGGTCGAAGAGGTTTTCATAACAAGGCAGTTTAGATGAGTAAACGCAAGAAGATTAAGATCTGATATTGCGGTCCCGATTGAGGTAAATCAGCCATAAAATTCATTCAAATTTCATGCAATATCGTAGTGGAACGATTATCATAAATACAAGAACGGATATTTCATGCTCTGTGTCGGGGTAAGTTATTTTCCGTTGACAAGCATTTTTAACGCAATGTCTGTGCTTGAGAAATGGCGTGTTATGTTTGTACGAGCGTGTGTCGGACTAGAGCTTTTAAAGAAGGCAAATGTCAGAATTAGTAGAAGATTTTAAGAAGGAAAGAGGGAATGATGGTGGGAGAGAATGAGAAATAGAAAGAGAGAGAGAGAGAGAGAGAGATGGTGAAAAAGAGGGCGGGCAAACATTTGATATCACAGTGGCAGTATTGAGTACCAGAGGCGGATCAACAATTTTCACTGGGGAAGGGGCACATTTTCCGGGCATAATAATTCCGGCCCCTAATTTCCGGATCTATTGGCCCTAGAAGTGAACTGGTTTCTTAAAATATGATCAAAAATGCATCAGTGCAAACCTGTCACCATTCTTCGTTTTCATTATTAATCAACTAGAATGTGGGAGTGTTTCACAAAGACTAAGATAGACTTTACGTTGGACTTAACTATGGCAGGCCGTTCATGCCACTGTTTGCTCTCACCATTTACTGACATTGTTCTCTCAAGTTACGTACAAATCGTGGTCACAAATCTAAATAATTTACCATTTTTGATAGTCCATCATTGGAGGAAAAAATATTATCTAAAGATTAATTGAGAGAACAATGGTAAGAGCAACCAGTGGCATGAAAGGCCGGCCATAGTTAATTCCAACTTAAAGTCCAACTTAGTCTTTGTGAAACACCCCTAGCCTATGGCTGATGTCGTTTGATAGATTCTACTAATCACAGCAGCTGCCAATCATCGTGGGATATTAAAATACTCAAAAGGAAAAATTATGTTGGTTAATGTCCCTTTTGAATCATTTTCATGATATAGTTTGGACCGACACATTTTGCATTAGTTCTGATTGCGTATTGGACGTTCCTGTATTTGTAAATCTTTAATCGTAATTAATGATTTAAAAAAGAAGGGAAAAAAAAACAGAAAAGCGACTCACATATTAAAGCGTGAAACCAAAGTGTTTTACCAAGGAAATAAGTTCCCCCATGTTATTCCAATGAATGGAGTTCCACACATTCTAAATTTAGTTAAATAAGACCAAGAGAAAATGTACGTCTGAACACCTCTCGAAGAAACAGGAGAAAGAGGGGCATGTTCGAGGGTGATCTTGTTTTAGAGAGGTAGTGTGGATGACTCCATAATATCAGGGGAAAGTTATTTTAAAAAATGACATCTGACCAATATTTTGGATAACACTATGAAAGAGTGACTCTGTGATGGTGAACAGAATAAGGTAATTAGTGAAAGTTTGAGCAATATCCGATACAAATAGGAAAGTTATGAACTTTTGAAGTTGTCATCAGTTACAAATTGGCAACACTGCACCCTATCTTGCGAGCTTCTCTCCAGTTTGCTCTTAACGGACAAATTCATGAGCTTTCATTTTCTTACTTGTTTCGCCGAGCGATGATTTTTACTTGGTTTAGATTTTCTCTTTTTTGCTCTTATAAGCTACCATAGGTTAAGTTCGGCACTGTCGCCATGTTCTTCAGTCAACGCAGTGCACAGTCAGAAATGTAGTCCAGTTTGACTCATTTACCAGTTAACCCGTCAGTTGCCATTCAAGTATTCCCGACGAAGTTTTGTCCCGCCACAGAAGTGAGTGTTTAGATTAATATAAACTGGAATGTGAACTCATAAAACGGAAAATAAGATAGTTTCAAGTTGAACTGTAAATATAGATTCTAAAAAAACTGTATTTAACTCATTAGCATAATGCACGTGTGGCATTAATTCCAAGATGGCTGCGCCTAAAATGGCCGCGCCCATGAGACGTACTTTTAGTCATGTGTTTTTCAGGTTAAATAATAATTGTCAAAATAGAATTACAGTATAGGCAGATATTGCTTTATGTCATTTATAAAGTAAACAGTGTATATTTATAGAAGTCCTAAATATAAAGGATGTTTATATTTGTGCATGCTAGAATCTTGGATTTTATGCATTTTATGTTTGGGTGACAAAAGTTGGTCTGTGGAATTTGATTTAGCTTGCTTAAAAGTTGCAAGACACCATTTATTGACTTGGTGAAAGGTTAAAATTTGCACCTCTGGCATGGTATTTAGAGTCAGAATTGAAGACAGTGTTTAATCAATTTTTAAGAGTTAATAATGTAACTCGAAAGGATTGCTGTAATGTACTGCATGTGTGGATTACAGATGTAAATTACAGGTGTAAATTACAAGTTATGCCAGATAGTTTATTTTGTATTGAAGTGTAAATCTCTAGATTATTACTGGGAAGTTTTAGAGCAAGTCAGGTATTTCAGTTTAATTCATCAAACAGGGTTGAATTGTATGAAGACATTTTATGAGACAGTTTTTCTTAGGCGAGCAGAAATATGCAAATTAGGTGCCTGTCAAAGTCAGTGAAGGTCATTCGATACATTTAAAGTGACAATCCATTGTTGAGGTTTTTAGAAGGAATTATTTATGCTATGAAGATAGATGAGAATTATCAAGCTTGTGTATGGATGCAAGATAAAGATGTTTACAGTTATTTTGGTTCATGCAAATTGGCAGTGATCTGTTTAAAGGGAAGTCTGGTCAGTTTTAGAAACTCTGAAAGTATGAGTATTTGAAAGTAATGCATATTAGAAAATGCATAAGGTTTTGTAACCATTGGTTACTCTGAGTTTTTGATAGTTAAAGGACGAGGTCAAGATTGACAGTTTATAGAACAAAAGCAAAATGTGTTTAAATGAATCTTTATAGATTACTTGGTTTATTCAGATGTTTTGTATTGTATCTCATGTCAAGAATGATATACTAAATCTGTCACTGTTATTTTATCTGTTTTTTACAGATCGAATAAATAAGCTTCACAGCTTAATATCTCCATTTACGGCTGGACTCCCAAACTTCATTTTTTCCCTTTCCTCAACTATTCATTGCATTCGATTTCTTCGCTGACCTGGAATAGGAGACGAAGGGATTAAGTTAACCAAGATGACAACTGAACAAGATGTGAAGGACCTCAAGATCAAGAGGAGAACTGCAAAGGCTAAGTTAACCCGGATGTCCAACGCCTTGCAGCATTTGTTGGACCATGACAGGGACCTTGAGGAGGTCGACGAAGCTTTCCAAGGTTTGCAAGTTACATTTATAGACTTAGAGAAAAGGCATGAGGCCTTCTGTGAGACCATTGATGATGATGATGAATTCACTAAAGAGGAAGCCTGGTTGGAAAGCTGCCAGTCTACATTCATTGATATGCAGATGAGAATAAGGGACCATGCCAAGTCAAAGGCAATTGTAACTGTACCTGATGGAAGTGATGGTCCAAGCCAAGCTACTGCTGCATCGTCTGCAGCCGCAGAGACAGCAGGGCAAGAAAATGAGACTGTGAGCAGAGAGGCAGAGGTTGACTCGCGTGTTGTCACCTCCTGCAAAGTACAGATGGAACGCCCAAAACTTCCAAAGTTCAGCGGTGACGTGAGAGAGTTTGCTACGTTTCGATCGGACTTTCATCATCTCATCGATACTCGATATAGCAAGAGAGATGCTGTCACCATACTGCGTACCTGCCTCCAGGGAAAGCCCTTGGACATGATAAGAGGGGTAGGCAACGATTACGATGCTGCTTGGGCATACCTGAACTCTGTTTTCGGTGACCGGCGATTTATAGCAGATGCCATAATCTACGATGTGAATTCTTTTAGGGATTTGAGGGACGGAGAGGACTCCAGATTTTGCGATCTGGTGCACCTGTTGAGGCGAAGCTTCAATACACTGAAGGAAGTTGGCTGTCCACAAGACATTGACAACAGCCAAACGTTGGCTCTAATAGAGCGCAAGATGACCCTCGAAGACCGGAAGGTGTGGTTCAGACATGTAGAAAGTGCTGACAAGGATGTCAGTTTGCAGCACTTACTGGACTGGATGGAGACGGAGATGATGACACGTATGCGGGCCACTGCACCACTTAGAAGTGCAACTAGTAGCAGCAGACAGAAGAGCACTGTCCACCACGTTAGTGCTGAGGACAGTAAACAGAGAAATGATAGTAACCAGTATACCCAATACAAATGCTGGATCTGTAAATCATCGGAGCATTGGGTTGATCACTGTAAGAAGGTCCTCTCCAAGAGTCAGACAGAGAGATTCCAGTTAATGAGAGACAATCATGCTTGTTTCAGTTGTCTCAAGAAGGCAGGCAGAGAGCACAACATGAGAACCTGCAAGAGAAGGAAGAGGTGCTCTAAAGAGATAAATGGGGAGCAGTGCTCTTCATTCCATCATCCTCTTCTGCACAGGGAAGTCCAAACCAGAAGTGAGATAGTAGCCAGTGTAGCTGGAAAGTCGGCCCTACTGCCAGTGGTTATGGTGAAAGTTCTTGGTCCCAATCAGAAGAGCTCAACAGTCAACTGTCTGCTAGATTCAGGAGCCCAGATAAGTCTGGTGAAGCAGTCAATGGCAGAAGACATGGGTTTGGTTGGGAAACCGATCACAATCAACATCACTAAGATCGGAGGCCATGTTGAAGAAGTACAGACGAAACTGTATAGGATGAGACTACAGTCCCTTAAAGGCAAGCAGGCTTACGGAGTGTCGGCACTTGGGTTGGAGTGCATCAACGATAATGTAGCAGAAGTTCGGGTTGATGAGCTTGCAAGGACATTCCACCTGAAGAAGGATCTTCTACACCGTGGTTTTGGATCCATCGATGTGTTAGTAGGAACCGACCATGCTAAGCTTCATAAAGGAGAAACCAGAGAGAGAGGGAATATGTTGGCAAGGCATTCACCTTTAGGATGGGTAGTGTTTGGAGCTACCTCAAAGCAACAGCCAACCAAGAGTACAGTTATGAATGTTATGCTTGCCAACTCAGTGGACTTCAATGATTTCTGGACGACAGAACCAATTGAAGTTTGTCATGATCCAGTGCAGTGCCATCCTAGTGGTATCAGCAGGCAAGAAGCAGAGGTGAATGTTGCAGATGATCTCACCCAAGATTTGAGTGAAGATGAGTTTGACGGCAGATGGCAGCACGGACCTGATTTTCTGTGCCAACCAAAGTCAGAGTGGCCAGAAGAACCAAAGCTAGAGGGAAAGGTGCCTGAAGTTGAATCAGAAAGAGGTAAAGAAGAACAATCAGTCTTGATAGTAACCAACAAAGAGGACGTCATTGACTGCAAGAGGTTCTTCAGCTGGAGAAAGTTGATCGGAGTGACACTATATGTGCTGAAGTTCGTAAGAAAGCTGAGATCAAAGTGCAGGAAGGAAATTGATGTTGGTGATAATGACAACATTGGCACTTTGACACCTGATGAGTTAGAGAAAGGAGAAGCAGTATTGATCCAGAGTGCCAAGAAGTCACTGAAAGGCAGAGACAATATGGGAGAACTGAAAGCCCTTAGTGCTCACACAGACGGTACAGGCATCACCCGAGTAGGAGGCAGAGTTGATAGAGCTGAGATGTCGTTTGGAAGGGAACACCCAGACCTGCTTCCTTTCAAACACGACAAGTTCACACGACATGTCCACAACAGTAGTGGTCATACTGGAGTTGCAGCCAGTACAGCAAAGGCCAGAAGGAGGTATCGGATTCTGAAGGGGCATAGACTAGCGAAGACTGTCAAGTTCAGATGTGCAGTGTGTGGAGCATTTGATCATAAGGCAGAATCACAGGAAATGACCGAGTTACCCAGAGAAAGACTAGCCCCACATACACCACCAGTTTTGTTCACATGTCTGCATTTAGAGTTTGCAACTGAATGTTCCGCGATGGAGTTTGTTCAAGTACTTCGTCAAATCTTTGCTTTGAGAGGGAAGCAATCACAGATTTGGAGTGATAACAGTACTCAGTTTGTAGGTGCTCAACGTGTGCTAAAGGAGTTCTGTACTGTAAAGGGAACGAAATGGACGTTCATAGCCCCGCATCACAACGGCTGCGCCGAGTCATTGGTGAAGAGTTGCAAGTCTGCTCTCAAGAGAGCCATTGGAGAGCAAATCCTGACACCGTTTGATCTGTATACATGCCTGATAGAGGTGGCCAATCCAGACAATCAACCGCCGATTGGCAGAATCCCGACTGATCCTGATGATGGGAGCTACCTGAGTCCTAATGACATGCTGTTAGGATGTGCATCCAGTGATGTCGCACAAGAGCCGTTCCGAGAAACCAAGAACCCAAGGCATCGAGTAGAGCTCATCCAACGGATTGCAGACGCCTTCTGGCAGCGTTTGAGAAGAGACGTGCTCCCGTTATTGACGCCAAGATGGAAGTGGAACATTGATCGTCGCAATTTTTGTGTCGACGATATCGTTTTTGATGGCTGACGCCAACGCGTTACGTGGAAAATGGACCATCGCTCGCGTTGTGGAAGTGTATTCAGTATACCCAGTTGAAGGCTACGAACAGTAATATAGCAAGTGTTAATTTAATGTTAATGTTTTTCATGAGGAAAGTTCCCTCATTGGGTGGGGAGGATGTTTCGCCGAGCGATGATTTTTGCTTGGTTTAGATTTTCTCTTTTTTGCTCTTATAAGCTACCATAGGTTAAGTTCGGCACTGTCGCCATGTTCTTCAGTCAACGCAGTGCACAGTCAGAAATGTAGTCCAGTTTGACTCATTTACCAGTTAACCCGTCAGTTGCCATTCAAGTATTCCCGACGAAGTTTTGTCCCGCCACAGAAGTGAGTGTTTAGATTAATATAAACTGGAATGTGAACTCATAAAACGGAAAATAAGATAGTTTCAAGTTGAACTGTAAATATAGATTCTAAAAAAACTGTATTTAACTCATTAGCATAATGCACGTGTGGCATTAATTCCAAGATGGCTGCGCCTAAAATGGCCGCGCCCATGAGACGTACTTTTAGTCATGTGTTTTTCAGGTTAAATAATAATTGTCAAAATAGAATTACAGTATAGGCAGATATTGCTTTATGTCATTTATAAAGTAAACAGTGTATATTTATAGAAGTCCTAAATATAAAGGATGTTTATATTTGTGCATGCTAGAATCTTGGATTTTATGCATTTTATGTTTGGGTGACAAAAGTTGGTCTGTGGAATTTGATTTAGCTTGCTTAAAAGTTGCAAGACACCATTTATTGACTTGGTGAAAGGTTAAAATTTGCACCTCTGGCATGGTATTTAGAGTCAGAATTGAAGACAGTGTTTAATCAATTTTTAAGAGTTAATAATGTAACTCGAAAGGATTGCTGTAATGTACTGCATGTGTGGATTACAGATGTAAATTACAGGTGTAAATTACAAGTTATGCCAGATAGTTTATTTTGTATTGAAGTGTAAATCTCTAGATTATTACTGGGAAGTTTTAGAGCAAGTCAGGTATTTCAGTTTAATTCATCAAACAGGGTTGAATTGTATGAAGACATTTTATGAGACAGTTTTTCTTAGGCGAGCAGAAATATGCAAATTAGGTGCCTGTCAAAGTCAGTGAAGGTCATTCGATACATTTAAAGTGACAATCCATTGTTGAGGTTTTTAGAAGGAATTATTTATGCTATGAAGATAGATGAGAATTATCAAGCTTGTGTATGGATGCAAGATAAAGATGTTTACAGTTATTTTGGTTCATGCAAATTGGCAGTGATCTGTTTAAAGGGAAGTCTGGTCAGTTTTAGAAACTCTGAAAGTATGAGTATTTGAAAGTAATGCATATTAGAAAATGCATAAGGTTTTGTAACCATTGGTTACTCTGAGTTTTTGATAGTTAAAGGACGAGGTCAAGATTGACAGTTTATAGAACAAAAGCAAAATGTGTTTAAATGAATCTTTATAGATTACTTGGTTTATTCAGATGTTTTGTATTGTATCTCATGTCAAGAATGATATACTAAATCTGTCACTGTTATTTTATCTGTTTTTTACAGATCGAATAAATAAGCTTCACAGCTTAATATCTCCATTTACGGCTGGACTCCCAAACTTCATTTTTTCCCTTTCCTCAACTATTCATTACTTATTGATGATACAAAATAAATTTGTCTCGTACAGGGGTTTGCCGGTAAAAAAACATCTTTACAATAATTATATTTAGAGTGAATGTATGATCGAAAATTTTCTTACGGCAAAATACAGTTTTTTGAAGTTTTTTAGTACGGGGCCTATTAGAAGGGATCTCGCAAGATACGTCACAGAGTTGCAAATTTGTGATTGATTTATCGCACCTTAAAAAATTAATAACTTTTTTTATTTTTCATAGGTTTTCACTCAACTTTCACTGACCTGTTTCTTTCATTTTTCTTTTGCTATTAACATCAACTTAAAATCAGGGTGGACTTCCGCTTTATAAGCGAAAGAAAAACGATTATTATTATATAGAGAAATAGAGATAGATATTATTTTGTTACTCAAAATGAATTTGCAAACCGAAATCGATTTGATCATGACGATTGCTTTTGTGTCTATTTATAAAATGATTGTTTTCCTAATAAGCATAGGGATGATAATAAGGATCCGAATTTGATATATTTATTCAAGAGAGAAATGACCCACAGACTAAAAATAAATGAACTTTTGAAAGGACAAAATATGATCTTTCCTGCAATTTTGCTAAGTCATAGCTGAAAACATTTTATGTGTATTATTGATGTTCCATCATTTTTTTTTAATTGTGTGTGAAATAATGTTATTGTTAAATAGTGAATAAACACCTCATTAAAGGCAAAGAGGGAAAACAAAGCTTATAATCAGGGTCGATTTCCCCTGTTACTGACTGTTCTCTTTGATGGTAGCATCAAGATGTTTTCTGAATCTTTATAATAACCCTACAATATTTTTGTTTATGAATATCACGTGCTTGTACAAGGCTCCCATGGTACATTTTGAGGTTGTTTTATCTTTAAATTACCCTTTCACTTCAGATTTTCACAAGATTTTAATTCATAAAATGGAATCTGTATAGGACATGAAAATATCGATATATCTATAACTTGGGTATTAAAAAAAGAAGAAAAAAAAGTGAAAGTATGTCGATCATTGCAGTTGCACAGGGTTTTCCCAGCTCTTTGTTTTTGACACAGATGTCATTTGACTTCATAGGACGAGCATCTTGACAGAGGCATCGTCATTTGCAGGGGAATCAGTTTCCATTTGTTTTACCTCTGGCTAGGAAGAGATAGGGTCCGTGTACACCCCCTCCCTTCCTCTCTCCTTTAAAACTCCCTTCGGAACTACCACTATGCTGCTAATAAATTTTCTGGCGATTCATTTCGTGTTATTCCAGGCCCCGATTCAAGACAACGGAAGGGGTGGGTCCATGAACACCCCCACCCCTCCAATTGCTACCACCACTTCCCTCCACCCACCACCAACTTATATACCACTACCACTCCATTTGGAGCTATATATTGTACCTCTACGCTGCTCGTTTTCATCCTTGGGGAAGTATTGGAGACAACCAAATATGACAATAATAGAACCGAAAGAATCTCAAGACGAAAACAATGGGATTAAAACTAATGAAATATACTTGATTTGGGGGGGATTTTTTGTTGTTGAGTTGTCGTTCGATAGAAAAACATTTCCTTTGTGAATTCCCGTGGAATAAAAGTGCATTTAAAAGTGTAAATAAACGCAACGCGGAAGTGCGCTAGTGAATGAAATGGTCATTTTCCAATTCCAATTCTACAAGACCATCACTGGTAAATCGCTTAGGAAATCGAACGTTTTTCACCAAAAGAGGCACGTCACCTTTTTTAGTTTCAGATAAACATACTTCACATGTTCAATGAACTCGTTATTTCACCCGCCCATTGAGTATCGATTGTTATGTTTGGTTGTAAACAGGGAGGCGTGTCTCAGGGGGTAACCTCGCTAGTCACGTGAACCGCTATTCATAAGGAACGCTATTCATAATACGAAATGAGGTTCGCTATTCAACTTAAATCTTCTCGTATTATGAATAGCGATCCTCTTCTTGTATTATGAACAGGAACCCCTATGAATGACAACCTCGATTTTATATTATGAATAGCGACCATCTTCTTCGATTATGAATAGCGGTCCTTACGAATAATGACCCTTATGAATAATTACCCTTCTCCTAAATTATGAATAGTTGTCCATATGAACAGCGGTCTTTATAAAAAAAAGTTGTCCTTATGAATAGCGGTCCTTTTAAATAGCGAGCAGACCCCGAGTTTCACCACCCCCTGTTGTAAATAAAGCTTGTTTTCTTTATTGTATAATCTGGATATCAACATTAAATTTTGCCTTAAACACCATGAATGTTATAAAAGCAGAAAAGACAACGAACGAATGAGATATGGAAGGAATTTGAAAGATTAAAATGTGGGATTAATGTTTAAGCTACTTACTGTAAGATGAAAATATTCTGAAGTGATAATGAATGGATTTTTTTTTCTTTCTTGATGTTTTATTTTGCTATGTGTATATTTTAGTAGTATTTCATATACATAAAAGTGGTAAGAATAATTGTAAAACTGCATATAATTATATATTATGGGCGGGGTTGATTGTAATTTCATTTCACGATATACGATAGATTATACTGTATCATATATCAACTTTGTATTTCAATTTACATTTATACGCTTTCCAGCACTGAGAGTTATTCTTCGCCTCGAAAATTATTATTGTTTCACTATTTCTACTATTCTTTGTGGTACCAAACTTTAGTTATGACCGATTGAACTTTTACGAGACATAATGTTTGAAAAGACTAGATCACGTGACGGTATTCACCCAATTATATTGTCAACATTTTTGTTTCCAACTTGTACTACGTCGGAGAGGTGGCGCTCTACCTTCCTCTCCTGCATAGTCATCTATGCACAGAGTTTTGCCAACTTTGTTTTAGTTGGTCACAACATGGCGTACATTCCTTTGTTTGTGCTTACTCAACATAGCATTATTCGTCATTTATGCCCAACTCGAACCAAGTTGACTAAACTCTGTGAATAGATGGCTCTGCTCTCTACAAAAGAGTTTTGCCAACTTTGTTCCAGTTGGTCACAACATGGCGTACATTCCTTTGTTTTGTGCTTACTCAACATAGCATTATTCGCCCTATTATGCCCAACTCGAACCAAGTTGGCCAAACTCTGTGAATGAGATGGCTCTGCTCTTTAGAAATTATGGAAATCATTCCCCTGTCTCAGTCACGCACAGGGGACATCGGTAAACACTGTATTTCCTTCCGCTCACAGCCTAATTTTTTTCATTTTTATTTAAAGTCTCTTTCAAATTAACAGATTAACCTCTGGATGAAAGTGACCCATTTTCCTGTTATGATCTTGATATGCTGCCATATAAAGGCAATTTCCAAACCGTTGAATACAGCAGGTGCTTCAAAGATATGAACATAATTATGTGATCAGGAAAGTCGCTAGACTAAGGAAAGTATGGTACCTTGTGACATCCCCTCTCAAGATTCTGACAGAATGGTTATATTTCTCGTCGCCAAAATAAAAAATTTAAAGTCAAGTTTTACCCTTGAATCACGAAAGACGCTCTTTTGATATACTGCGAATTCAAAACTTCATCAGCTTGCCGGAGAAGGCCCCCACCCCCTCTCAATATTCGCCCTCTCTTCTGTAGTTCTGTAAAACTAATTGTTCTACACCAAAGGCAATACAAAGTTGGAATCAGGAACTCCTCAAACTCTTTTTAGGATTTATGACCTAATATGTCCGTTATATCATGGACCTATCATGGTTATATAATGGTTTCCTCAGACTGATAAAGGGCCGCCTACTCTAATTTTGTTAATATCCGAATAGTCCTGTCGGAGAGTTTGCAAGACTAGTGCCCTTGTAATATGTAATGTCCATGTTACGATGGTATTAGTACACCCAGGAAGAAATATGGTGGTCATTATCCTCCTTCAGTAATCCCGGAGTCTCGTGTTTCACACGCTAACATACCGATTTTCTGACTAACGTTGGTCATCATGGTCATTGATATTTGGAAATCCTTTAGTAAAGGGGAAAGGAAAGATTGATCATAATCAATCGATATCCGTGTCGGACACACGCATCTTGAATTCATTGGCCAGTGTGAAGGTCGGTGGGAAAATTTCACTTGTTATGTAAAAAAATATTAAAACACAAAACCTGGCGTAGGCAATGTCATTGAGTGTACGTCTAGCCGGGGGGGGGGGGGGGGGGGGGGGGGGGAACTGGTAAGTTATTAGATAGAGGATATATTCGAGAAGGCAAATTGATCGGAGAGGGAGTAGGAGATGACTGGGTAATCTTAACCCCATATCTTACTCTCTCTATTTCTGCATCCTTATCAGGTGGGCTGTATAACGTACAGACCACCTTATAATTTCGTTAGAATTGCCTTTATTATTTATTTATTTATTTATTCTTTATTTTTCTTATTTCTAACCACTTTTTTGTGGACAAGATAACTTGAAAATGGCTGGATCAAATGCCTTGAAATTTGGCACACATATGTATATATAGGCATATGTACAAAGCACAGAAATTTTTTCAACTTTGACCTCGACTGATGACGTCATCTAGGCGCCATTTTGTAAAATTTTACGAAAATAAACTCATGATCATATCTTCATAACCAAAAGGTATTTCTCATTCATATTTATCATGATCAAGGTCAATATCCGTCCGGTCAATGGCAGGTCAAATAACGCGCGCATGCGCGTACGTCCGCGCGTCAATGCGCGCGTAAAGTTTTGAAATGCTCAAAATCGTTTCAAAATCATTTTGCATACGTTTTAGGCCATTCTAAGCATTTTATAAAAAATCGCGCACACGCACATGCGTGCGCGTTTTCGTGCGTAAAACTATTGCACAACATAGAATTGCCATTTTTTTTCTTTCATAATATTCCACATATTTTTACAAACAAATTGATAGCATGTTTATCTCTTTATGACTATTAATGACGGAATGATCGACCGTTAAACATAAATTTCTGTGCGCGCGAGCTCTTGTAATACAAAGCATATATGGGCAAAAACATGCCTATGCAAAATCCATTGTAGCTCTTTAGGATGCAAGGTGACCCCAATTCTTTTTCATATTTTGATTGAGTATGAATCGGAGACATGATTTCATGTCTCATTTGACCCTCAATTAACTCATGACGTCATCATAATGGCCTCCGAACTCAAAATTTCAATTTGCATATTATGACGTCCGCATATTTTTGGAAAATTGATTGTATCTTTGTAAAAATTGATCGATTGTCTTCAAAATTTTGATATGTTCTAGCTGAGACAATTCTCTACAAATCCAGTCATCATGATTTTTCATTTTGACAAAGGCATCATGGCGTATTTTTGCGATTAAAAGAGGCATGTCAATTTTTCACATTTTGCGTGTATTCTCTACGGGACATGACTTTTTCTCAAAACTTGATTCTACATTCCCGTCTTTCGCGAGCAATATCTACGTCGTTTTAGCTCCATTTACGCTGAACTTCGAGTATGTTGTAGCTGAGACAAAAAGCTATCTCAAATGTACCCTTCATTTTGTCTCAATTTTTTGTTGGATCAGCCCACCTATACTTGTTCCAAACAAGTATTACAAATCTAGTTTTCTTAATGTAATTGGTTCGTTGAGGATGGGACATGTGTCCCTGTGCCCCCAATAGCTATGCCTCTGGATGTTGAGTTACGGATAGCTGTACAGCACTTGATAGAGAACTACCAGCATAATATTACTGAGGTCCGCTACATGACATCTCAAGTATGATGGCCAACTAAAGTGTATGCCACCGTTATGATTAGTGAAGCAAAATAGATTAACATTTAGAGCAGCAATTGTATGGCTGCTTACCTGTAAATATTTACATGTCTGTACTTTTGTAACGTCACAAATAGCGTAATACCAAAAACTTCAATGAGTATGTAGGTTAAATTTGTGTTAAATAGTGGAAGTCCTGGAAATGCATCTCCATTTTGCTATTTAGATACAAATGATGACGATTGTATTTCGTATAGAGATCTTAAATGATAATTCAAATACCGCCATGTGTACTATTTGGTATTAGGGCACGTCCAAGTTATTTTTGTTCCATACATTGCCTACCATATCTAACATGTCTTAAAGTCTTGTATAGCTGATGATTGTATGAAGTTAATAACCCTGCCGGGAATAGATCGGACAAAACATGACGACAAATGTCAGAATAGATGTCAATTTTTCTGTTCATAACTCCTGATATTAACTTGGTTTTAATAAAAGCAGGACAATTTATTTTTGAAGGTTTAATCAGTGAAATACAAATTGGCAACACTGATGTATCTCGCGAGCTTATCTCAAGCTTATATCTTATAGCTTATCTTATAGCTTATCTTGCGAGTTATGTGTATATAATTTGCTCTTTACAGAAGTTTCATAAACTTTCATTTTCTTAGTTATTGATGACGGAATAGATTTGTGTCATGGAGGGTTTGTATAAAAACATATTTGCAAAAATTATAGTTAAGGTAAATATAAGGTTAACAGTTTTCTTACGGGAAAACATATTTTTTTGAAGTTTGTTAGTACAAGGCAAATGGGAGGGAACCTCACAAGATACGTCATAGAGTTGCCAATTTGTGATGTATAGGTTGCACCTTCAAAATGCATAACTTTCTTACTTTGAATTGCTTTTTGCTCAAATTTTCACTGACCTGTTTCTTTCATTATTCTGCTTCTATTAAAAGCAACTAAAGATCATGGTGGACTTCCACTTTAAAAGCGAAAGAAATGCAATTATTGAAAACATCTCCAAAATAATTTACGTCATCAAATCACGTGACCCGGTCCTAACTTTGGACGTAGTAAACAGAGTTGCCTAGTAAGTCCTTCCGTCCATACAAACTCTGTTTTGGGTTATTTAACGAGCATTGGCAAGAAAAGACAGAAGTGCCGTTTGATATGCAGATTTGGGATTGATCATATTCCATTCTATCAGGAATTGTTTTTGTAAGATATAGGTAAGTTGTAAGATTTATTTTCTACTGAGTTTTCACAAAACAGCTACGATTTAAAAAAAATCTTTTAGTATGTTCTGTGGTGTTATTTTCGGGCTAATTGAGTTTGAAATGTGTGTCCCCCAACCACAAATATAGAGCGCCCTTTAATTTTTGTTTTCATTGTTATGGGATGCTTTACGCCATTTATGGAAATATTATTCCAATAATCCCTCATTTCTTCATAATGCAGATCGAGGATTAGATGTCAAATAAATCTGACTGCCGAATTGATTTTTTTTCCCCTCTCAATCGTATGCTCGTATTTCGTCGTTTATTCAGTGTCTAAAGTTCATTTTGTGAATGTTAATATTTTGTTCAAGGATCAGAGCCTAATAGGGCGTAAGGCTATCTCAATATGCATATCGGTAAACATGTACATGACAAGGAAATTCATGTTTCTGTATCTATGTATGTGAAAGAAAGAATTTTTTAGCGTACTTCATTTCAACTTTATTGATTGCAATGTTACGCAATCAAATAAAGGAAGAAATGAATGAATGAATGAATGAATAATTGGATGTATGGATGAATGAATAAATTAATGAATATATCGATGATGTACAATTAAAACGATGAACAATAAACAATGAAGTAAATTAACAGATGTGGAGATAAAAAGCGTCGGCGATAGTGAGATATACAATCATAATGATCATTGGAGAGGGGACATTATACAATATACAGTAGACTAGAACAAAGACAGCTGTAATCGCTCTGTTGGCCTGTAATTAATCAACATTTTGTGGGACCATTGTTGTGACTGTGTATGTTATTATGATTTATCAATACAGACCTGGAAATTATAAGATTTTGATAGACATCGTGTACGCTGCTTCCTAGCTCGTGCACACTCTCATTTATCTTTATTAAACGATAATGAAATGGCGTATCCAGCGTGTGCCCCCCCCCTCTCTCTCTCTCTCACTCTCTCTCTCTCTTTCTCTCTATCCCTCTGTTTCTCTCTCTTTCTAATTTCTAGCAATCTATCTACTCTCACGAATATCTTAATGCAGAGGAGTACAGACCAATTGTTAGGTGTCACTAGAGGAACCACTCACTTTAATAGAGTAGAATCCACTCCAAATTTGTTGAATAATTCTTTTGAGAGTGCATTGCATTTCAGCGTAGATTCGACTCCGAACAAAGTAATCGCTTATGACTCCTTCTCATATTAATTTAGATCGTAAAGCTATATAATTTCCCAAATCCTGTTCAAATACTGCCCCGCAGAATTTCGCCTAAACTCTTCACTCTCTTTGTGGTTTCTCTCAAGTGATATAGCAGTATAATAGTAATAACTGTGTTACCTAATCGTGATACTTAGCTCATATACACGTAGCATCATGCTGTCAGTCAAAACAGTACATCAACACACCCATTTCCTTTTGAATAGACAAGTTTGTATTTTCTTTTCCTGCTTCTGTTTTTATTGAATCGTTTTTTGTTTTGGTTATAAAATCCGTTTATATTAGTCTGTCAATACGTAACTGTCATTGATAACTGGGTTTACTCACGAACGAAGTAAAAAAAAAAAAAATCACTGGTACCCGTGACATTACACGTTTACATCAAGGCCATATTTGTCGGATATCGAATGACCATAGGATGATATTGATGCATGACAGATATAAACAAAATGAAAATAAATACAGGTAGTTTTGACGCTAAATCGGTGCTTAACACACTCATGATGCTTCCCAAAATGACAGTCTGGTTAGATTGAATGTACATATTTTAAGGAGTGGCGTAGCATCCCCCCTCCCCCCCCCCCCCTCCCCTCCACGCAGTGTTATTTAGGGTACGCTTATGCTTGTTCCCTCTTTTTGAAAGCACCCCCTATCTCCGGTGTGAAAATCAATGGCGGGCCGGACTTCGTCGCGCGAAAAAGTACCCCTTTACCGGAGGTTTTGGTAACGTGAATGCGGTCCCACCGACCCCGGAGTGGACGGGGAGGGGGGGGGGGGGGGGCGTAGTATGAGTACACCCTTTGAACGGGCGCTTGAACGATCGGGGGGAGGGCGGCCACCAAAATTACTTGGAAAATGTATTGCGCATTTTACAAGGCTACTGATTAGAGGAGGGTACAGTCGTCTTCTTTTCTCGTCCTTTCCCCTTTCTCCCTTTCCCCATCGCTGGCTTCTCGCTGTTTCTTTCTTTTTTAGTTTTTTCATCAGTCGATGGGGGACCATCTCCTGCTTTCGCTGATTCGAAATGATAACTATTCAAAAAGCAGTGACTAAAAACCTATCCACAGGGCATGCAAGTAGGCAACTCCAAAAGTAAAAAAAGGGTGGGGAAGAAATCTGACTGATGTTTACTGGAATAACTTCCGCATTGCCTTTTCTTTGTGAGTTCCATTTTGTGAAATTAACATTAACACAATAATCATTCAAGTTATTAGAGTTGGCGAAGGTAATTGATTTGAGGATCTTTCATATAGAACTGCAACTACTCAATCAAATATTAAAATCACTGTCTTTCTTTAAATAATCCTGAGAGATACATGTATTAGAAGCCTAAATTAAAGGGGTCCTCTTTCTGATAGATATGTTTTCCCAAATGATGGCTATGCTCTCCTATTTAAATTATTATTTTTGAATGATCAATTCATAAAAGTAGCACCTCATCTGAATCTTTGGTAAGTTCCGAAACGAAGCAAGCTAAAATACTTTTGGACTATTTAGTAGAGTGACATTCACAATTATACATATTTAGTATGAATTCTAGCGTGTTTATGTAATTCCCTTATTGACATAAATAAGACATAGAAACAACGCGAAAACCACCTCCCTGTGAAATATGAAGTGACGCATGCCCGAATATTGGTTGTTTCAAAATTCTTTGAAGGGAGTGTGTTGTAGCTCAATCCAGGCCGCGCCAGGCACTGCTGTAGCTGAAGCATACTATTCTTATGAGCTGAACTTTTTCAAAGTTACATGATTTGTCCTCAAATTCTTTTATAACATAATTTCTTAAGGTGGGTAGCCCTATTGTTGTCTTACAATCGGTTGATTGCCATGACATGGATGACTTCACTGTGTTGACGTATTTTTGTATTCATAAGAATGTGGTTTGGGGTTTTCCAGCCCAGCCTCTTTTATTCGAAGTATATGAGTCAGTTCTTAAGATTCATTTCGTAACTAATGGAAACTAGCACGTGCAACTGCTGGACACATAATCATTTTGATTGTAATGATCCCTGTGATTTCTTACACGTCGGCAGAGGAAAAGGTGTGCTTTGATCATGGTTGCACACCATACCCCTCAAAATCATCAATAATAATTCACTTTCTTTATGAATCAAACGATAAGTTAACTATACACATTTGACAGTAAATCAGACTTTTCTTCGTTGTAGAGAAGGGGAGGAGGAGAGAGGGAGAGATGGAAAGAGAAAAAAAGAGAGATACTTTAACAATTAATAGTTTTTGAAGAAAAAGAATACATGTACTAGAATCCTAGGCGGCCCTGTAGCGTGACTGCGAACAGGTTGTGAACACTATTATGAATCAGTTGTTCCTCTGCAAAACATGGACTTTTGAAAACTGACAGTGGGACCACTGTGCTTGATTCTGATTGGCTTGAATGGATGATGGTGATATGGAGAGTGATGATAATATTAATGGTCAGGGGAGGCGAGCCCGGGTGGACGGGGGGGGGGGGGGACACGTCCCCCCTCGATTTTTGTTTTGTTTAGCAGGGATCGCTAAACAACAACAACAAACAATTTTTTTTTTTTTTTTTTTTTTAAATCGCTAAACAACAAAACAACAACAACAACAACAACAAAATGTATAGAAAATACTAATTAAAGACTGCAAAACACTTTAAGTTTCTGTAGGGCCTAAAAGTGCAGCGTTTAGACTAATAAAAATGAAAAATCTTCTTGCTCGGTGGCTACGCTCACTCGCATAATATGGTAATGTTGTTATGTAAATGATAATGAAAATATTGTTAAATGATAGTGAAGTGAAATTGCATAAAGATATCGACTGCTTTGAGATCCCTGGATGTTTTCTAGGCTCAAGGGAACGTGCACATCCTGCCATGAACCCGAGGCGCGCCTAGGTGGATGTGCACGTTCTCGAGAGCCTTTAAAACAGCCAGACCTCGAATATTAAAGCAGTCGATATGTCTTTTTTTTATGCCGAATTGAAAGAAGAATCTACCAAGAATTCTTACCTTATCCATTTAATTGAGTAAAGATTGGTTAAGACATCACGGAAAATTTGAGACACTGTCTGTTCATTTTGGCTGGAAAAATGACTGAAAGTTTCAATCATTTGGGAATCGCAGTCAAAAAGCACTGTTTGGTGTCCGCGCTCGCACAAAGACAATTTTAACACGTTAACCAATGGGGATCGCAGCATGAGGGCACTTTTCAAAAGTCTATTGACTGGTAGATGGTTATGTGAGCACTTTTAAAATGACTGTTGACTGGTAAGCGGGCATGGTTAAAATCACGACTCAAATTTCGACCAATCAGATGGCATTTCTAAAGTGAGGTATATAAACAGTGATATTGATGGTGATAGTGGTAGTGATAGTGATATTGATATTGATAGGGATAGTGATTTTGATAGTGATAGTGATAGTGGTAGCAATAGTTATAATGATATGCAAGCTGTGTGATAATAATAATAATGACAGCGATACAGACAGTGATCTGGAGGTGGGGGCAGTGATGTTGATGGTGATACAAGTGATGATAAATAATTGTGATGGTTTTTCAAACTTTTGTCTACAACAATTCAGTGAACTAGTTAGACTACTGAATGATTTGATTTTATAAATAAATTCTAGTGTTATGCTAGAGACATTATATTATAAAGAAGGTTTATTGGGTAATGAAAGGGGTCTGAATTTGATAAGTCAATTTACGCGTTACGCTAGGGATCTCAAATTGTAAAGATGATTAATTGCGTAATTAATTGGGTCTGAATGGACGAGCCATCAACTTTTTCCACCCACGTAAAACCTTTCGAACTTTGATCCCTACGTAATACATCCTATGTCATGTGAGAAAGATGCGCAGGGGTTTTATTTTGGGGGAAACAAAAACCACACCAATTGATCGAAAGTTCGCACCCAAACAATTCCAACAAGCTACGTACGTGGCGATCTTGAGGAGGGTACATGCACGTAAAGAGTTCATTAGGTTGGTCGTATCAAAGGTATTCTACGTGCCACTGCATCTGTAGATAAACTGAGAACAATCGAAGATATCTTACGTAGGGAACATATCAATATCGAAAGTAATCAATATCCTGGTAATCAATATTTCTGGTTTTTCTTGATATTTCTTCAAATAAATCGCCTAACTTTTTTCTGAATAATGTAGCCTTTCATTTCCCCGATTTCTTTGCACAAAAAAAAATTGATTATGTTTTTATAAACCAGATCATGATTTCCTGTTGATTCATTTTTGATATTTTTGCTTCCTTCTCTTTCCACCGTCCAGGAACTGGTCCTTGATCCACCGAACCTGCAGAAGGTCTTCCTCAGGGCGAGTTCAATACGTCACAAGAAAAACTTGCTCCCGAGGTCACGCTCGCCCGAAACACGACTCTGTATTTGTTTATTCCCGAAGTTTCGATGGTGACTATCGATTTTTAAATTAATGTGACGTATATAATTCATTGTACCGAATTATCAGATTCCTGGCACGCAGCTGTTCGGTAGCCATGGTATATATTTGATTATAAAAAACACGCCACTGGAAATGCTCTCTTTAGGCTTTTGAAGACAGAAGCTTATAAGTGATAGCCGGTTCTCAAAGATTACTTCAGACGATTTCGGACACCAGAGAAGGAAGCATCCCTATTAATATATGATACATGATACAATAACTGGGAATTTATCATGAACTGAGATGTTGTTTACGATTGTCATTGACTTCTCATCGTTGTCTCATCTGCTACCTGTAAGCAAGCGTACTCGTCGTTTTAGCTCTTAGAGTGCGGATCTCTACCTGCAACTGGTTTATATCGGACATTAACGTCAAAGTTTCCACAGGACATTTTAATCGTCATATACTTAGTTTCTTATTAATCAACTGCAGTATTGTTTTTAGTTTCGTGATTTGATATCATCTGACATCATACGCTTAGACATAATGAAAGATTTCACATCGTCTTATTTCTCATCGTTTTAAATAAGTTTGGACAGATACGTAATTCCATCAACTCATTGCGGAAGCGATCGAGCTCTATACAGTTACATTTGTAACACTCGACAAAAGTAAAACAAACATTTCATCTGACTTAGTTCATAGTTCGGGCCTCATTCACAAGCACTCGGAAAACCACAGGTATTCGGATAGTCTTATCGCAAAGATCTAAACGGGCAGTTACCTACACTTTCACAAGATGGGGAACCGGAAGTACAAAACGGACGCAGGCAGTCAAACCGGAAGTGATTACGTCTATGACAACCCAATAGCAAGTACTGTGTCCAATGGGAATGGAATCGCCGTGATATCCACGGGGAACGTCGGCATAGGCCTACATACAAACGGAGGTAAGCGAAGGTGAACTTTAAAAAGTAACAATTACCATTTTTGAGACCGATAAGAGGGGAATAAACAAACCTAAAGGTGAAGGTGGCCTCTCTAACGGCTCTGAAATATACATGTAGTAGTAACTAAAACCTGAAAACAAATCTTTTAAACTACTTTAAAAGGGTTAGGTCAAAGATCAAACTTCCAGCAAAAATAGATATGAAACCCGTTTCATAATGCCAGAAGCAAGTTTAGATGCATGTGAAAAACCCTATAATTGTAATATGGACATTTAAAACAAATGAAATGTATTGGATTAAAACTCCGATAAGGAATGTAATATTTGCAAGTACCATAACATGATATCTGTCATGTCATTGGCACCGTTATTAGGCCAAACGTGACGTGCTTAATCTGGTTTCAATTTATCCCAGAGCTGGGAACAATTAATAATTTCTACTTGAAGTTTCATGGAATGTTGTTGCCTTCTCTATGTGAATTTTAAATATTAAAATGAGTGGATACTTGTAAGGCTCACCCATTTAAAAGATGTATAATTCTGTGAGCAAATGTAATGAATTGTGATTATTGGGCAAGCCAGGTCAGAGTGATACAAGTCAGACAGGAGCTGTGTATTTTGGCTATCGTCGCGGATGGCCATTGGCGAACAGGAAGAGGGATGATCCGATTCCGCTTTAACTCCATCCTTGATGGTGCACTTGACTCCTTTAACACCCTGAAGCCTGAGGGCGTTACATTACTCATGTCTGTGGTGTTGTGACGGGGATGGCAAATTGGGAGGTGCATCCCCCCCCCCCCCCCCATCAAAGTTGTAGTGGCGGTTATTTTACCTGACTGCTAAGAAGGCATAGATGCTTGTTAGTAAGCAATTAGAGGACCGACGGCTTTAGGTCCACTCCGAGGGACCTGGTAGTGAGGATAAATGCCTTACAAACCAGTGCGAAAAAGGAGGCGCGAAAAGGAGAAAGAAGGCGAGGTTGAAAGCAACGTGAAAGGAAAAAATGAGACAAACCTATCCAACACTCCTCTCTTAGTCGATGACTCGCCTAGTTTACTATCTAACGGAAGCCGACGTACACGATTGGCAGCCAAATACCTATTCCATTCACTTCATAGCTTGCGATTTTCAAGAATTACTGGGTTAGATGTTTTACTATAAACCGCAACTCTAATTTCCTTGCCAAGTTCCGATGCTGGATTTAGAAGGGAAAACAGTGTCATATTAAATGTACAGTCTCATTTGAAATAAAATAAGCGAAGCCTAAACATTTTTCAAAAAGCGACCATTTTGCAGGTTTTCCCCGAGACTAGAGAGTCGTCACTTTGGTTTGTAATAGGAAGGAATAAATACTGCCCCTCCCTCTTCTCTCCTTCTTAAACTCTCAGTCCCTCCCCTCTCTCCCTCCCTCCCTCCTTCTCTATATCTCCCTCTTTCTTTTTCCATTTCCTTGGCTCTTGTTCTCTGAGGTAGGTCCTAAGCATATATTCGTGAGGAGTATGATCTTGATACTTCAAGAATGATCGAACGATGCCGACCAAAAGCATTATTAGGTTGTAGATGTTTGTCAAAAAATAATAATATGAATCGTTAGTCTGACCAACATTTTTGATCGGCCATGAAACTTAAACCCCCCCCCCCCAAAAAAAAAAAAAAAAAAAAAAATGGAAAGAAAAAATGACTTGAATCAATCGGTTAGTTTGACCATTTGACCACGCCCCATGATCGGACAAAGCGACATTATGTAATGATTGGTCGTTAGTGACTAACCACACCGATGGCCTTGCTGTAGTATAACAAACCACTTTCCGTTTCCGATAGTCCAGAATCTGGCCTATTTAATTTTGATTTCCACCAAATCAACGCTACTTCTCGCCACTTACTTGCTACCAGCCGAAGATGGCGTGATCATTATTAAATTATCATGCTAAGGCTGGGCTGGTGAGCGTATAATTATATGAAAAACCGGCCAGATTCTGGATTACGTATGCGACCGCGACCCAATTTCGTTGGTGTTTACATGGATACTCCAAAAACATGTTTGATTGCTTGTTTAATGTTGTCTCTTAGTTTCTCTTTGTTTCAATCGAAAAGTGAAATGGATATGCAAAATAATATTTTATACTATTCTGACTTGATCGTTTTCTTGCGTATACCCATAAATTATTATGCTTGGATAGAAAGGATAGTGTGTCTGTGTGTGCCTGCGTGGCGTGCGTGTGTGCGTGTGCGTGTGTGTGCGTGTCAGAGATCGGATCTAGGGAGATGCATATTATGTGCATAAGGAAAGGATTAAGGAAAGGAAGGGAGGGAGAAGGACAGACAGAGCCAGGCGCGGATCCAGGATTTTTTTTTTTTTTTTTTGCTCCCGAAAATTTGAAAATCGCGCCGGCCGAAAAAAAACGGTCTTAAAGGATAAAGATATTTAATCATACTGCAAGATTTACTTGGGAGCGTGGGAGTAGCGTGGGAGTAGCGTGGGCTTTGTGGTCATCATGGGGGCTCTGGTATCATATGGGTGGGGGGGGGGCTGCGGTCTGAGTAGATGTGTTGAATGTGAATTATTATTTATTAGGAGGAGCATGCGTGAGTGGATCACGTCCCCCCCTCTCTCTCTCTCTCTCTAACTATATATATACACATGTAAATCTTATTTATTCCGCCGTTCGATTTTATGAGAAAATGCCCCTATGCTCCTGTAGCCACTATCCTGGACTACTGATTGCACGCAAATGGATTATCCTTAGCAGTATGGCTAAATTTAGACCAACATACAACATAGAAATGAACTTGAGTGAGTCTCCTCGTTTTACGGTACTGTAGTCTGAAGAGCATTGACCGAATTGGACTTAATCTGCATGTATTGCAATATAATAAAATTGACGTAGAGCCAATTTCTCAATCCGAAACAGATTGCCGCTATAACAACAAAACAAACATTTTCGGGGATGTGGGTTTGGGACTAACAGGCAGGCATTCGTTCTTTAATTCTAATTACCATGTGACCGTATTTTCATTCTGTATAGGGTTTGAAATTTATGTTGAAAACATAACGAATAATGACTTTGTTGCGATGATGTTAATCGCATTTTCTGAGGTTTGGATCTTCGCCACGGCACTACAACATCCTTCGGCAAGACATACATTTGTCACTCTTTAAACACCCTTGCTTTCTTTTGGCGCGCCACACTTTCACGAAACTCTAGTCACATGTTTGTGGAAGTAATACTCCCAAGGCTAAGGAATTTATGAGACCTGGAATCCCACGGCGAAATAATTGTTGAATAATGTCTAACGTGAGCCCTTTAATCTCAATTCAATATTTAGTATAGTAGTAATTTTCTATCATAAGAAGTTCTTTTTAATAACTTGAACACAAAACCAAGCATAGCCTTCTCAATATTTTTAATTGTTTCCCGAACTGTGCCGCAGATTTAAAAGGCGGTCTATTTGTGCTGTCCATGCTATGCCAGAAAGAGGTCGGAGCAATCTTAGAATAACCCACCATGGAAGTTAATAAGACCATAAGTCCGCTGGTAGACCCGGCTTTACCAATGAGGCTAAATCCAAAGACTTAATTCTAAACTAACTCTAACCATGACCTTAATCTTAAAACTGACGGTTAACCCTAACCCTAACTCTTTGCATTAACTGTCCATATACATGAAACAATAATTGGTGGAGTATTCTTCAGTTAATCTAAGACATATGTATGGACACCCTCTTTCTTAAAGCAGATCAAGGTACATCTTTATAGCTCACTGACATCATTAACCGGGCTAGTGGCCGGTCACCCCTTCACCAAAACGAATAACAATAACCAAAAAAAAATCGGTCTATGAGCAACTTTGGAATACTCCACCTCAAGAGTTGACCACATGTCTGAATATTACTACATGATAATGTATATAATGTATATTATACATGTACCGGTGAAATGTGACCGGCTCTTTATCCCCCTTATATAATTATCGTCTCTGTCCGGTCTTGCGTACTAAAAGACCCACCCTCATTGAGAGCTGAAAGAAAAGCTCTTTGAATACGTTACAAAGGTACCCGTATTCCTATACCCGATTTATCTTGAAACACTTCATTAATCATTATTGTTCATGTGATACCCAGCGTATCATTGCTCAGATTTTCTCCGTGGATTATTCACAGCTTAACGACACTCTAGCTTGCAGGACACTCACACATGAATAACGACGTATCATTAGATGAACTCTCTGCGGATATATATATATTCTGGGGGAAGAATTTTGGCACAATTTGTCGCTTGCGGATCATAAATTGGGTATCAGTACTCTTTCGCATTGCCAAATTTTGCACGACCAGACGTCAGAAAGCTTTTTTGCGAGAGCGAGGGATTCGAAGGAGTGTAGACGTTTAAAGCAAGCTTCTTAGTTTTCATTACAAAAGGGAAAAAGTATCGATGTGGCCCCGTTTTTCTTTCAAGAGCTTCTTGTCCCTGTATTGACACAACTTTCCCTTCGCTGGGCGATGCCTGATGGCATGCAAACTACATACAAAAATTGTGCACGGGTGGTGAAAGAACGCTAGGAACGGAGTCATTTTATATCAATACCTGCCAGTAAAAACCCACTTTGAGTGACTTACCCAACGCAGGTGTTCGGTTCTCACATATACAAGAGCTGCTGTTGGACCTGGTTTAGCTAAAAATCGAGTGTATTTAGCGAAAGTCCTTCATTGAATATTTCTTTTATGCAGATTCCTGGTGGAACAGCTACGCGGAAGAGGAGTTTTATTGTTTCACGACATATTGTAGAGTGTTTGCTTTGAGTTGTTTGGATATTTAATCAGAATGGAAGATTGTTGGAGAAGGCCGAAACAGTTTTATAATTCATTGCTTAACCCATCAGCCCCCAAACGTGACGATGTGAAGGAGGATGAGAGGAAGCACCGTTTGACATCCGTGTCAAAGGTTGAGAGAGATGACACCGTCGACCAAGACGGCAATGACAACGTGGAGACAAAGTTCGGATGGCTGTGGTTTCGTCCAAAATGCTTGCAGGTAAGCTTCAATTTTCATGAGAACTTCCATCCTGGAGCAGTTTTTTTTTTGTTCTTTTTTTTCCCCATCAAATATTAATTTAATAATATATACTTACTTAAAAAACACACATAATCATTTTGATTACAAAGAAAAACGCATATCACAAAATCAATAATACTTTATTTTTTTAAATAATCAACATTTTTTCCAGAGGTGATACTTTTCAACATTTGCCCTCCATAATATTTCCTTTAAATAAATGTCGTATATGTTTGAAATTACATTTTCTTTGTTGCGTATATAACGCATACTAAGCTGTATCAATTAATATATATATATATTTTTTTTTTACTTATTTTGAATTTATATAATCAGATTGTTCCGGGAATAGTTCATTTATACTATTACCCAGTACACTTAAGGTTAACCTTATAATCTTAACTCTAAACTAATTAACCCTAACCATTACAACTATTCATCTCACAAAAACAAACAGACAAACTAAAGATATAATCAGTTAAGCCTGTAATAATGTTTTTTTTTTCTTCTTTTGTTTTTCATTGTACTGGAGGATACAAACGGTAGTCTATCCTTTATTTTCTCTCCTCATTCAATTTCCTTTCTCTTCCAAGCCTACTTTTTTTTTTAATTTCCTACTAATTACGTCAACATCCATATTAATATGTGTGTGTGTATTGGGTTTTTACAGACGTGTATCAATCAGATATGATTATTTACGTCTGGGGACCGACCTTTAAACGTCACCATCCGAAAGACGTGACTCAGTTTCGAACCTGCGTCCTCGGCTGAATCAGTTTGTAACTTCCACTGTTAGCTGGATTACAGGCGCACGCCACAACGCCTATGTTCCTTATGTTCGTATAACACTTCATTCCACTTATACCAAAAATTGTGGTTTAAAACTTTAAATTATTCGAGCAATTTTTCGAGCGATTCATTAAAAAAGGATGAATCGTTCATTTTTTTTGTATTCAAAAGATAAGAAAACACTACTTTGACAAATCATTTATTTCAATTTTAGTAGAAATTTGATATTTTTGCTTAAATAATGATTATACATCGTAGTGAAGGATAACATTTTCGATATAATAAGTTTACAGTCTGTGCATTTTGAACTTTTAGTATAGAGCACTACAAGTATTTACAATTGCCCATCGCACAAGTGGCATGATTTCGTCTACTTCATGTGTTACTACGTACGCTAATCATGTTCTACTACTATAATCAAGTTTTGAAGGCAGTTAGCATATGCGCAAGTACCATTAATTCAAAGAATTGTTTTTGCATTGTTAATTTTGCATTTGCTTAGTGTAAGCGCTCACTCTCAAATGATGCGTCAACGACCGCGCTAGTCCCTGACGCAGTCCTACGTCAGGCAAATAGGGATTTTTAGATTTGCACGTCGACATGGTGGACTGCTACGTGTCAAGTCCTTTTAAGGCACTGTGATGTCCTTTTAAGGCAATGACAGTGCCTTAAAAGGACGTCACATGTAGCAGTCCACCATATCGACGTGCAAATCTGAAGTCCCTAATGATGCCACATGTGCAACGGGCATAACGAAGATACTATATGACGTAACGAGGATCCAGTCGTGGCTAATGTAAATGTATTTTGCTCTTCACTTATTCACCTTCAGGCCTTCAACAAGCCCTTCAACACGGCATTTAGCATATGCGCAAGTACCATTAATTCAAAGTATTGTTTTTGCATTGTTAATTTTGCATTTGCTTAGTGTAAGCGCTCACTCTCAAATGATGCGTCAACGACCCCGCTAGTCCCTGACGCAGTCCTACGTCAGGCAAATAGGGATTTTTAGATTTGCACGTCGACATGGTGGACTGCTACGTGTCAAGTCCTTTTAAGGCACTGTGATGTCCTTTTAAGGCAATGACAGTGCCTTAAAAGGACGTCACATGTAGCAGTCAACCATATCGACGTGCAAATCTGAAGTCCCTAATGATGCCACATGTGCAACGGGCATAACGAAGATACTATATGACGTAACGAGGATCCAGTCGTGGCTAATGTAAATGTATTTTGCTCTTCACTTATTCACCTTCAGGCCTTCAACACGCCCTTGGGTTACTGTTTTATGCTATGCCTGGTCTCCCTCATACAAGGCATGACGGCGTTTGGCTTCGTCTTCATCGGCCTTTCTACCCTGGAGAAACGTTTCTTCCTGACCAGTTTGCAGACTGGTAGCATATCAAGTGCTTATGATTTTTCGTCGCTTATCATAGCTGTTATCGTCAGTTATATGGGCGAGAGGGGACATCGACCACTCTGGGTGGGTTATGGCTGCATGCTGTTCTGCGCAGGTAAGACTCGATTGGATCTTTTATGAATAGCACCCCCTCCCCCCCCCCCCCCCCCAACAAAAAGAGAGAGAGAGAGAGAGAGAGAGAGAGAGAGAGAGAGCGAGAGAGTGCGTGAAGGTGGGGAGGGAGAGAGATTTGGAGACTCCATATTCGTGATATTCGATTTTCGAACAATCTTAATCTTCCAGGTAGCACAGAATCTTATTTATACCCAAAACATTTTCGATACAACATTGATACGTAAAGCACCATTGTATGCCAGCATAATAAGAGAATGGCCCCATTTTCAAGCTATTACTTGTCATATTTAGAATATGAAGGCATTTGAGAGCCATGCTTTTCAGGAAACATATTTTCTCTGGTGTTCTTCCACACTTGCATCATAACGATGATAACGCTCACAAATTATTTTGCACCTCTCCCCAGAACGCAACCTTCTCTTTAATACCCGATTTCCAATTTAACTCTGACTTAAGGATTTGGAAACACAACCAGTAAAGAAAATAAATAGAGGTATATAGTGAACCAACAATCATAATAACTTCAGTATTTTTGTATGCTATCCAGGGTCCATCACCTTCGCCATCCCTCATTTCGTAACGCCAAATTACGTCCACCAAGAGGTGGACTCAGGCTACTGCGGTCTGCCAAACGAGACTACCACCTGTGACCAGCTTGCTGACGGCATGATGGGTTCAGAGGACACTCCTTTATCCAGCTACTACTGGTTTTTCATCGTTGCCCAGGTAACATGCGTCATGTAATCAATTTCAAGATATTTTATTGGCGCCAAAAAGCGCCATGTAGACACTATTTTCTTATCTTATAAGATAATTGATGTGTTAAAAGGGAATCAAGGAATGCCATACGGAAGCTAAATAATTTTTACCGAAATAAATTTGAGGATTCTTTTATTTTAGGATGCACATTTTATCGGTCCAAAAGTATTATATTTTTGGAATAACTTTCATTGTTGTATTCGTTGATATTAATTTTCTCTCAAATCACCTCTCCCCTCCTCTCATATCATCCCCCCTCTCTCTCTCTCTCTCTCTCTCTCTCTCTCTCTTTCTCTCCCTCCCCATTTCTCTCTCTCTCTCTCTCTCAACCGCTCTCTTCCTATATTTTATTTGTAAATAATTGTAGATATTACACGGCGTCGGAGCTGCGTCTCTTTACACGCTCGGTGTGGCCTACGTGGATGACAATGTTTCTTCCCGACAATTTGGCACATTCATGGGTAAGAGGGTTTGTGTTTTCTTCATTTTCTTGAACTTCAACAATTGTGTGTGTGTGTGTTTGTGTGTTTGTGTTTTCCTTGCTAAAATCATGGTCCACTTGTGTTATCCGACACTCATTGATCTAGAATGGATACACTAAAAATAATACTATTTAGCTTAGCATTCTAGCATTCTAGGATTCTGAAAACAATTCGAATAAGTTTTAACATCAAGACATCAAGTAATCAATTGAAAAAAAACTTTGCCTGCTATTTACCAGTTTAGTCGAAGACTTCAAAATGGCTATCCTTGATATGATTTATTTTATTATTGAATTCCGTTACACTACCTTCAAGTTGAACCACAATGCTGTGGTCTGCTGTTGGAATCTCACCCGGGCCACTGTCTTTTACTAGACATTAATCTACGAATTCTACTCTCCACCCAGGTATATGGGTACTTGGTAGGAATTATACCTTGGATACTTCTAGTACGTACCTTAGGGGGTGCCGGACTCAAACCATGGAATGGAACTAGCAATATTTTGCAAGCTCCAACCGCGTCCCTTGAGATACGAACGCATTGTAAATAAAGCTATTATTTTCAATATCACTAAAACCATTTTCATAATTATTTTACAATTTACAGGCATATACCAATCGATCGTTGTGGTAGGGCCTTCTCTTGGTTACATCATAGGAGGGGCCTTCCTTAATATTTACACCGACCTCAACGTTGATGAAAACAGGTAGGATTACCATGGTCATTATACTTTTTTGTTAATTGTAATGAAGGTGATATCTATTCTCCTCCTTCTTATCCCATCAATATCAAACTAAGAAATACCTTTGTTTATCAAAGAAGCTATTCTTTCTTCAATATCATTAATATTGACTCAAGATGCTGCTGTATGCACTGAATGAACATAACTGGTGGTTTACATTCTTTCAATGCGCAATCTTTCCGGAAAAGGAATAACATTTACTTCTTAAAGGCCCACTGTCCTACTTGTAGCTACTTGCTCCCTCTATATAGAAGACTTCCCCAATCGGTGCCTGTTGGTCCCCCATGATCTTCTTTTTCTTATGTTAGTTGAGAGCTGAGTTAATGAGATAGCCAACCGTCAGTGACCTCGCTGTGTGGTATAATCCCTTCTGGCCCAGTAGTATTGACGGTCTTAACAAGTGCCTGCAAGAGAAGACCCTTCGAGGTCAGGGTTTGGTTTTACTTGCTTTATTTATGCATATGCATTGTGACTTTAAAAAGAATATAATACAATACGGTAAATCATTTTACGAAATGAACCTCGATAAAAGTACATGCTACTTTAAGCGGGAATCTGAAACACTTATTTCACTTATCAAAAGCCCGAATTTTTGATAGTATTTCTTATCAGTTTTGCCTTTGCTTGTTTGAAATAACCTTTTGAAAGCAAGAATTGACTTCCATTTTGTTTTCTATAGCCTTAACATCGATGTGAATAGTCCTCTGTGGGTAGGTGCCTGGTGGATAGGATTCCTAATGAACGGTCTTCTTCTCTTCATCTTTACACTCATCTATATGGGATTCCCAAAGGCTCTGCCAGGTAAAGTGACAATATGACGAAGATGATGTTGATGATGATGATGATGATGATGATGATGATGATGATGATGGTGTAATGATGGTGATGATGATGATGATGATGATGATGATGATGATGGTTGTGATGATGATGGTGATGATGACTGTGATGATGATGATGATGATGATGATGATGTCTGATGATGATATTGATGATGATGATGATGATGATGATGGTTGTGATGATGATAATGATGATGGTGATGGTTGCGATGTTGGTGATGATGATGATGATGATGGTTGCGATAATGGTGATGGTGATGATGATGATGATGATGATGATAGATTTATATAATAATTGATGTAGTACTGCATGTTATTAGCTGCTTTAATTCTCTTTTCAATAAAATGTGAAGGAAAAAATAGATAAAGCACCAGGATTTAGATAGACGAATGAGGTCGTTATGCGTACAGCAATTCAGCTTCCGCCAAATGCAAACTACTTATGCAAACATACAGCTGAACATGACCGTTGGCCATCGTAAATCACTGACGGAACATAAAATACCTACCGCATGTGCATTCCAAAACACAAGTGGAGACAAAATGAACAAGTTTCATTTCAATCCACAGCCAGGCTTTATCTAAAAGCCCGATGAATCAATGAATTATGATAAAGTACATCTACAGGACCATTGTTTTACCCCTCCTTTCGGCAGTTGGGTCCCAGTTTGAGATTCGAACCGTGAACTCTGAGATATGAGACACACACGCAGGCGTAAATCTTCGCATATTTTTATGTTCTCTGATTTCTTCTGATTTTCCAGAGCGAGAGAAAGTAATGGCGGAGCGACGAGTGGAGACGCAGAAAGGGCGCGATTTCACCACCGAGAAGGGTGCACTTAATCATCTCAAAGCCTTACCCCGTGCCATTTTCAGTCTCTGCACCAACCTTCCTTTCATGTTCTTGAATGGGGGCGCTGTCGCGGCGTTCTTCATGGTGGCCGGTGTGAGCGTCTTCGGTCCCAAGTACGCGGAGGACCAGCTGAGCATGACTCCGAGTGAAGCCGCTTATGCCATGGGTAAGTCAAGGGGGGAAAGGGATTGGTGGTTTGATGATTGGTGGGGGATGGCGTAAAAGGGCACGGAGGCACGTGGGGGCACGCCCCCCCCCCTCAATATCGAACGGGAAAAGTAAAGGAGGTAAACATGAAACAACGTGAAGAGAATACGGTATAACTCGCTTCCACGCCCTACTACTGTAGACTGCCTTGTTATTTAGCATTTCATTCACTGCACCTCCTACAGGGCGTCACCTTCACGTCAAGCAATATAGTACATAATGCACAACGGTATATCAAAACAAGTCCCCAACTCAAATAAGGAATCATTGTGTACATCCCTATCGCGCAAATACGAACTACATTTCGTTACATGAAAGACACACGACCAAATTAAATCGCCTTATTCCCTCGGCGTTTAATGTTCTTTTCTTCAAGGCGTTATTTCGGTCGTGGGAGGCATCACAGGCGCCCTCATCGGTGGGATCTTGATCAATCGCTTGGATCTCAAGTTCCCTGGTCTAATGAGGCAAAGCATCATCTCTACCTTCCTGGCAATCTTCGCATGTGGAATCTTCTTCGCAGTTTGCCCTACCGTCGACTTCGCTGGAGTGACCGTAGGATATAAAAACAGGTATGTCCCGGTTCCGCGCTATAAGCACAACTTGAATCACGATTCTGTATCTGAAATAGTGTAATTAATCATATTGTCATCTTACTTTAGTCATATATCTTGATTAAATTTTTGAAACTTTCTGACCCTTCCTGAACTCAACTTTCTCTTTAAGGACTATCAGATTGGAATGTTAGACGGGGGCACTGATTGGCTGCGCCCCCTTAAATCCGCCAGTACTACTTAGCCCAAAACACCCTCTATTACTTGACTTTCTTCATTCTTAACTAACGCAATAATTTGTATCAATAAAGATTAACGAATATGTGACACAGTCAAGTGAAGACTTTTCTGTAAAACAAGACTATAAGACGGGGCGAAATGTAGGTGTAATCTAAAGAAAATTTGTAGAAAGCAAGGTACCTAAACTGAACAAGTTTAATTTGGGAAACCCCAGTTACAAGCATGAAAACAAAGCGTTGCTTACTTACAGGTTGAAGAATTAATGTCTCATGATCGCACAACTTACTGTTCATAAATAACACCATGCATTTTGCTAAATAGTTTTATTAACTATTCGTTTTCTCTCCTTTTTAATGATTTCTTTGTAGTGAACCTTTCGAGGGCTCGTTCGAACTGAACGCTACGTGTAACTCGCGCTGCTCTTGTTCAAGCAGCTATGATCCAGTATGCGGGAGCGATGGGATCCAGTATTACTCGGCCTGTCACGCTGGCTGTGAAGTAGACATCTTGAGCACCGGGGAAGTGGTACGTTTTTTTTTTGTTTTTTTTTTTGTCAAAATATAATTGATAGTGTACATTTCTTTCCAAACCCTTCACAACTATTAATGAAACCGATTTTTATTCTTATTATTTACTGAATTATCAAGGGGTTATTTCCTAAGTGAAAAATAATATCTGGTCATCCACGGTTCGGAAAAGTAAAAAAAAAAGTCTTACTCAGCCTTTTAAATCTAGTATTATATTTATATTATATTATTGATGGGGTTACTCTGGGTAAATAAAACAAAATAAATAGATAAATAAATAAATCTTTACTCTCATGTATCAGAAAAAGCAATTGAACCCATTTGAAATCAAATGTAATCTATGATACCCTTTTGTTTTTCTGTTCAGATATTCAGCGAATGCAAATGTGTACAGGACTTGGAATCACCTAGCGGGCTTGGAACCGTAGAGTGGGGTGCCTGTTCCTCGTCATGCTCATATAGATGGCTCTACTTTGTAGGCTTAGCCGTCATAATCATGCTTGGTGCTATATCGGGTGTATCGGGTTGGACGGCTACTATCAGGTAATGACCGTTACGAAACCTATTTCCAATCATTTGTTTAAAATTTTTCTTGTTTTAATATAATACATGCTTTAAATAACGGCCGGAGGTAGGGTTTGAAACCCAGTGGACAGTCAGCTTAAAAATCGTCCCCTTATATTACTATAAAAACCACCTGTCAAAAGTGGTCATCTGCATTGCCCCCCTTTAGGAAGGAATTTTGTCTGTCTAAAACACCACCTGTTTACAGAGGCCACTTTTTGTATTTTCAGTTTTCTTTTTGTTACCAGATCACATAATAAATTGTTTGTTCACCTGTCGGGCAGGTTCAATCAATCAAATTCTTATAATGATAGTAATAATAATAATAATACTAATGGTATTTATTCAATAGTCATCAGCGCTGAATCACAAATGATTTTACAATAACATGTGCATGAATTTGATAAATTACAAACGGCGTAAAACATAAACAAAATATATGCTCATACAAAATGGTAGGATTATTACGTTAGGACAGGAAAAATGTGCTTATCACAATTTAGGCTTGAAAGGGGTGTAGAAAAGGAGAAGTTGAGTTCCTAAATACAAAATAGGTATATATAATCAAAAATAGTTCGGGGAGGTAACATATTGTATTGGAAGTGTGGCGGTAACATATGGATTCGCTTCTGTTGATTCATTTTATGTGATTTTGCATGTGATTTTGTTCTCTACCAGATGTGTGCCTCACAGCCAGAGGGCGTTTGCCATGGGCATCCAAACACTCTTCTACGGTCTGTTAGGTAAGAATCTACTATATATATACCTCTATGCTAATGACCCTGTGTAAGCATATTACGCACATGCACGCGATTTTAACTACTCCGATGTTTAAAGACTAGGAACTAGTCTGTTTCGACGTTCCCCTTCAACGTGATTTAGAGTTGTTATATGCTTTTATGTAAATATTGCAATATCCGAACAAAGTATCTTGCGCACTCGAGATTCGAAATTAATTCAAAGTCTTGTTAGCAACGTAATAACAATGTATCCGCATCATTTTAAACGCCCCCACCCCTCCCCCCCGCCAGATACACCATTCTACTGCAATAGTACAGGCTCGAAAGCCCTTTCAGAATAAGGCTTAGCGATCCTAGCATTTTGTGGTCGTGCCAGAAAATTTAACCTCATCATTTCCGTCTCGTTTGTCATTTTGTTTACACAGGATCTGTACCTGGTCCCATAGTATTTGGAATACTGTTGGATAGCTCGTGTCTGCTATGGGAGACGAACTGTGACGGCTCGGCCAATTGTTGGCTTTACGACAACAAGATGTCCGCTCGGGGGTTCCTGATCCTCACCGCCAGTTGCGAAGTCATCGCCACCACTTGTCTCATCCTCGGACTGGTGACGTACAAATCGCCGAGCGAGCAATCGGAACTCGATGGCGGGATGAAAGAAGAGTTTGCAAGCCAAGACGAACTGGATACCATTGCATAGATTGCTCTCCATCGATCACCTTCACTATCATTATGGTGGATGCATGGTGGAAGTCGATGAACAAAGACTTATAATCTAGGCAGTATCAGACGAGACACTTTCAGACGACTTATGCTTGCCGAAAGGGTGGGTAGCGTCACTATTCCTTAAATTCTATTATAAACGACTGATGTGGAAGACTATTCAACGCACCCTTTTGGCAAAACCGGGGGGGGGGGGGCTTTGGACGAATGCTCACGTTCCAGTCAACGCGATGCGACGCGACACTCCTGACCCACCCTTTCGGCACAACCCGGGAGGGGGGGGGGGGGGGGCTTTGGACGAATGGTTGCGTTCAAGTCAACGCGACGCGACGCGCCGCTACCCACCTTTTCGGCATAAGCCCTTTTAGCCTGTCAGGACAGAACTCTCTTTCGGCGGAGCATGCCTATTTCTATCTACCTATCGCGTCACTAAACTTACTTAAAAATGGCATCGCAAAGATCATTTTGCGGAGTCATTTTATTCAAGTCGCACGTCTAGGCTTAGAATACCTTTTCCATAAAGGAGTGCTTAGGATAATCGTTGGAGCATTATGAATTTGGGGATGCAGGGAGGTACACTTCAAAATCAAAAGCAAAAATAACTTCAAGATCACATTCTCCTACGACATACACTTTTGGTTTCTTTGTCTATACTTCCCGTCAGAATCACCTCGGGAAATGGTCGGTATCAATACAATACAAGGATATATACTGAGGATGTATTGATAATAATATTGATACATGGCATTCATGCATCCAACATAATCAAAACTCAGATAAAAGGACAAAATAGTTTTTTTAAAGTGAAAAGTTGACAGGGTCTATCTAGAGATGTATGTCTATGGAATATGCGAGGTTGCAAAAATCTTTCGATTTAAAGTCCTGCCAGTAGAATTGCTACTAGATATCAATAATGTATCACTGTCAGATATCTAGAAGTGTTTGTGGGAAACTGTTCACGTGTCCCCTGTCTAGATCTGTAAAATAATGGCAAAGCCTATCTTAATATGACACGAAACACGTTTCTGGGGCCTATCTCATAAAACTTGATATCAAACTGCTAAATTTCTATAACAAATTTGCTCTTAGCCAATCAGATACCACGATTTCAGTAACTAATAACAGTTATCGTAACTTGTTATTAATATCAAGTTTTATGAAACAGGGCCCAGGTGTAATTTGTTTCATGACCTCTGTAACTGCCATCATTAATCCCACGCTTATGTTTAATGATTTCCGTAATACCTCAGAAATATATATTTAAAGGTAAAGACCAGTTATGGTCATGCGATTGCATTGTGAAAGAAACGTTGTGGAATCGATCAGAAAAGGTTGATCATCTAGCATCTAGCATCTGCAAGGTTCTGGAATCATCAAAATGATAAGAAATTTGGCCCATTCTTCGTAAAGTTACAAGCACTACACACAGAAAGATGTATATGGGACTACCCTATATCTCTCACAGACCATGAGAGAAACAAATTTACCAAATATATGAATTAGTAGGCGGTTTCCCGGCAATTTTTTTATCATCATGTATTAGTCAAAACATATTCTTTCACATGATTGGTAATGAGAAATTGGGGCGTTTCCAATACTGGTCTTTACCTTTAATGTAATCTCTCTATAAGTTACCCATGAAAAACTTCAAAGTTGTTATATTAAGCTTAGTATTTTATACATAGTGTACAAAGTTATACTTAGTGTAAGTGTATATAGATTGTCAAGCAGTACTATTTTATGTTATGCGGTCAGTAAACGACTGCTCGGTATTAAGTTAATTGTTATTCTTTTTATAGAGACTCCCGAATGTTACCCGGGATAAAATATGATATGATGTAAAATGTTGAATTATGTTCATAGTGGATGCTCATTGTAGTAAGGTTACTGACGTTATTAACCACATACTGGTTGATAATGCAATGTATCATCGATTTTACATAATCTATGTACTTACCCGTCCGCATGTGTTGACAGGTAAGGAACCTACGACTTTTTGTCCCAACCTGGGGAATCATTTTGTTATCATCATTACGGTAAAGAGAATCACACAAACTTTGAAAAATGAACTCAAGTTCTAGGCCTACGTCAAAACTCTTATGTTTTTTAATCATGTTTATTTTACCTAATACGTCATTGTTATGTTCGCGCATTTAAAAAAAGGTGATGAGACTATTAAGGATGGTATTTTCGAAAGCGGACTAACTTTAGTCCATGGTTTAATCCACCGACTAAGTATAGAATGCCAGGTGTCCTTATGAATATGTTTTTGAATAATTTAATCTGTCACCAAATTAAAATAAAATTTAATAATATAATGAATAAACAATAATATAACTATGATATAATTATTTTATCATGGTAATTTAGGGACATATCAAATTATCCAAAAATATATTCATATGGGCACTTGGCATTCCATACTTAGTCGGTGGATTAAACCATGGACTAAAGTTAGTCCGTTTTCGAGAATACCACCCTAAGTGTTTCCTCGAAAGTCTTTGCGATCGTGTTGGTGAGGGTCATCACGTGGGAGTATAATATCTTGATCTTGATCTCTATGGCATTCTTGATATTATTTCAGTTGGTCTAGAAATAGATGAATTTAGACAACGCTTCTGTAGTTAAAAGCAAGGGGATAATGAAACGTGATCTTCATTCATATATTGTTTGAAGAAGGTAAAGGGATTGGGTATCTTTGTCTCAGATTCTGAAACAAAATCCTGGATTTAGCTCATGCTGCAATGGTAATTATAAACCTGTAGGTCTGTCAGGAACCCCATGACTGATTATCATGTCTGATCATCAAGATATTTATGATTGGATATCGAAATCAAATTTTGCGTTTTCCTACGGTTTTTACATCACTACAGTCTATTGGTGAAAATGAGTATGGTAAAAACCGGTCACTCAAAGATTTTCATTTTTTTGAGGCACTTCATAAATTTTTTGAAGCGCAATTGTTTTAGGGCTTCAATGTTACACCATAGCCACAGACACGGATAACACGTAGGGCCATGCATCTCACATTTAACATTGTTAAACGATGCCTTAAAGGGACACTATTAGCCCATGAAGAAGTATTACATAAATATATCTCATATATGATTATATGGGTTTTAGAAATAGTGTTTCTGCATTTAATTTAATTTTATCCTATTTTACACGAAGGTTTACGATTTACGATTACATAATGTATGTTGTAGACAGCTACGCATACATTGAATTTTCATACTTTTAATTTGTAATACTTTGCGTAAAATATAAGGTAGGCCTACAGTATTATTGAGAAAAGGTACTAGTAAAGGTAATATTTTTAATAAAGGAATTATTTTATTTAATGAGAGTAAGTTTCTCGGTACAGTACTGTTTATTTGTAAATATTTGTCCTTGGGTATATTTTTGTATATCGCATTTGCAGATTTAAATGAAACTATATCTCTTTATATTAAAAATGGCATGTTAAATGCTGCAGTAGTACAAGATTGAATCTGTTGTCATTTTTGTTCTTCATTTTTACGCACTAGTTATAATATCACTGACACTTTCTTAAAACTGAGCATGAAATTCTTTCCGTATGACGTACCCCCTAAATAAATCATGGTATTTTTTTCTTGTATTCTCACTGATTGATCGTCTATTTGCTGATTTTATTTGATCCTAAATCAACGCTGCTTATCTCCCTCCAAGAAAGACTTGTAATATAACATTAGACAATATGGAATATATATAGACGTATGTTTCTCCTCAGTATACCAAAGCAATACGATCAGACGAAGAGAGACAATGAGAGAGATTGAGATTGGCAGACTGAATTGAAAGAGGCAGATACATCTTACAGAGAGTGAGAAAGAGAGAGAGAGAGAGAGAGAGAGAGAGAGAGAGAGAGGGGGGGGGGAGAGGTGGAGAGAGAAAGATAGAGGGGGTAGAGAGATATAGAGGGAGAGAGAGAGAGAGAGAGAGAGAGAAATCGAGATGTTTATAGAGAGAGAGAGGGGGGGGTGAGAGACTCTAAATGTCTTATTTACTATACTTCAACGGTTCTAGGACTATTACCCCCTGGGCAATCATTCCCGGAAAATTACCCCCCCCCAAAAAAAACAAAACAAAACAACAACAAACAAACAATTACCCCCTTGCAATTTACCTCCGAGGACAATTACCCCCAAAGACAATTAGCCCCGGAAAATTACCCCCGGAGAATTACCCCCCGAGGACAACTGGGTAAATCGAAGTTTGGCAAATTTTGTCCGATAATTCGGTTATTTTCTCCCAACCATTTACTATATGAAGTTACCTAATGAAAGTTAAAAAATAGGTTGGGTAGGTGTTACTAGGCATATCGATGTTCGGCAAATGTCGTTCAACAATTGGGTCATTTCCTACCAACCATGTAGTAACCGATGAAATAATTCGGTAATGTTATTGGGCAAATTAGAGTTGGGCCATTTTTGTCCAACATTTGGGTTATTTCCTCCCAATAACTACATGTATTTACCCAATTACACAATCGCCCTCGTGTTGGGTAAAATTGGGCAATTTTTTGCCCAATATATTTTAGAGTGCATCCGAGGACAATTACCCCCTCCCGAGAACAACTACCACCCCCGAGGAGAATAACCCCCCCCCCCCCCCCCCCCCCCCCCCCCCCCCCGTTGACAATTATGATTCAAAAGCAAAAGACGATCTGACACATTGAGAGATGGCTAAGATCCCATAAAATCCCATACATGAACCCACATTTGTTCAGATACTATAGCACGTTATCCCTTTAATCATAATTTATGCAACGCCAGTGCCATTGCCGTTTCCACCAAGGATGTAAGTTTTAGGTAAATGTCCAGCGCGTCTCAAAATGCATGAAATACATTTCTCTTGAGCCACGTTATTTCAACTTTTTGTTAGTCACGGTACCCTCTTAAGAAATGAAAAGTATCTCCCAATCCCAAATTCTTCACAGACTATTTATTTTTCATCACTCTGGCACTCGTCAGGTGCCATTTATACACGTATTGGCACATGTGTTTCTTAATTTAGCGAACGAGCCAGAGTAAAAAAGGAAAAAACGTTTTCAAACTGGTAAAAAATAATTTGTAATCAACACACTAGAAACAATTTAAAGTACTATGTTGGCACATCGCCGTCGAATGTACATGAATAAAAATGATATATTCGATCATGACATTGGTACACGAATATGGGGCTAATCGGGCCTCTCGTTGCCCTTATTTATCATGTTTCTAAATGTAATGAGTGTGGGAACAATGTAATTTCGAAATAAAAGATACTCGGGGGCCTTGCTGTCAAAATATTGTCAGCGAGAGCGGGAGAAAGTCACCTTATTTTTTTATTTTCTCATGTAATTACATACTCTTTGCCGCTGCTCTGGAGTTACAAAATCAAATGAGATAAATGTACCAGAGAGCGAATATTTATTTTCTTTTCACATGACACCGTACATATACCTTGAGGGTAACTTCTATTACAAAATAAATTACTGTACAAAAAAACATATTTTACTTCAGCATGACAACATAAATATATATATATATATATATATATATATACGTGAAGAAAACCAAAATTTTGGATCATGGATGAGCTCCCATTATACAGTGCGTCCCAGAAAAAACGAAACCGAGAACTATCGATGTTTTTATCATAACTTAATCACAATTACAATTAGTAAATGACATATATTTGTAAAGCTTATATCCTGTTCTTTCATTTGGTGCTGCTCATAATGATGCATATTTCATGCATGAGTGATTTAAAACAATTTGAAGAGACAAAACCAAAAACTCATTTTTAGGGCGGTATCTGAATTTCAAAGAGAAAATCACATTTCGAGAAAGTTCATTTTCTGCCCTTTCAGATGACACCTCAATCAGGAAAAATCATATGCCAGGAATAACAAAGTTCTGTTTGTTTAAAGTAATGCTTGCATTTCCATAAACGAATTCGTTTTCACTGGCTGCCTGTCGTAGCATCAAACAGAGTTGACAAACGACTTAACTCCGTTTCGTTGACGATCAGCCATGCACAAAGAAGACGAAAGACTTGATACTGAACGATCTAATATTCAACAGTAATTCAAACATTGATCACTGTGTAACTAACCTTTGACTAGTTAGGTATAAATTTGAAGAAAACAAGGCTTCAACGATCCTACCCTCCCCCCCCCCCCCCCCCTCCTCCACCCCCTTCAAAGAGTCCTATTATTATTCAGGTTAATCAGAGGGCGCTGTTTTGCTGTTTTACCGTTTTGCTGCTTGCCCATATCGCTCTTCATCAGGATACTAATTTTCTTATTTTTTCCCAATCTTTGGAGATTTAAGTCAACTTGTGTTTGTTTGATGTGTTTTATCATCAGCAGTTGTCAACCGTGAGTAACTTTGTTGTGTGATTTGCCATTCGCTTTAGTGTTCACGATCATCTTTTTATCTTTTGATGATTCTGAATTGTATATATACACTGTTGGTCGCAATGGTGGAATAATTATTTTTACCCCAATTTGTGGAATGATTTTGACAATTATTTATTCCTAATAGATCTAGATAATAGTATATATTCTCAGATTTTATTAAATAATAATTTGTGAGTGTTTCTTTTGCGTCACTGCTAAGCGTGTGTGTGCTACTATGCTAATCAACTAGGGGACCTACGTCCTTAATTCATAACTGACAGTAATGAGGATCAATGCCTCATAAAAAGGCACTAATATAGCTGATCGACACGGTTTTTATTCTGGGGCCTCATAGTAAGGAGGCCATGCTTAGCCACTGAATCATGTCTGTACGCAGCGGGGGCTAGGGTACGTCGCCGCCCCCACAAATACAAAAAAAGAAAGAAAATGCAGTAAATTATCAGACCGTATACGAGACATGGTGGTGGTGTAGCTGTATATATATATATATATATATATATATATATCTAAGAGGTTTAATTATAAAAGAAGGGATGATTTGATTTCATCTACTTTAGAATGCCTTTGGTTTTAATTGCATTATCCAAATAAGTCTCCCATTCTGGTTGGGGAGTTTGTTAGGCCTCCAGATTATCACGTTGATTTCTTTGAAAAATTAGACGGAAATTTGGACTTTGCTCTCTCGGAAGATAATGAGCTGTATTATCTTAGGTTAATTCAATGGTGATTTTATGCCACACCCACATGATGTACATGCTGAAAAGTCAGCCAATTGACAAAGAACCTAGGATAAGTGATCATTATTTGGTTTATACGATTCGCGATTTCAGTGCAAAGATCCATACAAAATCTGAATATGCTGAATATGCAGAATTTCGCTCGTTTACAAATCTTGACGAGGAGAAATTTTACAGTGAATTGAGAAGTACTCCTTGGCAGGTCATAAAATATATAAATAACGTGGATGTTGCGTGGAATATGTGGTTGACTCTATTCAATAATATAATCAACAAGCACATATCAGTATGTAAAAAGCGGATAAAAAAAAACGAGATTAATAAGCTTATGACGGAACGTAATAAATTTCTAAAAGCTGCTAAAGCTAACAAAAATGATATCCTTTGGGACACCTACAAACATCTCAAGATTACAGTTATTCATCACATGCAGGCGCGTACGCAGGATTTTTTCGAAGGGGGGGGGGTAAAATTTGAAAATCACGCCGAAAATTTCGCAACGACTCAGCCAATCGCTGAATAAGGGGGGAGGGTTGGTAAGAGGACATGTTTTTTTGTTTTGTTTGGTCCCAAAAAAAATTCGCAACGTCTCAGCCGGGGGGGGGGGGGGGGGGGGGGGTAAGAGGACATTGTTTTTTTCTTTGGTCTCAAAAATTTCGTAACGTCTCAGCCAGCCGCTGAATAAGGGGGGGGGGGGGGTAAGAGCACATTTTGTTTGAGTGTGTCCCAAAATTTGAAAATTTGGTCGATCGATATTTCGTTTTTTTTTTTTTTTTTTTTTGGGGGGGGGGGGGTAAGGTCGACTTTTTGGGGTCACCCATTACCACTATTTTTTTTTATTAAAAAAAAAAGGGGGGAGGGGGGTTTCCAAAACAACACATAACACATAACAAAAGTTAAAGGGGGGTTAACCCCCCCCCCCCCCTGCGTTACACGAGAAAAGAAAAAGAGAATATAATGGAGACCAGATTTCACAAAATTATAACAGTAAGGAAATGTGGAGAGGTTTGAGAGGCCTCGTGCTTAAGTCATTAAGTCTTAAGTCAGAAAAATCAACCTTGGAAATGGAAGGATATTTATTGGAGGTAAAGTGCCGGGATGGTAAAGAAAGAGGAGGAGGGGTAGGAGCTTATATTCGTTCTAATTTGAAATACGTCGTGAAAGATTGTACAGTGAAGCATACAGAATCAATCTGGTTTGAAATAAACAATGGAGAATTCCAGAAGGTGATGGTAGGTGTTTTATATAGGAAACCAAATACAGATGTTAAAGAGTTTCAAGAAAGTCTTCTCACAGTTTTAGAAGACATTAAAGTTGACAGAGGCAATATCATTATAATAGGAGATTTAAATATAAATTCATTAGGTTCAGACGGAACAACAGAAGGGTTTTCAACAGCGATGAAATGCGTAGGAATGGAGCATAAAATAGAATATCCAACAAGAGTAGCCAGTGAGTCTGTAACATTATTAGACCATATATACACTAATATGAACAAGTATGATAATCACTCGGGTGTTATATTTCTGATCACTACCCTGTGTTCATGATTTTAGCAAATTCATGTAGTCTGAAGCAGCAGCATTATCCACAGACTGTAACTTACAGATGTTATAAAAACATTGATGTACACAACTTTAAAGATGATCTTGCTGGGCAAGACTGGCAGCACATAACTGTAAAGATACATGGCATATTCCATTTTCATAAGTTGTTTAATAATGTTTGTAATAAACATGTACCAATAAAAGAGAAAAGAAGCTGCAAAGGACGCGCTTATAAAAAAAAACCCTTGGATAACCAAATCAATAATGAAGTCTGTTCGGAAACAATATAAATTGTTTTTAAAAGTGAGAAAATCCAATTTTGATGTAAGTGATGTACAAAAATATCGGAGCTACAGAAACGTATTAATGACTGTTCTTCGCAATGCCAAGAGAAATTATTACAGTGATATGTTAACTGAGATCAGCAATAACACTGGTAAAACGTGGAACATCATAAATGAATTACTAACTGGGAGAAATAATGGTAACAAAGGTACTAAGGCAGAAAAACTTATAGTATAGTATAGTAGTAGTATAGTATTTATTTTCCGTTTTAAAAAAAAACATATAATACAAGTATATACATAGTGTAAATAAAACGGCTGGATAGCCCATATTCAGCTGTGCCAGGCACGACACTGCTGGTCTTCCATGGGGTCCAGGAATCATATACATAAATATAAAATATGACGTACAATTATTTACTAAATTAAAGGGTATAAGAAAAGGTACAATACACAGTTATAAATGCTTAAACTCTACAAAAACCAATTTCATGTTCTTTAATAGCCGTAGAAGAAAGGCCGTGCTCAGAGGGAGATTAAAAATATCTGAGGCAGACTTAAGAGAAGTGGAGGAAAGCGACATTTGTTGGCATTACCATTGACAGACATTTAACATGGAATTTCACATATAAATTCTGTTAATGACTGTATACGGAGAAAGGTCGGTATCCTCTTTAAATTACCGCACTTTGTCCCTAAACATACACTGTTGGTCATAATGGTGGAATATTTATTTTAACCCCAGTTTAGGGAAGGATTTTAAAAAATTATTTATTTCTAATAGATCTAGATAATGGCATACATTCTCAGATTTTATTGAATATTAATTTGCGAGTGTTTGTTTTGCGTGACTGCTAAAGCATATGTGTGCTACTATGCTAATCAGCTAGGGAACCTACGTCCTTAAATCATAATTGACAGTAATGAGGATTAATGCCTCACAAAAGGGCACTAATATATAGCTGATCGACACGATTTTTATCCTGGGGCCTCACAGTAACGAGGCCATTGCTTAGCCCCTGAATTATGACTGTATGCAGTGTTTGCTAGGGTACGCGGCCCCTTCCACAAATCCCCCAAAACGAAGAAAATGCAATAAATTGTCAAAAATTCATTGCATTTCCCCCCGGCCCCCAACAGAAAAAATTCCTCTGTGTGGCCATGCCTTGAACCATAATGCATGGCCCTACAGAGGAATTTTTCCAGTTGGGGGCCGGGGGATAATGCAATGAATTTTTGACAATTTATTGCATTTTCTCCGTTTTGGGGGGATTTGTGGGGGCAGCCGCGTACCCTAGCAAACAATGCGTACAGTCATGATTCAGGGGCAGCGCTCAAAATACACGGGGGCGATGGGCGATTCGCCCCCGTGAGCTCCATAATCGCCCCCGTCAGGTTGTCCACGCGGGCGATTGCAAAATTAAAAATCGCCCCGTGGAATTATAAAATAAAGATTATCTTTTGTTATAAAACTTTAACACAAAATTGAGTATCAATTTTCAAACCTTAAACTAATGAAAGGGAACTTAGATGGCGCTTTCTCTCCCATCTCTATGAGTATTACCGATACAAACAACGGAAGCTCGCAGTGCAGCTAATGCGGCCGTCATCAGCAGTGGCTATACTGCGCCGGTAGTATACCGGTGTGCACGCTGACGCCCAATATCTGCTGGAGCTGGAGTTTTTCGTTGTGAAAAGTGTGAATCTTCTGAAACCTGGTTGTTCTAAAAGACCAGCAAATAATGTAACTCGACCAATAAATCAATATTGAGAAGAAGAAAAGGACCAAAGATGTTGCAGGGGCGGATCTAGGCGGTTTAGGGGGTTTAACCCCCGATCCCCCTTGGGTTGCCTAGTGGAAATGTGATGTGTATAGAAAAACGCTATCATGTAGTAGTAGATGTCAGTAGATGCCAGGATAACATCAATAACGGGAGCTCAAGATAGCACCAAAAAAATCGCCTCGCCGCTTTGCGGCTCGTGGAAGATGTTCCGCATGTTAGTAGATGCCAGGAAAACATCACTTACGAGGGTTCAAAATAGCAACAACAAAAATCGCCACGTCCCTATGCGGCTCGTGGACGATGCTCCACATCGTATTTGGGTTACCCCCCCCCCCCCCCCCTTAGCAAAAAGCTAGATCCGCCCCTGTGTTTTGGAAGGATATGATAAAGCATGTAAATAAGGTTGTTCCGAATAATGAGGAGGACATTATGTGCAGAACGGGAAGAAATGGAGAGAATGTCATCACGGGCAGGCGCGGATCCAGCATTTCTTAGGGGGGGGGGGGGAAGGGCAAATTTGAAATTATGCGAGCCAAATACTGGTACGTAATGGTGACCAGCATTGACGTAATGGGGGGGGGGGTGCAGGGAGCGCCGAAGCTTTGACGTTTCATTAAATCATTAGTAAAAGAAGGCGATTCGTTGCCCGTTCTCGAAAATAATCCTCGTCTGAATTCAGTTTACCCCCCTCTAGCACGAAGCGCGGAAGCTTTGGCGTTTCATTAAAGTGTTAGAGAAAGAAGACGATTCGTATTACCATTCTCGATTCGTAATCCTTGTCTGAATTCAGTTTCCCCCTCGAGCGCGATATGCGGAAGCTTTGACGTTCCATTAAATTATTAGAGAAATAAGACGTTTCGTTGTACCGTTCTCCAAAATAATGCTCGTCTGAATTCATTTTACCCCCCTCCCCCCGTCCACGCGAAGCGCGGAAGCTTAGACGTTTCATTAATCATTAGAGAAAAAAGACGATTCGTTGTACCGTTCTCGACTCTTAATCCTATTCTAAATTCAGCCCCCCCCCCTTGCACGAAGCGCGGAAGCTTTGACGTTTCATTAAAGTATTAGAGAAAGAAGACGATTCGTTGTACCATTCTCGACTCTTAATCCTTGTGTGAATTCGGTCCCCCCCCTCCCGCGCGAAGAGCGAAAGCTTTGACGTTTCATTAAAATTATTAAAGAAAGAAGACGATTCGCTGTACCGTTCTCGACTCGGCTCAAGGATTTTAGGCACTAAATTACAGTCAGATGAGTATCAAGGGGTCCGCCTTAGGGCCCTCGGTTGGGTCCAGGGCCGGAGTCCCGGAAGCTCAGGGGTTTTAGGCGTTTAATTACGGAAAATATCTTATTTTGTTGTGACACTGCACAGTTAACTATTTTTTCTTTCTTGTTCTCTTTCTTTCCACTTCTCTTTATATACTATTTCAAAAAAAGTGGAAGGGGGGGGGGGGACCTCGAGGCTTCCGATCCCCGCCGTTCCGCGGGCCCTGACGTGTAGGCCCCTAGGCATCTCAATAAGCATATTTCTTGCCTGGCTGTAAATTTAGGAATTTGTCATTTTACAACAAACGCATAAAAAAGTATAATTTACTAAAAATCTCGGAAAATTATGTCATTTCAGCATTATGTGTAAACCACCGTTATGGAATTAGAAATAAACCACGTTTGAATTTTATTTCCCCCGAGCCCCCTCCCCAATCAGTACGCCAGTCCCCCCCCCCCCTGATTTACACTTTGTTGGCAACTGATCTCCCCTACCTTTTTTCTTTCCCTTTCTCTCCTCTTTCCCTTTCCCTTCCCTTCCTTCTCCCTCTTTTAGGTTTGCTAGGGGGGGGGGGGGGAGACAAGGTCCTTTCGGCCCCCACCCTTCTCCACACGTTGTTGGCAGGATTAACCGCAACTGATCTATCTCCCCTTCTTTTTACCCTTTTTTTTTCTTTTTCCTCTTTTTTGGTCCCTTTTAGCTCTCCTTTTTCCTTTTCCTTCCTTCTCTCTTTTTTTTAGCGGGGGCGGGGGGAGGGAAAGACCTTTTGCCCCACCCCCATCCCGATCCGCAACTGGTTGGCGGGAAAATTGCAACTAATATTCCCCTTCTTTTCTTTACTTCTTCCTCAATTTTACTTCCCTTTATCTCCTCTTCAGTGACTGGTCCCTCAGAAACTAATGCTAAGCCAGTCACAGAGAATTCATGATTTCAACAAAAAGCCTGTCAGTGCATTGTAAATTTGATTTTTCTTCAAATTTCGTTTAAAAATCTTTTTATATTTGATAAATATGGTGCATTGGCATATGGGCTATGGTTGGAGCGTTAGATGCGTTGAACAGCGCTGGTGTATTATGTGGATTTATCATATTCATATTCTGAATATTTCAGCGAATTGAATAATATTGAAAAGGATGCAATTCATAGTTTTACTCGATAATTCTTACTTAACATATTCTCTCTCTCTCTCTCTCTCTCTCTCTCTCTCTCTCTCTCTCTCTCTCTCCTGTCTTGCATAAAGAAAATATGAAAATAATATTTTGCCTTGATTAAGAAAAATAGAAAATGTTATCAGTATTAAACAGGGAGAAGGAAAGGGGAGGAAATTAATCAAAACAAACATTGACGAATCCAATTCAGTGTTCTTTCGTGATGCATAAGAATGAAAGTACATTAAAAGGTGAAATAATAAATTGGAGAGCGATGATAAATCAATTCTTTGACGTTGATTGATTGAATAAAAAATAATGAAACAATATGGTCTGAAGGTCATATATCTTCGAATATTAGAAAGTTTCATCCACCATCCTGTTGTTGAACACTATTTGCAATTTAATTTTAATGCGGTGACTTGTCGGTTACGAGCAGAAGGTCATTTCAGGCTTCTATATTCTATAATACTATCAACAGATATCTGGATAGAGACACTTCGTCACATCAAGCTACGAGAAAGTATATCATCATCTCACAGAATTCTACTCGAACACCGCATCGAAATTCTTTTCACCCTTTTTTTTCTTCTTCCTCATTTTTGGTCCCTTTTAGCTCTCTTTTTTTCCTTTTCCTTCCTTCTCTCTCTCTCTTTTTTAGCGGGGGCGGGGGGAGGCAAAGATCTTTTGCCCCACCCCATCCGCAACTTGTTGGCAGGAAAATTGCAACTGATATCCCCCTTCTTTTATTTACTTCTTCCTCAATTTCCTTCCCTTTATCTCCTCTTTTCCTTTTTTCTTTCCATTTCCTTCCTTCCTTCTCTCTTATTATTTTTTATTGTGGGGAGGCATTAGCCTGGGAGGCAAGGCCCTTTCGCCCCCCCCCCGATCTCCTTCTTCCCCCTTTTGCGGAAGGGGGGGGGGGGGGGTAAGGCCCGCTCACCTCCGCTGGATCCGCGCCCGCATCTACCTTGTATCTACTAACGTTAAACCCTTATAATGGATCTAGAAGATTGATTGACCTGGTCTCAGTGACGGGTAATTTTACTTGGTCTAACCATGAAAACCGTCTAATTTTACTTTGGATTTTCAAACAGTAACAGTTACGACCTAAATTAGGACTAAGGCCAAGGGCTGTACTCTACATTTTAATAACAAATTAACGTTAACGTTAGACTTAACTTAAACTGTTGTTTCTCTATGATACAAGTGGGAAAGGAACACCTTTTTTTCAACAAAAACAAGAAAATCTTTCCCCCTTTTTTCCCCCTTCTTTTTTCCTAGGGGGGGGGGGGCGGCCCCCACCCTTCTCCACACGTTGCTGGCGGGATTAATCGCAACTGATCTATCTCCCCTTCTTTTCATCCTTTTTTTTTCTTCTTCCTCTTTTTTGGTCCCTTTTAGCTCTTTTTTTTCTTTTTCCTTCCTTCTCTCTTTTTTTTTTTAGCGGGGGCGGGGGGAGGGAAAGACCTTTTGCCCCACCCCCATCCCGATCCGCAACTGGTTGGCGGGAAAATTGCAACTGATATCCCCTTCTTTTCTTTACTTCTTCCTCAATTTTAATTCCCTTCAACACCTCTTCAGTGACTGGTCCCTCAGAAACTTAAACTGTTGTTTCTCTATGATACAGGTGGGAAAGGAACACCTTTTTTTCAACAAAAACAAGAAAATCTTTCCCCCTTTTTTCCCCCTTCTTTTTTCCTAGGGGGGGGGGGCGGCCCCCACCCTTCTCCACACGTTGCTGGCGGGATTAATCGCAACTGATCTATCTCCCCTTCTTTTCATCCTTTTTTTTCTTCTTCCTCTTTTTTGGTCCCTTTTAGCTCTTTTTTTTCCTTTTCCTTCCTTCTCTCTTTTTTTTTTTTAGCGGGGGCGGGGGGAGGGAAAGACCTTTTGCCCCACCCCCATCCCGATCCGCAACTGGTTGGCGGGAAAATTGCAACTGATATCCCCTTCTTTTCTTTACTTCTTCCTCAATTTTAATTCCCTTCATCACCTCTTCAGTGACTGGTCCCTCAGAAACTAGTGCTAAGCCAGTCACAGAGAATTCATGATTTCAACAAAAAGCCTGTCAGTGCATTGTAAATTTGATTTTTCTTCAAATTTCATTTAAAAATCTTTTCATATTTGATAAATATGGTGCATTGGCATATGGGCTATGGTTGGAGCGTTGGATGCGTTGAACAGCGCTGGTGTATTATGTGGATTTATCATATTCATATTTTGAATATTTTCAGCGAATTGAATAATATTGAAAAGGATGCAATTCATAGTTTTACTCGATAATTCTCACTTAACATATTCTCTCTCTCTCTCTCTCTCTCTCCCTGTCTTGCATAAAGAAAATATGAAAATAATATTTTGCCTTGATTAAGAAAAATAGAAAATTTTATCAGTATTAAACAGGGAGAAGGAAAGGGGAAGAAATTAATCAAAACAAACATTGACGAATCCAATTCAGTGTTCTTTCGTGATGCATAAGAATAAAAGTACATTAAAAGGTGAAATAATAAATTGAAGAGCGATGATAAATCAATTCTTTGACGTTGATTGATTGAATAAAAAATAATGAAACAATATGGTCTGAGGGTCATATATCTTCGAATATTAGAAAGTTTCATCCACCATCGTGTTGTTGAACACTATTTGCAATTTAATTTTAATGCGGTGACTTGTCGGTTACGAGCAGAAGGTCATTTCAGGCTTCTATATTCTATAATACTATCAACAGATATCTGGATAGAGACACTTCGTCACATCAAGCTACGAGAAAGTATATCATCATCTCACAGAATTCTACTCGAACACCGCATCGAAATTCTTTTCACCCTTTTTTTTTCTTCTTCCTCTTTTTTGGTCCCTTTTAGCTCTCCTTTTTCCCTTTTCCTTCCTTCTCTCTCTTTTTTTTAGCGGGGGCGGGGGAGGCAAAGACCTTTTGCCCCACCCCCATCCGCAACTTGTTGGCAGGAAAATTGCAACTGATATCCCCCTTCTTTTATTTACTTCTTCCTCAATTTTCCTTTCCTTTATCTCCTCTTTTCCTTTTTTCTTTCCATTTCCTTCCTTCCTTCTCTCTTATTATTTTTTATTGTGGGGAGGCATTAGCCTGGGAGGCAAGGCCCTTTCGCCCCCGATCTCCTTCTTCCCCCTTTTCTTTTCTTCTTCCTCTTCTCTCTTTCCCTTTCTCTCCTCTTTCCCTTTCCCTCTTTTCCTTCTTTCTCTCTCTCTCTCTTTTGCGGAAGGGGGGGGGGGGGGGGGTAAGGCCCGCTCACACCCGCTGGATCCGCGCCCGCATCTACCTTGTATCTACTAACGTTAAACACTTATAATGGATCTAGAAGATTGATTGACCTGGTCTCAGTGACGGGTAATTTTTTTTCTCAATTACTTGGTCTAACCATGAAAACCGTCTAATTTTACTTTAGATTTTCAAACAGTAACAGTTACGACCTGAATTAGGCCTAAGGCCAAGGGCTGTACTCTACATTTTAATAACAAATTAACGTTAACGTTAGACTTAACTTAAACTGTTGTTTTTCTATGATACAAGTAGGAAAGGAACATCTTTTTTTCAACAAAAACAAGAAAATCTTTCCCCCTTTTGTCCCCATTCTTTTTCCCAGGGGGGGGGGGGGCGCGGTCCCCCGCCCCCCTGGATCCGCCACTGATCACGGGGATAAAAGTATACAGCTATGGGAAAATGCCGACTATAAATAAATGATAATGATAAAATACCAAGGAATTTAGGAGTTTCATGGGTACCAATCCAATGGAAATTTGTATTAAAATAAGAGCCCCCGTCAATACTAAAAGAGCCCCCGTGGACAAAAATTTAATTTGAGCCCTGTTACTGTTTGAGCCTCGTTACTGTGAGGCCCCAGGATAAAAATCGTGTCGAGCAGCTATATTAGTGCCCTTTTGTGAGGCATTAATCCTCATTACTGTCAATTATGATTTAAGGACGTACTGTAGGTTCCCTAGCTGATAAGCATAGTAGCACACATATGATTTAGCAGTCACGCAAAACAAACACTCGCAAATTAATATTCAATAAAATCTGAGAATGTATGCCATTATCTAGATCTATTAGAAATAAATAATTTTTTTAAATCCTTCCCTACACTGGGTAAAAATAATTATTCCACCATTATGACCAACAGTGTATATTGATACTGTTGTATAAAGCTCTGATACAACCACATATTACATAATATGGCATCGAGGTTTGGGGTAGTACTTATAAATCACACTTGAACTCAAAAGATGGCTGTACGTGCTATAACTTTCAAGCCACATCGTTCTCATACTTATGCACTGTTTCATGACCTCAAATTGTTGAATGTTTTTAAATTGCATAAATGATCTCTTTGTACTTTTGTGTTTGATTTGATAAATGAACGATTACCTCATTCCTTTAAACAGTATTGCAGTATGATACAACATGAATATTCCACAAGACAAACATCGGGTCGACAATTACGCCTTCCTTTATTCAAAACAGACCAAGTAAAGTTTTCTGTTTCGTTTGTTGGAAGAAATTTTGGGGATATGCTTCCTACTGATCTAAGAATTGAGAGATCAAGAACCTCTTTTCGTAAAGAACTTACAAAATTGATCTTGGGTGAAAACCACGAATTATTACCTTGTAATCAGGGCTCAAATTAATTTTTTGTCCACGGGGGCTCTTCCCCCGAAAAAAGAGCCCCCGTGAGCCTTCTCACGGGGGCTCTTTTATTACTGACGGGGGCTCTTTTTTATACAAATATCCATTGAATCGGTACCTATGATACTCCTCAATTATTTGCTATTTCATCATTATCATTTCAATCAGCATTTTCCCTCTTACAAATTTACAAGCTACATAGCTGTTACTGGCCTGTGTATATAATATATACGCATACAACATTGATCTGTATGATGCCTTTAACGTGACATATCTTCTTCTCCCCTTGCAAACGTAAAAGAAAACATGGTCATTAAAAGGGATTAAGCGACAAATAATGATTGTGATTCAAATTGATGCGAATATTTGTTTGAATAAGCACTGCTATTCACCCGAATCTTCTTTGTAAAAACAACTTTTACAAATCTCAGCCATGCTTACTGAGTTGAGACGTTTCATTCAATTTAAAATACCCATTACATAATACACTTCTCCTAATCTCAAAGTGATCTTACAGCACAGTGGCAGAATTGCATGGCTGAGATTTGTAAAAGTCATTTTTACAAAGAAGATTCTGGTGAAAAGCATTGCTTATTCAAAAAAAATCCTTGCATCAATTTGAATCACAATGATTATTTGTCGCATGGTCCTTTTATTAAATAACCTTGTTTTCTGTTTTGTTTGCAGAGGGAGAAGAAGCTATGTCACGTTAAGAAATCATAAAGATCAGTTGTATTATGCGTATATACATATGATACCAGAACAAATGTTGATTATCAGAATGTCATTTTGGAATACCTCTATACAAATACCACATTGTCTTTAGCCCGTATCAGTATTAGTATGATCCAATATAAAGCTATTATTCTTTATTTAATTCAGAATAATGCTTTTCCTCGAAAATAGTTTTGCTATTTTTTTAGGGTTGAGACGCTAAAAAATGGTTTCAAATGTACATTACACGAACCCTGAACCATTGCAAAATGATGGTGGTTCTCTCTCTCTCTCTCTCTCTCTCTCTCTCTCTCTTATTTTAATCTGTAGTTCAGATTGGCTTGAGTGATCACTACATGATCGTAGCCTCGTGGGGCAACATCAGAACTAGGGTTAATGAACATAAGTATATCACTTTTCGTGATGTTAACAAAATGAATGTTGATAATTTTCAAGGAGAATTGTTAAATGAATCATGGAATGATGTACACAATATAAACGATGTGGATGAATCTTATTGTACATTTGCAACAACGTTTAAAAGGATTGTTGATAAGCATGCCCCAATGAAGACGAAGAGGGTCAAACAAAATAATGTCCCATGGATAACAAAAGAAATAAAGGACATGATGAAAGAAAGAGATAAACAGAAGAGGAAAGCTAAGCGCATTGGCAATGTTGATGAATGGGAAAGTTATAAGAAGTTAAGAAATAGTGTTACTACATTATTGCGAAATTCAAAAAAGGTGTACTTACAAGATAAAATAAAGGAAAATGCAGGTAATAGTGCCGCGATTTGGAAAGCACTTAGATGTATGATACCTAATAAACGGAGTAACTCTCGTATTCCTGGTATTAAATTTAATGATGTAACGATTAATAACGATCATGAAATGGCTAACATTTTTAATGATTTTTTTGTCAGTATTGCACGAACATTACATGATGGTTGTAATTCAGATGGTGACTTTACTTCCTTTTTAAAAAGGGCAGATACAACATTTGAATTTAAGGCTGTTTTGATCGAAGATGTAAAAAGAGTGCTGACAAATATTCCTGAAAATAAGGCCACTGGTTTGGATGACTTACCGGCTAAAATGATTAAAATGGCAATGTCCTACATTGTCTCACCATTGACACACTTGATAAATTTGTCTCTAACCAGTGGCGTAATCCCGAAGGAATGGAAAACTGCAGTAGTAATCCCCATATTCAAAAGTGGGGATGTTTTTGAATTGTCAAACTACCGACCGATCTCGATCCTCCCGATCCTATCTAAAGTTATTGAAAGGATTGTGCATGAACAGGTCACTGAATATCTTACACAAAATTCGTTGTTGTACAGTCACCAATCTGGATTTCGCCAAAACTATTCATCCGCAACAGCCCTCTTGAACCTTACTGAAGATCTATTATCTAATATGGATAACGGTCTGGTAACCGCATTTGTAGCGTTGGATTTAAAGAAAGCGTTTGATACTGTAGATCACAATCTGCTCGTAAAGAAACTCGAATGGTACGGATTTGATCAAAATAGTGCATCTTGGTTCAAAAACTATTTGAGTGAGCGCACACAAGTCACCAAAGTAAATGGTATTACATCATCTGTTGGGAAAGTAGAGTGCGGAGTCCCACAAGGATCAATATTGGGGCCGATGTTATTCCTAATATTCATAAATGACATTGCAAATGTGGTGAAGCATTCATCAATATCATTATTTGCAGATGATACGTGTATATATTATTCCTCCAATAGTGCCAATGATGTATCAAACAAGGTTAATGATGATTTAAATACTGTAACTTTATGGCTGAATGCTAACAGGCTGATACTTAATATGAGCAAAACTGAATATATGCTTATTGGATCCCATAAACGAGTAAAGCAGTTTCATAATGTAAATATTAATATACACATCGGTAACAATGCACTGAAAGAAGTATATAGTTGTAAATATCTTGGCGTAATTCTTGATCCTAGTTTGAATTGGAAACTGCACATAGACCATGTACGCAAAAAAGTTGTCCGAGGCTTATTTCTCTTTCGTAAAGTCAGACCTATTGTTGACTTGTGTACTGCTAGAATGCTATACTTTAGTATTATTCAAACACACTTTGATTACTGCTCTATAATTTGGAATAATGCTACTCAAGTCGTATTAAATAAGCTACGTGTTCTACAGAATAGAGCTGTACGGATTATGGTTAAGGCACCTTTTGAGCAAAGAACTCGAGAAATCTACCAACAAGCAAAGATAATCCCAATCGTTGATAGATGGACAAGAGGAAATTTAATCATGCTATTCAAGATCATGCATGACTTAACTCCAACGTACTTATCTTCACGAGTTGAATTACGACATAATCCACACAATTTAAGAAATAGCGATCACAAAATTCAGCTTCCAAAGCCTAAGACCGAGTTTTTGAGAAGAAGTTTCTTTTATCATAGCTCCAAATTATTCAATTGCCTCTCTTTTGAAACGCGAACCTTAGACACACTGGCTACCTTTGTTCGCACCATTGATTTGAATGAACTCATGTAGACTGAACATTATCTTGCCCTTTTTACAATTTTTACCTTCAATTTGATATTCTATTGGTTATGTTTTAAATAGATATATATATATATTTTTTTTTTTTTTGATTAAATATTTTTTAATAGTTTTTTTTATTGTTGTTTTTTTAAATAGTTTTTTAAACACGATAAATATTATACCCATCCTCTTATTTCTGTCTTGTGTTTTTTTTTTTCTTCTAATGTTTACCTTGATGTTTTTTGTGTTATGTTATCGGTTTTACAGTTTTTCTCGTATGCTTGTTGTCGTCCTAGTTGAATATCTGCAATCAACTGTCTTATTGCTTGTTGTTTTGTACTTTAATCTGTTAGATATTTATTTGTTTGACTATACATGTACATATTCATTGCCTTACTTCTTGCATTTGCAACGTTTTACATATTATTGTATAATTCACTGTATATTTATTGTTATTTTTATGTTTGTGGACCCCTTTGAAAATCAGCTGTGCTGAAAGGGCCATCCACCCTATGAGAGGAAATGAATAAATAAATTTAAAAAAAATAAATAATCATGCATTATCAACTACATATAAAGCAGCAACCAAAAACTTAGGGTTATCTGAGATAGGTGAAAGTAAGAGTTAAAAAGAAAGTCATGCTAAAACGGCGCTTCACTTCCCCCCGCCCCCTGAAAAAAATAAAATAGATTAGTAGTCCTCCTCTCCAGAATCCCCCTCCCCCCGCTTTAATATCACATTTTCACTTGGCAGCCCAAGGGGGCCGGGGGGGGGTGGGAGGAGGGGGTTAAACCCCCTACCCCCCCCCCCCGCCGTAGATCTGCCCATGTTACCATATCATTCCACGCAGGAGCGGCGATCTCGGGGGGACGGGGGGGGGGGGGGACACGTCCCCCCCCCCCCTCAATTTTTTTAGGGGGGGATCGTCCCCCCCCCCTGGAAATTTGAAAAAGTGTAAAACCAATTGTATAGCATATACTGAATAATGACTGCAACACACTTTTAGGCTCTGGAAGGCCCAAGAGTGCAGCGTTTAGACTAATAAAATTGCAAAAAAAATCTCGCTCGGTCGCTACGCTCCCTCGCATAACATCCTCGCAAAAAAAAAAAAAATCGCATTTCGTCCCCCCCGGTCATTAACAGAAATCGCCGCCCCTGATTCCACGACATTTTGGTCTTCCTCTTCTCCTCAAAAGGGACTTTTATATTTGCATGGACGTGGACGTGGACGTGGACGTGTTACGTCCTTTTAAGGCACTGGTAATCACATGTGACGTCCTTTTAAGCACTGGCAGTGCCTTAAAAGGAGGTCACACGTTGCAGTCCACGTTCTCATCGTGCAAATCTAAAAGTCCCTAATATTGATTTACTGGTCGAGGTTCATTATTTGCTGACAACGAAAAACTTCTCCAGGCCATGACCATGTTTCTGCCCTTGCCCGATCGCCTCCAGCTCCAGCAGACATGGCGCGGCAGCGTGCACACGCACCGCTACTAACGGCGCAGTAGGCCTATAACCACTGCTGACGGCGGCCCTGCACTGCGAGCTGAATCGGTAATAATAGGCCTACTCATAAAACGAGAAATCTTGCACGCTAATCTTAGTTCCATTTCATTGGTTTAAGGTTTGAAAATTGAAACTCAATATTGTGTTAAAGTTATAACAGAAAAGATTATCTTTGTTTTATAATTCCACCGGGGCGATTTTTAATTTTGCAATCGCCCCCGTGAGCAACCTGACGGGGGCGATTTTGTAGCTCACGGGGGCGAATCGCCCACCGCCCCCGTGTATTTTGAGCGCTGCTTGTAATTATATACCGTAGATGTATATACATGTAGCAACCAGTCTCGTTTTTTTAAAAATTGTAATAAATATTATACACAAATCTTATTTATAGGATTTGGAAACACAATGTGTATTTTTCAATGAATTTTATTTCAGGCTTTAGATAGCGAGAGTCAGACTCGACTCGCACATGTGCTATTTTTTTACTCTATTTTACCATCGATCACAAACTCATTGTAAATATTTATTTATTTTTTTTACTCTTAACACTAAAGTTACTTAATACTGTTTTTCAATATTTGTATAATGTACATGTATATCGCTGTAGAACATGTATGTTTATAATTCATGTCATGTATTTATGTTATATTGTCATTGTCATTGTACATTTATACAGGTATATATCTTTGTTTCAATGTTTCAATGGTGAAAAAATAAATTCAATTCAATTCAATTCAAGGTATGTCGTATCGGTCTGCATGTGAACATAAATGCTAATTGGAAACTGAAGGGGAGTCATTAGAGTCAGTATAGGTCAGAGAGGTACATGAAGGCCTACTGTAAGCATTTGTAGACCAAAAGTGCGAGTTTATATTCGGTGCGTTATTCGCAAGTACCGCCCAAGTACAGTATGATAAAGGATATTTGGGCGGCGATTTCTTTTCATGACCGGGGGGACGAAATGCGGGGGACGAAATTGGGGAGGGGGGGGGGCAGGAAGAAGAAGACAAAAATCCGCATCACCACCACTCTTACATGTTACGCACGCCCTGGGAACGTTTTTCAAAGTCGGGGGGGGGGAGGGGGGGGCTAAGTATTTACGATCAGGTAGAGCAAAGCAAAGCAAAGTAGAGCCTAAATTGGCGTGGGGTCCAAGGGCAAAGCCCCGGCGGGTGTCAAGGGGCTGAGCCTCATGAAGCTCAGGGGTTTTAGGCATTTAATTAATATTTCGACACCTTAACTGTTACACTGGCATGCAGATCACTTATTGGAGTGGGGTCCAGTGGGGCGCCCCAGAAGCTCAGGGGTTTTAGGCATTAAATTACGATCAGATGAGCATCCAGGGGCGCCTTAGGGCCATTGGTGGGGTCTAGGGGGCAGAACCCCTGGAAGCTCAGGCGTTTTAAGCATTAATTACGGTCAGATGTGCAACCAGGGGCCCGCCTTAGGGCCCTTGGTGGGATCCAGGGGCCTTAGCTCCCGGAAGCTCAGGGAAAAATCATGCCATTTCAACAACATTTGTAAATCACTGGTATCGAATTAGAAATAAACCACGTTTGAATTTCATTTGGGGGGAACTACCCTCAGTACGCAAGTGCGAGGGAGCATAGTGAATGAGAGGCCCGGTGAAGGTGACGGAAGTTACTACCCCCTCACATGTTTTTGAAGTTTTGTTGTATTAAAAAATTACAGTCCTTATCAAAACTATAGTATAAAAACAAGCAATATACCCTTTTCACACCTCAATTTTCTCGGTATTTACTTGTACATTTTGAAGGATATTATGCGAGGGAGCATAGCTCCCGAGTGAGAAGATTTTTGCATTTGTATTTGACTAAACGCTGCACTCTTGGGCCCTCCAGAGCCTAAAAGTGTGTTGCAGTATTTAGTCAGTATTTGCTATACATTTTTTTATGCACTTTTTCAAATTTTGAGGGGGGACGATCCCCCCTACAAGAATTGAGGGGGGGACGTGTCTCCCCGCCCCCCCCCCCCCCCCCGCGATTGCCGCCCCTGATTCCACGTAGATAACAAATGATGCACAACAAATCCACCTCCATACAATAGTTCATCGCGTTCAGTAGTTCAGTTCCATGCTGCACAGAAGAAAACATCACATCGCTTTTCTTTTGATATAAAATAGAGCACTGACATGGACAGAGAGGAGGAAACTTCGAAGGCAGAGGTTGAGAAGTTTATGCTGGGTGCTGATGCAGAGCCAGATGGAAAGGAGAAGACAACATTCGGATGGATGTGGTGCAGACCAAAGTGTTTTCAGGTTTGTGTATTCGATATCTGCTGAACTTATACAGTTGAGTTCTGGTCACGTAATTCCATTGTAAAATAAACTTACTAGAATCAATTGGGAGAGGTTGGTTATGAAGTAGGTCCTATGAACTTATGCCATGATATTCATGATAAGACTTTGACTTAGTCTTGCTGAAGACCACATGCATGCCCGCACAGAATTATGTATGTTGGGAATGAAGATGATTTTCAACTTTAGTTAGGTACACGGACGGCTCCAACAGGGAAATGGTGTTCACTTTTATCTGAGTGCGGATTCTTAATTATGATCAAATGTATAAAGCGATGCCACCGACTGATTATTTAAAATCGGTAACCAAAGTGCCAACATTAATGTTTTATGTCCGATTAGTGATTTTAGGCATTATAGAACAAATATTTAGGCTGATAATGTTCGTTTGGTGTAAAGCACCCACTATAAACGTTTATATATATATGCAATCAGGACGTGTTAGATGTTAGGTGTTAGTTCTTAGGTGTAAGGTGTTAAGTGTTGTAGGTTGAAATTCTTTATTATGTCGCAAGGGACCAGCACCACACAAGACTTAATTATTCTTTCTTGCTGGTTCCTCATTCGTATATATATTTGTATCTTTTCTTATGTTATTTGTATGTTCTTTACTTATCTGTAAATATCAATGTTATAATCATGTATGTTTTTATATGACGAATGAAATAAAATGAAATGAACAAATGAAACAATGAAATATGGTATAGCTAAAGACCCACACAAATCCAAAGGGCCCAAACGAGCAGCTATTCTAGACAGTCAAGAGGACTAACTATTTTTTTTTTTTTTAATTTTATTATTATTATTATTATTATTATTTTTTATTTTTTTTGGGGGGGGGGGAGGGATGGGATCACTGCAAGTCTCTATTTCGGTATCAAAATTAAATGATACATGGGTTTATGAGGCTCTGGTGGCCAAATTATATGTTTCAGGTAATCCAAAATCTGATTTTAAGGACCCAAATGTAACATACGTGTTTCAATAATAATAATAATAATTACAGTGCTTATATAGCGCCTAACACTTACTTTGTCAGAAGTCTCTAAGCACTCTACAATAACGCGGCATGATGATTTTTTTTTCAACATACATATTTTGTAAGTGCGTTACACAAAAGGTCCCTATTAACTCAAGCACTATAACATCATTTTGAGGCACCGGAGGAGGAGGGGGGGGGGGGGGGGGTCAGGGAGCCCAGAAGCTATATAACACGGCCCAATAGGAAATGCGTGAAAATCATGTATTCGACTTTATCAAATCATATGCTATATGACGTGTTTAACCCATTGATTATAGCCATGTATATAGTAATTTAGGCCATAATAATTATGTGTCACATCGGGTATACCTTCACCTTCCATCATAAAAGTTCAGGTAGTTTTTCTTGATTAAATCGTAAATATGGGCCCACCCATCGAAGGGCTCATTGTCTCGCCTAATTAATGTAGTAATCATACGCAGCCTTGTGTGTATCCCCACATGAAAGAGGCAAGGACTTTTTCTTCAATGGAAGTTTTCCTCAATCAAAAATGAATGCACTATGCACTCGTATATAATAATAATAATAATAATAATAATATAACGTACTTATATAGCGCATGTCACAGTGTGTCTCTATGCGTATATTTATTCATAGGGTGGAATTCGCTCTAATAAAGAAAATGGCTGTGATGGAACAGGGCAGTTCATTACAATAATAATATTAAGTAATTTAAATAGATGTAACTCAGCACAGTGACTTAAATTTATTGTGTAGTGTATTGTACTCAATGTACAGCTAGCATTCAGGCGTCGTATAAAAGAAACAATTTGTCGTTTGTTATTACGTCGTAAATTATACGATCAATATGCACACCGGATTAGTGAGTACGTCTCACCTTGTGTATATGGGATTGCTAGATAGGTAGGAATGAGAAACGGGTTGATAGGACAAACTATTTGAAAAGTACTGGAAATGCAACAAGTGATCGAGCCTTGTGGCTTAAAATGCTTAACAACACAGTTAGAGAAATACCTTTATTGAAGTTAATGAGATCTGTAATTAATCAGTGTGCTCATAGGCAATCGCATCACGAGGAGGAACTCAAATTAACAGCTGCGACCCCCTTTTCATTCCTAATTAAACGCCATCTAAAACTATAGTGCTTGAAATGTAGACAGGTGAGATATGCTAATTCAACAATTCAACATGTTCCTCGTAACAGATAGTAATAAGCTGATAAACCTTGCAATCTTATAAATAATATTTTCAAACATTCAAAATTATTTTGCAGCCTTTTGTAGGACTATTATCTAACAAAACTGGTGAGAAAACATCAATCGCAACATTTGGTGGCATTTTGCTTTTTTTAAAATAAAATGAACCTCATTATACCTGGCAAATGCTCAAACTTCTTTCAGAAATATTTAGCAGCCAGACACTATGCAGGTACATGTACATGAGACATGAACGTGTGCTTATCATAATTGCCTTGTATCATGCATTGGAATCATACGCAGCACTATAATCCTTTCTGCTTCTGGTATCAATAGAAAATTGCCAAAAATAAAATACCATACTCTTTGTAAGACGGGGGCCCAGATCAGCTGCCATCGGGATGTCCCTGGTTTAAGCTTTCATTGGGATTATTTCTACAAGGTACAAGTAAAGGTACTACCGTATGTATTCTTTACAGTAGGCTTTGATTGAGCTCACAATAGGCTCACAAAAGACTGTTTACCAGAGAGATGTTCATTTTAGTATTTGAAATTTGGGCTCAAGGCGAAAATTGTGAACTACAATCGTTTACAGTAACATAAAAGAACAGCGTGAAATTACCAAATATAAAATCACTTATGTTACATGTGGGCCTTTAAAGGTACTATGTCCCGTTTGCAGCCAACATCAAATAATGTAGCACTTTGCAGGAATCGTGATTTTGTCATGACGGGTATGTCCTATCTGTGAAATTTAAATGTTAGCAGTGTCCTAATATTCAAATTATGCAAGGAAACCCGTTTCCTTGTTAGACTTCACTGTCAGACACTATTGAGTGACTGACTGGCTTTTTTCATCTTTGGTAATAACAAACATAACATGAGCAGTAAAGGGTACATGAGCATTTGTCTACATCAATAACCCACTTCTTGTAATGGCCAAAATTAAACTGATTGAACCTTTGCGCAGTATAAAACGTACGACCATTCGGTACAATAGTCTGAAAAATTAGAATATTACTTACTGGCTCTATAGCTCCTAAGTCGATTCGACAAAAATAGTCGTTATTTTCGCACTTAAAAACATTTTCAAGCCCCCCTTTTTTTTAGGGAAGTTCTAAATTAGTATTGTCTTTCAAATGCCGTTGGAATTCAACCTTTTCATTTTTTTGGCCTGCAAATGGGACATAGTACCTTTAAAGGCATCGTTTAACCAGAAAAATGGCCCTACGTGTTATCAGTGTCTGGGATATGGTGTGTAATATTGAAGCCCTAAAAAAATTTGGCTATCATTATAATAGCCACATACCGACAATGTATCACTGTATTCAGTTACCAAAAGAGAGATTTCTTGTTATCCTATTACCCTAGTAAATTGTTTAAAGCAATCCTCTTGACTGTCTAGAGTAGCTGCTCTTTTTGGCCCTTTTGAAGCAACTTTTAGCCTTTAATTATAATGAAGAATACGCATTTGTTTTTAAAGGGTGAACACCATTACCCTGTTGGAGCCGTTTGTGTAGCTAACTACAAGTGATAGAAATTATCAGCGGAACACTCGTAAAAGGGGAAATACATTTGAAGAACAATCCTTTTCAGGGGACATTTCCTCTTTGTTATTTTTTCAAACTTATTTAAAACTTCCATTGTCCACCTTTACCCGGGTTACCCAACATTCCCACCGTCAGATATAGGATGATGGATTGAGCTTCGATTGGGGGTTAGGATTGTTTTTTTTTCTAGGGTCGGGTGGAAGCTGGAATTTCATCTAGTGATAAAGACTTAACATCGGAGCAATCGTAGAAAGTCGATATACCATACGTATTTGTTAATGATACCTCAGGTTTTGGGGGTTTTCGTTTTCATTTTTGGTTTTTTTTTTTTTTTTTTTTTTTGGGGGGGGGGGGGGGGGGCTTTGATGTGAGTAGATAAGCCATAATTTGAAGACAAGTCTTCCTTCATGTAATCAAATCCATGAATACAGGCTATGATCACAACCTCTTCGTGCCTAGACCATTGTAATTTATCATTTTAAAGATCAGTTTCCTGGTTCTATCTCCCCGTAGGTAATCAATAACCCACTCGGGTACTGTGGCATGCTCTGTCTGCTGACTATCTGTCAAAGTATGACGACATTTGGGCTGGTCTACGTCAATCTGACCACTCTAGAGAAGCGCTTTTCCTTTAACAGTGTGCAGAGCAGTTGGATATCGAGTTCGTACGACTTCTGCAATCTCGTCGTCGCCGTACTTGTGAGCTACTTTGGTGAGAAGGGTCATCGGCCACTCTGGGTGGGAATCAGTTCCATCGTCTTTGCAATGGGTAAGTGTCGATTCAGGTAGCCGTGGCCGATTCAAGGAGGGCCGGGGCACAATTATTCACAACCTGAGTGATTTTTATTTAAACTGTCTCTCCAATCTCTTCTATCCAGGTAGGGATAGATCCTGTCATTTGCATGATTGGAGAGATTGTTCAACTAAAATCGGACAGATTCTGGACCAGCTAGGGGCCTGGCAAACGGGCTTGTGCCAACACTTTCTAAAACCATTATTACAAACCGTCATACTGATTACTGTGCTCCTCCCAAATGGTTTTGCGAGCTCCTTTCAAATTTTGGACCAAAGTTTGTGTTCTCTTACCGGATCCTGTATACGCTTCTTTGATGTAATTCATCAATTTGAGCTCTGACAAGGTGGACAGGGTGGATTTTTGTCGTTGTCTGTACAGGCAACGAAATGGACAAAAGTGGGTAAATACGCGTCGATGTTCCGGGGGGGGGGGGGCAATTTTCATTCACACACAGTGGATCCCTAAAATATTTTCTATTTTGCTATTCCATTTTGCTTTTCATTTATCGTTAGGCCTAACTTGCGCAATAATTAGACCCCTAGCCAATAGGCCTATAACCTAGACAAACTTCTAACTTGGTCTCCATGCGATAACTGGTTAATAAACATGATGATTTGCTTCTTCTTCAAAGATATCAGAAAGAGAATTCTTAAGAAATACCAAAGAGCGATGGGTCATTGCTGATGCCTCATCATGTCGATGGAGGAGGGGGGGGGGGGGGGGTTCGGATCAAGAAGAGCATATCCATAACTCGTAAAACACCATGATTACCAGGACGCCTTGGTCACATTGGTATTAGTCAATCTCAGGGTAGAAATGGAAGTGAGCAAAACAAGATCAAAGATAACAATCATTGAAGAAAACAAAATCCTAATATTATCAGTTTATTATGTTTTATATTCTATCATTTTCACTAGGGTCCATCATCTTTACCTTGCCTCATTTCATTTCTCCAAACTACGTCTACCATGAGACCGTCTCTGATTACTGCGGTCTGCCGAACCAGACAAGCTCGTGTGATGACGTCATGCATGAACCTGTCAATGAACCTTCCTATGTGTACCCCTTCTTCTTCGTCACAGGTCAGGTAAGTGAAAGGGAATGTCTCATAAAACATCAGGGTTTTGAGAAAAAATTCTAAAAATTTAGGTAGGTTTATACAGTACGTCCAAATAAAATGGGAACCCGAAAGTAATCTTATAGTATGAGCAAATAATGAGCTTTGTAAATTAAAGCCTTTGTTTTTTTTTCTTCAATAAAGTAGAATTAATATCCTTTCAGATGATGATACTTTGATCGCATTAATCCATACACTCTTCACCGAGCAACATTGTTTTGGTAATTTTTTGGGGTAAAACTGGCACAAATTTGTTCATATATTGGCATTAATTTCGGTATGATATTCTTTCAGTTATTACATGGTATTGGTTCTGCTTCCTTGTACACACTTGGCGTAGCCTTCATCGATGAAAACGTACCAACCAGACACTTCAGCACGTATATGGGTAGGTATTTGGAATATCACTCATGTGAACTAGATTATTGCTGGAGTTTTTTTTTTTTTTTTTTTTTTTTTTTTTTGTATGTTATTTTGGAAAACCCTCCCCTTATGATTTTTTTGATTTTTGATTTTTAAAAAAAATTTAATAAATAAGCTCTCGAGATCGCCATTATCGGTCTCGTCGGCTATAGCATTCTCCGTGAAGGTTTCGTCCCGTTGAAGTTGCCAATAAGGCATTTAAGGATCATTCGAATATAGAGAAGGTTGAGTTCTGAGAAGAGGTAAAAAATTATTTGTGAGCGTTATCATTGTTATTATGCAAGGGTGGAAGAACATCAGATTAAACATGTTCCCTGAAAAGCATGGCTCTTCAAATGCCTTCATATTCTAAGTATGACATGAAACATCGTAAAAATCGGGGGGGGGGGCCGGGGGGGGTGGTTTTTCGCCATGTGCTCGTGTAGTCCCATATAAATAATAATAATAATAATAATGTTCAATTCTTATAATAGCGCATATTACAAAATTGTCTCTATGCGCTTAGATACGAGAGAGAGAGAGAAGAGAGAAAAGACATGAAGAATATTGAGCTTTCACCGTTTAGCAATTACAATTATCAAATCAATTACAAAATTCACATACATCATTCTGTGTACAGTGCTTGTAACTTTGCCAAGATTTGGCCAAATTTCTTATCATTTTGATGATTCCAGAACCTTGCAATACACACGAATACTTATATACTTGATGATCAACCTTTTCTGATGGATTCCACGCCGTTTCTTTCACAATGCAATCACATGACCAGAACTCAACTTTATCTTTAAGGATACTGCTCAAATAAACATTCGGTATTGATGAATTTGCATAAACAAAGTACAAATAACCTTCCAATTGACAAATAATATGTATGATTATTTGTGGTCTCTCTTAGGCGTTTACCAAGGAGTATGTGTCATTGGTCCTGCGATTGGTTATGCAATAGGGGGCGTGTTTCTCAGTATCTATGGAGATTTGAATGTTTGTTTGTTTGTTTGTTTATTTATTTTTATTTCTGCATTTTCAAAATGAAACATAATCATATACATAAAGTAACAAATATTTCTTCATTTTACATGATTATACATTTTTAAGTACATTGAATAAGATGCATACAAACACAAATATAACTTCAATGAAAAAAAAAGAAAAAAGGAAAGATAAATTACAGAAAATGCAGGAGACCGCCATCATGAGCGGTAAGCTTGAAATCGATGGCGGCCTCGAGAGAATAGCGGCAAACTCTCAAAAAATATAGTTGTACACACGAAATTGATCAAGTGGGTGCAGTGAAAGTGCATGTCAAGTGCGAATAGGGTTCTGGTATGTAATGTTTATAATACAATACTATTGTATTTTAAGAATTAATAAATTAAAATTATATTCGAATTAAGAGACGAAGTTTAATGAATAACGATTTTGTATGAGGATATAATGTGACGTTTTAGTGTCGCTTTAAAAGAATAAAGGGTCGAGCATGATTTAATTAGTTGAGATAAATTGTTCCATAAATCGGGGCCATGGTGTCTGATTGATTTATGTGTAATCAACAATCTGGGGTTAGTTAAATGAAAATTCTCAGAAATACGAGTTGGATAAGAATGAATTGTATTATTATGAACAAAAAAATTATCGAATGAAGGTGGCAGTTGCTTATTCATGTATTTGAACATAAAAATTGCAACTTGGAGCGTATGTAAGTCAGTGACTTTTAAGGTTTTTAACTTAAGAAATAATGGGTCTGTATGGGCTAAAAAAAGAGATCCAGTACAAATACGCAATGCCCTTTTTTGTAATAAAAGAATTGAATTAAGTTTGGTTACACCACAATTTGCCCAAACAATATTACAATATGTTATATATGGAAGTACTAATGTGTTATACAATAAAAATAACGTAGTATGGGGCAAAAGAAATTTTAACTTATTTATTATTCCAACACTTCTAGATATACACATAGATACATAATGTAAGTGATCATTCCATGTTAAATTTTCATCAATAAAAACTCCTAAAAACTTTAATGTCCTTTTTTGTTCGATTGCCATATTATCAATTTTAATATTAATACGGAAATTAGTCAAATGAGAATTATAGTGTTTAAAGTGCATAAAATGTGTTTTTCTTATGTTTAATGAGAGCTTATTACACTTAAACCAGTTCGAAACTTTGTGTAATTCACAATTTAAAATATTCACTAATGATTCTAATTTCTTATGAGAGCAAAACATATTTGTGTCATCTGCAAAAAGAATAAATGACAATAAAGAAGATGTGTTGGATAAATCATTTATGTATAAAAGAAATAACAGTGGGCCTAAAATGGAGCCTTGGGGGACGCCACAATTAACGGAAAGTAAATCCGAATTAAGACAGTTAAAATTAACATATTGTTTTCTATTTGTTAAATAATCCTTAAGATATGAGAGGACTTTGCCCCGAATACCATAAAAAGAGAGTTTTTTGAGTAAAATATTATGATCGAGCGTATCAAACGCTTTACTGAGATCTAAAAAAATACCAATTACGTGTTCTTTATTTGCTATGGCATTAGTAATCTTATCATAAATTTGTACTAAGGCCAAGTCAGTGGAGTGATTTTTCCTAAAACCATATTGATTTAAATTTAATATTTGGTGAGTATTTAAAAAATTGATTAACCTATTATAGACAATTTTCTCTAAAACTTTAGATATGCTAGGAAGAATAGATATTGGACGATAATTACTAATTTCATGCGAATCATCTTTTTAAAGATCGGAATTACCTTCGCTATCTTAAGTAAATCTGGAAAAACACCTTGCAAAAAAGACTGATTAATAATATGGCTAAGTGGACTTGCAATAACATGTATTATTTGTTTTAAAAGTGATGTACTAATTCTATCACAACCTTGAGCTTTGGACATGCTTAATGCTTTAGTAACGGTAATAATTTCATTAGGGTTTGTTGGACTTAAAAAAAGTGATTGTTGGATTCGATCTGATAAAAAGTCAGTATAATGAATGTTAGGAGGACTATCAATTTTACTTGCAAGTTGAGGCCCAATATTGGTGAAAAATGAATTAAAATAATTAGCATAATTACTAGAATCCTCAATTATAACATTATTTAAGGTGAACTCATCTTTTGGTAAAGGGTCTATTTTTTTCCCCATAATTTCTTTAATAATTTTCCAAGTAGCATATGTGTTACAACTAGCCCTCTTTAATTTATTTGAAAAGTGTAGCTTCCGGGATATTCGAATTAATTTTGTTAATTTATTACGGTATTTTTTATAAGTTGTTAAATTTACATCAGTTTTGTTACGTATATATGTTTTATACATGCGATTTCTAGTTTGTATTGATTTTAGTATACCTTTCGTTATCCAAGGGTTATTTGGTTTATTTTTTTTACGTTTAACTTTCGCTATAGGAATATTACTATCATAATAAGTTTGTAATTTATTATTGAAAATTTCATAGGCAATATTTACATCGTTTACATTATATACGTCCACCCATTCCTCTACAGCTAAATTCTGCTTTAATAATTCAATATTATGAGGGGTTTCTTTTCGATACATAATACTATTAAGTGGTTTCAATTGGGAAATTTCATGTTCACATATTACAAAAATAGGTAAATGGTCAGAAACTTCTGAGCATAATAATCCTCCAGTTATTTTTTTAGTAAATGCATTAGAAAAAATATTATCAATAAGCGTTGAGGAGTGTACATTTATTCTAGTGGGCTTACTAATATATGAACAAAATCCATATGAACGCATCAAATGAATAAACCTGTCAGAGTTTTTACTATTATGGGGTAAAGAAAGAAAATTTATATTAAAGTCACCCAGAAAATAAACATGTTTATTTTCCTCAGATATTTTATGAAGACATGATTCAAAATTGTTATAGAATAAATCAAAATTACTGTCAGGGGGTCTATAAATCAAACCAATAACACAATTTTTCAGTTTATCATTATCAATTTCAATAAATAATACTTCTGTCTGTTCAAATTTAATATCATGACGGACTCTAAATTTCAAATTATCAGCAATATAAAATGCTACCCCGCCGCCTCTCCTTCCTTCACGATCAGCCCTTATTAATGTGTAATTAGGTAAATTAAATAACTGGGGAGAGTCATGATGTAACCAAGTTTCACTTACTCCAATTACAGAAAAATTAAAATTATTTAAAGACTGAAGGAGATTTTCAAAATATTCAAAATTTCTATTTAAACTTCTAGAATTAATGTGTAATAAGGAGATATTATTCAAATTATCTATAAATGTATCATTAAATTCCAACGGTGTATAATATTTACTTTCATTTACAGAATCATTAAATGTATTATCTAATGATGTGGGGAAAGGTAAGTTAGAAGCTATCGTCTCCATCAAACAAAGGGGTAAAGGTTATATTCATGTTGATGAGTGCATGTGCACGTGCGTGCGTGTGAATTACATTGTTCAGGTGCTGGTGCATATACAAAATACAAATCTTCAAAGCATTAACCAAAACTTCGACACCCATCATGACAAAATCGATTGCAAAAGCGCATAAGTGGCTCTCAGCCAACGCCCAATAAACAAAACTTACACTAATCAAATCTATTATGAATAGTGGCTTAGTGAATTGAAAAAATACTTTATAACTGTGTTTCCAGTGTCAAATGCCATTTCATAATAATATGACTTCTCCCACCGATTAGGGCGCTTTTCTGCGGCGGGAGGTAGGATAAAAAATAAAAAAGCAATGAAACGAACGAAACCTGCGTGCAAGGAATGATTGATGTATTCATTGCTAACTAGTTTGACTGGACAAAAAGAAGGCACACTCAAGTGTAACATTTGACAATACAAGTGGCAATGCGACAGGGAAAGATAATGCGAGTAGCAAACGTGTAATTCCAGTAGCAAAAGATGGTATGTGTCTTTATTCAAGAACTTCAAAGCTGAGAATTGTATTTACATACAGTATCCTTTTAAGTAGAGGGTGAATTTAGTAACCCAATTAGGAGAGGAATGATGCGCATATTCATTCAGATTAAGCACTGGACTGAAATGAATTTACATTAAAGATCACTCCTTTCATTCACTACGGTAACCAACCAGTCAATAATGCAACGAGTAGTGCTTGTTCGCTTTTGTTAAGGTAATTCTTAAGGAACTTAATGTCATATTTGTTAAGAGTATATTTTAACATAGTTAAACAAAATGTTACATTATTGATAAGTTCACAACATATGCGATAGTAGTAAGGATAATACATAACAAGCTATAGAATGATTTAATTTAAATGATCGTGTGAAACACGCGGAGGTTAAAGAGCCCCATTGTCGACATAAAATAAGTGACTAAAGTGCGACCAGCTACAGGAGAAAGAAATTCCATTAACAAATGCGTAATTCAGTAGGAGAAGAACAATGTATGAATTAATTCAAAGTTAACAAAGATAAAGACCCAGTGAATAGGTCGGTCCACCAACTTATGGATGTACCCCCCCCCCCCCCGGTACGAGCAACAAGCTACATCAACCTGTACCTAACAAACAAAACCTCAATTCTTGGAATCCAGCTTGATGTTGATACTGATACGTAAGTTTTTTTTTTTTTTTTTGTAGCATTGTTTTATTGTATTCATTCAGTACAAAATATATTAAAACAAAAAAACATACAGCTTCATTGATTTAAATAACATATCGAAGTATAAAGAAAACTGTACATCCCTCAAAAAAATACATAAGATAGTTTAATACACAGTACATAATGTTTTCAAATTAATTATACTGAACGAATAAGTTGATCCGATTATTCCGATATCACTATTAGTTCATTCTCGACTACAAAGTATCTTCTCCGCTCAATATCTCATTGAAAACATGTTCTTACAACTGTAAACTAAAAACTGGAGAAAACGGAGATGTCTCTGATAATATGGTGTTCAAAATAAATCATGAAGTTGTTAATTTCCATTTTATTTTCCTGTAAAAGAGGAAATGTGGAAATCGAAGATGTTTTCTGTTTTCCCGATACAATTAAGTAACTTCCAAACTAACATTTTCTCGATTTTTAACATGATTTCACCCATCCTATTTTGATTTTCACCCCCCCTCCTGTTCACCCCCCCCCCCCCCACCCCTTTTCTCTCGGCCTTCCGCCTCCCAGACTCACAATAGATAAGGACAGTCCTCTGTGGGTAGGTGCCTGGTGGATAGGATTCATAATGAATGGAGTTCTTCTCTTTATCTTCTCACTCATCTACATGGGATTCCCTAGAGCGTTACCAGGTAAACCTAGTGACAAAAAGAAAATCCATAATTCATGTATTGTGCAGTATAATTATGTCGTGTTGTTGTGAAATATAAATGTATTTCATTTGAACCTACAGTAGTAATTCAATACAAGATATTCAACAGGCTGTATAATTCTGCCAAAGTGATTTTCATTTTAAAGCTTGCTAGTGGTTGGAATGCACACCAAAAGTTTACCAACTAATAAGTGGTGCTGTCATTCTTTGAGATGTATTTTTTGTTTGAATGGCCAGCCTCCAAAAGACAAGAACGCTCCGTTTTTGCTTCCGACGAGATTAATTGAAACCTGTTCAATTCTTTACATTCTATCTTAGTAATTTACATCAAATATTTCTATACAGTAGGCTTGCGGGTGCACCATGTGTGAGAGAGAGAGAGAGAGAGAGAGAGAGAGAGAGAGAGAGAGAGAGAAAGAGAGGGGAGGACGGTCCTGAAAAGGACTCTCGGTAATCTTTCTTGAGGGTGTGTAGTCCTGAAAAGGACTGTTTGTGTAGTCTTGAAAAAGACTGTTGGTTATCTTTCTTAGCTTATAGAGGAGAACTATAGCGCTTGGAGAGGATGAGTGGCGGGAGGTTGACTATCCGTCGTCAGGAGTATTTCTATGATATAAGTTTTAAATTCAGTTTTAAAATGCACGGATTTCCTTTTAATTTCCAGGAGGGAGTAAAGTCATGAGAGATCGGAAATTTGAGACTCAAAAGGGAAGCGAGTTCACAGTGAAAAAGGGCGCCATCAATCAGACGAAAGATTTACCTCGAGCTGTTTGGACTCTTGTCACCAACCTTCCATTCATGTTCATGAGCATGACCGTAGTCGTCCAGTTCTTCCTCTTGGCCGCTTTTGCAGTCTTTGGACCAAAGTTCATAGAGTCTCAGTTTAGTATGACTCCCACCGAGGCGGCGTATGTGATGGGTGAGATTACTGACGGGCAGGCGTTTTGGTTCAGTCCTTGTAACTGCTAAAGTTATGAACTGATGAATACAACTTGTAAATCAGATTTGAACTTTATGTTGATCCAATGACGTTTTAATAGATAGATTGGAGTCACCGCTTTCGAAGTTTTAGAGTCAGAATGATATACTGAGACGACCAAAAGTTCTTTTTAGGCAATTGTATTGACCAACCTGTAAGACTTCTGTAAGACATCGATTTCATGAATCTCTGTACCTTCATCCGTAAGTTTCCTGTAGAATGTATTGGTGTATTGAAGCACTTCAAAGACTCCCCTACCAATCGCTCTCTCTCTCTCTCTCTCTCTCTCTCTTAACCTATTATTTTCCCCTGCAGGTATCCTGTCCGTGGCGGGAGGTTTCACTGGCGCCCTCATCGGTGGGATATTTCTCAATCGCCTCGATCTGAAGTTTACTGGTCTAATGAAACTGGGCGCAACCTTGGCATTTCTGTCAATGTCAACATGCTGTGTGTTTACCGCCGTCTGTCCAACGGTTGGTTTCGCCGGGGTCACCGTCTCGTATGGGAACACGTTAGTACATTCATTTGAATATTCATATTTGAAAAATGTCTCAAAAGAATATTACTTTAGCCTACATTCTGTATAAAATAGAAAGCTGATTTTAAAGAATTCCAAGCTCCGCATTAATTATTGTTTGTTCGTTTCTGTTTAGCTCACGTCCACTTGTTAAGTCAAATACTTTATGCAGAACATTCAAAAGCATTTAAACCACAAAGTTATGCTACCTGCATTCTGTGAAAAAGAAGACCTTTTTGGTGTCAGAAGTGGGATAATATTGCCGCACAGTCTCCAGGAGGACCAGGAGATTAGTCTGGAATACTCCTTGTTAAAACTCGTCTCGCCACTGAGAACGTTTTTGTCGACGCCATTGTCTCCTGGTATTTTCGTCATAATGGAGAACGGATGACTGAGCAACGTGAAACTTTTGCAGTTGGGTATGATGGGACATTGAGACCCGAATTCACAAAGGAGGTTTGTCGACAAACCTAGGTTTATGTGCGTCATAATTATGACGCGTTTGTAGAAACCTTGGTTTGTAAAAACGCGTCAAACGCGTCATAATGACGCACATAAACCTAGGTTTGCCGACAAACCTCCTTTGTGAATTCGGGCCATTGTGTTCATGCTTTTTGGCCATAGCTTGGTCAAATGAGAACTGATTGATATATTTCCATGTGTGTATTTTGTAGGAGCCTGTCTCACGTGGGGACTCCTATCCTAAATGCAACGTGTAACTCGCACTGCGCCTGCTCAAGCAGCTATGATCCTGTATGCGGGAGCGATGGGATCATGTATTTCTCGGCCTGCCATGCTGGTTGCGATGTCGGTACTCTCGAAAACGGTGATATGGTAAATCGTCATTTTTTTTTTCACTGTTCGTAATCACGTTTTGTTGTCTGTGGTGCTTCAGATACATCTTTTAAAATCTTATTGTTAGCGACTCAACGCCCAAAGTAAACCATGTGAAAATATATTTATTCTTAAACTGCAGTCATACAACCATGCCGACCCCAAACCGACCATAAACCGACAAAATCTGTGCCAATCGGGGTGATGTCGGCAGGGGTGTCCGGGCAAACTATCTAGATTCTATCGAGCTGTGTACCAGGTCAGTTCGGGATCGTCGGTTTGTTGTCAGACATGCGTCGGTTCCCGAAATAGCAAAATTTGAAAATTGATTATCGGTCTGTTGTCATTCTATTGTCCGTCCTCCCGGTCTTATTGCAGTATGAAGGGGTATTCTATAATTTGGAATTAAAAGATATTGGATGTTCATTGGTGCGATGCCACCGACACGACAAATAATATGTGCACACTCGTTACCATGAAAATGGTAAAACTGATAAGATGGGACTCGATATCCAATAGCTTTAATTTCATCATCATTTTAGAAGATCGATTTTGAAACGATGTATGGTTTATTGTTATAGCGGCCGATAAACGTAATTCATTCAATTCATCCATTCTTGCAATTTCTTTTAATAGACTTTTATTGAGTGCCGTTGTTTTACCGACCCAACTACTACATCGGGACTAGGAACTGCGGTTTCCGGGACTTGCGACAACTCGTGCCCCTACACCAAGCTCTACTATGCCGCATTCTTTTTCATTCTCCTGTTCGGTGCCGCAACCGGTGTTTCGACCTGGACTGCGAGCATACGGTAAGGGCAGAAAAACAAAACAAAACACACACACACAAAAAAAAACGCACGCACACGAACACACCCACCCTCACTCAAAACCAAAACCCTCTTCTATCTTACGGTGAAGTTTACGTATGTACCTTTACCAAGCAGTCAGGTAGAGAACTCATTTTTGGGGGAAATGAAAATTCCTTAAAATGAAAACTAAAGGGGGGTCAATTAATATAGGCACCTTTCAGCTTCTCTGCCCCCTCTCTACTCCTGGCTTTGTACTAAGCTGGGAAGGCCTGGGTCGATTTCACTTATTTTGGCCCATAATATAACTATATTAGAATTACCTAAGATTCCTATGAAAATTGTTGTTCTTGATTTTCCACTTGATTTGATTTATTTCAGGATCGTTTCACACAGCCAAAGAGCTTTCGCACTTGGATTCCAAACACTCTTGTACGGGTTAATAGGTAGGTGTAAGAAAAGTCCATTTAATTTTTGGTCAGAATGGCAGAGTCTGGAAAGGACTTGATAAAAACGGGGAGCCACAATTCCGAGAAAAAACTACATGTACGATTAAAGGAGCACTTTCGTTGTGTACTTAAGTTTCCAAATAGGCTGGGTTTTAAAAGAGAGGGCACGGGCCGGCTCCCCATTTCTTTTTTTTTTGGTAATAACATACATAAAGTGAGCTGTAAAGTGTAATGTGTCTACATCAATAACCCACTTCTTGAAATCGCCAAAATTTAAACTGATTGAATCTTTGCGCAGCACGAAACGAACGACCATTCGGTACAAAGTTCTGAACATCAGAATATTTAATAAAAGGACTGCAACCTCCAAATTCGATTCGACAGCTAACGGTCTTTATTTTCCCACAAAACATTTTCAAGCCCTTTCGTTTTGAGGGAAGTTCTAAATTAGTACTACTTTCAAATGCCGTTGGAATTTCACCTTTTTTTTGTTTGGCCTTCAAATGGGATATAGTCGGGACATAGTACCTTTAAACTCCTTGTTGTTCTTTTACTTGAGGTTGTGTACCTGGACCCATCGTCCTGGGTGCTCTGTTGGATCAATCGTGTCTCCTGTGGGAAACCAGCTGCGAAGGTACGGGGAACTGCTGGCTGTACGAGAATCGGAACTCCGCTCTATGGTTTCTCGTCATCAGCGTGGGTTGCCAGTTTCTGGCTGTGATGTTCTTCCTCCTCGCTCTGTTTTCATATCGCCCACCCGACCAAGTCGTCCCTACCAAAGGCCAGGATTCGAGCGAGGAAACGACAGGAAATTTATCGCAGGACAGCAATAATACAGCAGTAACTGCTTGAACTATATGTGTAGAACTTAAAGATAAACTTGAGTTCTGGTAAAAAAAAAAAAAAAAAATTAATTCTCACAGAACTAACGAAACTTACACTGAATGTTCAAGATTACAAATAAATGTCATGTGCCAAACAATTTTGGAAGAAAATGTATACTGGCTGAGTAATGAGCATAGAAAGATAAGGAAATCAGGGTAGTACTAGCCCCGACACCATGTGTGCTGTCCCATATACATCTTTCTGTGTAAGTGATTGTTACTTTACCAAGACTCTGCCACATTTATGATGATTTTGATGACTCCAGAACCTTGCATTACACACCATTACTTACATGCTATATGATCAACTTTTCTGATCCATTCCACACCTTTTCTTTTACAATGCAATCGCATTACAAGAACTCAAGTTTATCTTTAAAGCCCCTTTCACACCGGGCATTGCGTAGAGTTGCGTAGTGCTGCGTACCAACTACACTGCCCTAGGCTGGCCTAGGTAACTACTGTATACGCTGAGGGACGCAAAGGGGTACGCGGGATGGACGCAAAAAATTAAACATGTTTAAGTTTGTTGGCGTACTTTCGGCGCAGACACTAGACGCAGAAAGTACGCATTTTGTACGCAAGTCATCGGAACACTATACGCTACAGTACGCCAAGCCTACGTAATAGTACGCTACCCTACGCCAGTCCGACGAAGCAGTAAAAGCTTGCGCACACAGTAAGCAACCGTACGTAACCGTAAGCAAACCTGTACGCCAGGCCTACGTAAACGTGCGCAACCCCACGCTTGTTATACGCATTCGTATGCGTAGGTACGCCAATTGCATACGCCGTAGGTACGCGGAGCCTATGCACAGGGTACGTAACCATACGCCATTGTACGCCAGCCTACGCATAACCTACGCAGGGACTACGCCGAAGTAACATTTTTGTCATGAATACGCAGTCAAATTTTGGCGTAGTCGGTACGCCACACTACGCAACTCTACGCAGATCCGGTGTTTTTACTTTATGTATGATACTCCTTTTTTCAATGATTCTGGGAAAATCGTTAGGTTCTCGTGATTTTTTATACAATGGCTGACGTCCTGCTTGTGACTCAGTCGTTATGTACTTTTGGAGGTTCATCTAACTTGAAAAGTCTTTCATGCTACATTTTAGTTTTTTATTAATTTTTTAACTAAGTATACTTTAGTCATTTTCTGTGGGTTTGTTGGGAGCTTGTTCCACATACATGGGTGGTGCATTCCTCACAAATTGGATATTTTCACATGTTATTATTGTTTTCATTATATTATTGTTATCTGGTTGAATGGCTCTTATATATCCATGTATTCTATGTTATATTCCACATACTAAGAATCTTGCTCTACGATTGGTAACAAGTAAATTACGTGATGAAAGATAGTTCGCTCATCATCGATTGGAGAAGAAAAGTTCGTTGCACTGTGTAGATAGTAGTACTATCTACATCTGCAACGCACTTCAATTGTATACGTTGCGTATAGTGTTAGTACGATAACTTTGGTCACGCGCGAACTATTCGGTCACACCACCATACTGCATGCAGTGTACATCATTTGCTAGCTGTTAATTGATGACTTGTTGCTCTAAAATGACGGAAGAAGTAAAATGTTTCCGATGTGGAATATAAAGCAAAAAATCACCATTGGTTTCAGGCGATAGCAAACTATCACTTCCTCGGCGGTCTTTCCTCAGCTTCGCTTCGGAAAGATAGCTACATCCAGATCGCCTCGGAAACGATAGTTTGTCCCATCTCCTTTACCAACGGTAATTATTTGCTTAGTATGTTAATGTACTATCTTTTATTTTTAAAAAGTGAGAATTTTACAAATTATAATGAGCTATTATAAGCACTTTCCCTTATTTTTTTTAGTTCATCCATTCAGGAAATGTAAGATGAAAGTCATGTTATTTGATGTAACTTCTTATTCTTGTTTCACTAAAACGACATTAATTGGGCATATTTGTTTTGTATTTCCTATAATCTGTCGCGGTATGTTACGCGGCCAGATTCTCGAATAATCACTGTATTCGTCTTCGGAATAAATTTTGTTAAGGACTATGCTTCTAACAACAACAACAATGACTGTATCATTAAACTATTTATCCATCATTATGGGTCCGATTGTAATGCAAGCTCGTGTAATGATTGAATAGACCAGTTTACTAGCATATTCAAATGTTATGCAAACTTTGTAAACGAAGGTTGTTCTTGACATCATAAAGGATTGTGCGAGCTTGCCCAACATAGCAACACATAATGTATGCAGACTGGATTCTAATTATTTATCATAGATCACTGTAGATCTCTTGGAAAGACACGTCCATATATTTGAATATGTTAATAACCGGTCTATTAGTTGCGAAAGGAAGGTATTTTTTAATTAGTCAAGTGTAAGCGCTGATGGACTTTTTCTACCTTAAAGGTGAAAACATAGGCCTAGATGTATTTAATTTCTTTTCCAGGTGCAAAGTTTCTTTCTTTGGGAGCATGCGGTGCTCACAGAGTCTGTTCACAAAAACCGAACATCGACAACACTGTATACCGTTGTACATAATAATTATTGTTATGATTTTCTTTGAAATTTTATTTCATACTTCTCATTCGCTCTCTCCCGTAACAAATATGTTACAAGTTAAATCATGTACATGATAGGGCCTTTTCGTTTATCGTAGGGAGTGGTTGTCCGGGGGTAGCTGTCCTAGAGGGTGGTTATCCTAGGGGTGGTTGTCCAAGAAGTAGTCCAGATACGCCCTCCTACAACGTGTGTACGGATGCATTGGGATTTTCCCTTCCCCTCTCTCCGGAGAATCTGGGTGGGCGGTGAATTCGGCACCCTGATTGGTCTAGCCACTCGGCGTGAGCGAAGGTGCTTAATTGATCTTAATTTCCCCCTAGATCACCATCGTAGGAATATTGCTATATTAAAGGGACGTAATAATCAGATAAAATTGGTTTTTAAAAAAAAGGTAAAAACACGTAAATTTTACCTTTATTGGGAGACGGGCCCCCTCCCCTGGTGCTCAAAGCGGGGGGGGGGGGGGTGCGATTTTTAGGGCAAAAAAAAAAAAAATAGTGCTCACACTATAGGTGTCCTAGAACTATATACTCTATGCGTTTCTGATTTCTGATTCGATTATTTATCAAATAATGAGATTTCTTACCAAAATTGCACGTACAAAGCTATGTTGATTTAAAGGTAATACAAAGTTTTGGAATGGGGTCATTGATTTGGTTCAATGAAAAAACATATTGGAAGCATATGCGATTTTACAATGTTCAATGGTCATTGCGACAGTCGCGGTTGAAATCGAGTCTTAAGTGATGAAATTGTAAATAATAAACTCTTTATGTTGTATAGCTCCCTCTCAAGACTGATATTACTTTAGCTTTAAAACAATTTTTCTTGACTACAATCGACAGATTTGCTATTCCCGTTTGGAAATTAAACATCAGAACTGTATATTCTGAGAATTTCATGGTCGCAGCTACCATGGAATGACCTTAGGCGCTATTGAATTTTACCGAGAGCACCGGTTAATTATGATTATTCATTTTGCTCGAAAGCAGAAGTGTTTTTGGGGCTACATTTTCTTGTGCTTATAATACATCCACAGGGGCATCCACCTATATCAAAATTTTAAAGAAATACTATCCATCCAATTTTCAAAATTTCCCAAAATTTTGCATTACCTAATTTTTTTTTAACGTTTTAGCCCTCCATAGGCTATTTTATTGAGTCAAACAACCTTTTTACAATTCAATGAAATTAAATCTTTCCTTAATTTAACTCAAACAAAACAGAATACTTTCACATTTCTCTCCTTGTTGTTCATACAAACAAATTTTGAAGTGACTACCATTTAGTTTAAAAAAATGTTATACATACCAGATATAGAATGAATATATCTCTCATCTTCATAATATTGAATAATTTTCTTCTCCAAAGAACTAAAATTTGGAATTTTATTAAGCTTTTTAACAAATAGTTGATGCCATCCATTATAAATGAGTTACACCGCTCGAAGCTTGTTATTAATCATAATTGCGACATAAACAGTCCAGAATCTAGCCGATTTAATTTTGATCTCTACCACACCGTTCCAACGCAAATATTCATATATTCAAATATTAATATGCAGCGCTAGGATGGCTAGGTCAGTTTTTAAAATGTGGCCTGCCGCGTGGAGCTTGCAAGTGGCATGCCGCCCTCTGATGGTGAGGGCGAGTATTGTAGTCTGCTACAGATCTAAATGAAAAAACGGGGGGGGGGGGGGGGGGGGGGGAGGGGGTCACTTCACTTCACTTCTTCCACACCACCGATGTTCATAGAGAGTACGTGAGATCGTACATGTACTTGAGAGAGTAATACCATTTCGTGAGGAAACCCATGAAGGATGCCGAGACCCAATTTAGCAAGCCTTTTGTTTTTATTTGTTTTATTTGTTGTCCTTTTAATGAGTGGAATTGTTCAAATGTCCAGTTCTATCTCATGGATTTACTGCCCTGCATTTCCTTCCAAATCTCTTTATCTGGAAACTAGGACTAGAATTTTTTAAATGCTTTAATTTCTTTCATTTCTTATACCCCACCCACCCCATCTCTCACTCTCTCTCTCTCTCTCGATCTATCCCTAACCTTCTCTTTCTCTCTCTCCCTCCATATTGTCTCTCTGTTTCTACTTTCTGGTAAGTAATTTCCCATTTGTCCAGTTCTCTTTATTGTCAAAAAATAATAACACTTTTTGCATTTTTCTTTTTCTTTATATATAATATTCTACATCATCTTTTATTCTAAAACATATTGCATCTTCACAAAGAAGTTATTACATAATCATACATAGCTCATTGAAACAGTCAAGGCACATGTTGAACCACAAAACAAAGCAATCACTATTGCTTTCTAATTAACCAAGGGAAATCTAGCACAAAATGACAATGCGTATGTTTCACAAAAGCATTTCTATCAAGGCGACATCTCAATTCGCATCTGTGTCATATAGCAACTTAAAGACTCAAGTATTAATTTACATTTTTTTGAAAATGCATGTAGATTGTTAGAATTGATTAGACGCATGGTAGTTAAAATGAATACATATCGTACGACACTGGTATTTTTATCATTAGAGCTCAAAGACGATTTGCTTTTCGCATACAATTAGAATGAGCTTGGTTAAAGGTACTACATCCCATTTGCAGCCAACATCAAATTCTGTAGAACTTTGCAGGAGTTATGAATATGTCACGTATGTCCTATCTGTGAAATTTAAACGTAAGCAGAGTCCTATTATTTAAATTATGCAAGGAAACCTGTTTAATTTCTAGACTTTTGATTGACTTCTTTTCCCTTTGGTAATAACATACACAAAATGAGCTGTAAAGGGCCCGGGTACATGATCATTTGTCTACATCAATAACCCACTTCTTGTAATTTTAGCTTTTAATTTTGTTGGCCTGTAAATGGGACAAAGTACCTTTAAGATAAAACTGACATGGCATTTTGCATAGAAAAACATGGTAAATGTAACACATGCACAGGCATGCATATATAGTGACCATGAGTAGTCACCATGTAGAGGAAAGAAGTGATACATAGAAAACATTGCCTCTGTTCAACTTTGGGATTCCTGAATATGAATTACCCATGGTGAAGCTCAATATAAAGTCTAAAGACTTGTAGCGGGCCATTCAACAGAGGGGCGTTTCATCAGTGCCAAATGACTTTTTTTTTATAAGCTACTGAAATCCTTGCTTCGGACTTGTTATTAGCAGATTTGTCACTGATTTTTGTCATTTGTCATTGAAAAAAGGCTTTGTGAAACGGGCCCCAGGTCTGTTCCCAGATCATTTTAAGCTCATCAAATCAATCCTTGTACAGGGTCACAATTTAGTTCAAGTGATTAGGGTCAAACTTATTACACTTCTGTTTTCAGTGGTCATTGAGTTTGGACTCAAAAACATTGACCGACGATGCCTCAACAGTGTGTCAGCAGAAAGGTCATTCCAAGAATTAATAACCCTTTGACTGAAAGAATATAACCTTTTGTTGGTGCGAAATTTCCTCTTATAGAACTTAACCAATGTATTTTCAATGCCTCATGTTTGTTTGAACTCGGTTATAAATAGTTAATGTGTCGGATCGAGAGTTAATGAGAGAAATCCAGGCAGGGATAGTGTTAATCAACAGGCACAGACTCTAATGTGACACTTTACAACAACTCCTAAAAACCTAGCTCAGTCAGTCTCTGGCTGTGGCAAACGAGAGAGGGAGACAAATACGCCAGACAGAGACAGACGGACCAAAGGAGTCAGTAACAAAACGAAAGAGATAGAGGGAGCAATACAGACATCTAGAGGTAGATATATTATTCTACTGAAGAAGAGAAAATAACATTGATAATACTGCTAATATTTGTAGATACAAATCAAGATAAATTAAAATCCCAAATTCCCGAAACCATACATAAAACAGAAATAAATAATATTGGAATAAATTAATTCATAGATAGATACAGAATTTACAAAATAACAATCATATTTATTTCTCTTTCATGTACCATCAGGTATACCAAAAACGGAAGATGTTGGTAACATATAGGACAAGGTACTTTGGACTTGTCCATGTGCATAGTTCAAATATTACTATAATCTCTTCCATAATAAAAACCAAACAATACCATGGACAATATAAAAGGTAATTTAAAAGGTAATTTAAAAGTTATAATAAGTTTTTAGTATTCCTTTTGTTTTCAGGTTTCAATCACAACTGACAAGTATAATTTGAATTGAGGTGTACCGATTCATTGTAACAATATTTGGAGGGTCACATAATGTATAACACTTGGCAGTGAGATATGGAGAGAGATAATATGAATTGCATGGCATACTCCTATAATGCTGTATATGTAAGTATAAAATGCACCACAATTAATACACGATATCGTGTTGAATGCATAGCTGGCTTTTAGCACTGGCAGAGTTAATCAATTTCCAATTAAAATTCATGTTACATCATGCCTATACTCAATGAAACAAAGTCCCTTGAGTTATTTAATTGTGATGAATAACATTCGTGCATACAAATAAATAACTTAAGTGTTAGTAAATCTATACATAAAGGTCACACATCTTCTTTTGCTGTGAAATTTAATTATTTAAATGTCTGATTTGTTGTGTTTTATAAAACATAATCCCTGCACTTCAACTAAAATAAAACGAAGCTCAAACAATTCCCTGACACAAACCTCAAACAATTCCCCAACACAAACCTCAAACAATTCCCCAACACAAACATTGAAGGTACTATTCAACTTTTGATGTGATGGTAAAAATAATTGAAATGATTATTGATCTGTCTTGGGGAAAAAAAAAAAAATCCCTGAAGGAATAAAGATGAGAGTTTGATTAGGAAATTGATATGATCATTTTCAATAATTAGAATTATAAGAATTATATTTGTACCATAATATGAAATATCCCCCACCCACCCCACACAAAAAAAATATATAAAAAAAATATATAAAAATATCAGCTCTTGTCACACCTACCTAAATAAATAATTTAAAGAGAATTCCAATACCGGTATTCGTCAAGCTCCATATAATCTTGCTACCCGTCAGTATGTGTGCTGATTTTTTAGCAAGTGTTTTCTAAACATATATAGTACCCTTAAACATAACTCAAACCAATTAACAGTTCTTACAATTCATACAAATCATTATTATTATTTACAATTTCATAATCATACAGAATAATCTAAATCAATTTAGCCAAAATATACAAATATGCTCTTGATAACTATAATCTGCAAACATTATGTTTATTTCATAGATAAAGCAAAGAGAATTTCACCATAGGAATGATAGATTGAATAAAAAACAAGTAAAATAATTTAGTGATTGGAGGTCAATCCAACTGACCTGTGCGGGAAGCAACATTGAATTTATTTGAACGGTCACTCAACCTCAAAAAGCTTTGCAAATAATTGCTCTTCCATGAACAAACAAAAATCAGAATTCCATCAATGTAAACTTCACATGCCAAATTCATCATAAGATATTTTCATGATACAATAACAATTAAAAAATTGAATCTGGAATTTAATATTATTAGAAAAAGGGGGGCTCCTTAATGCTAAAGGCTGGTCAATCCTTCCTTAATTGTAATTCAGTATACCTATAACATGTGTTTTCAAGTACTAGTAAATAAAAAAAGATAGAGTTAAAAAGTAGAAGAATCATGATGCACAAGCAAATAAAACTGTGTACTGCCCTCTGGGATAACTTTGGGTACAGCTGTTGGTTCGGTAGCAGCATAGGTAAACGTTTCAACATAAATGGAAGACATCTTGTTGGATGGAACACGTTTTAAGTAGAATAATACTTGAACTTCATTGTAAATTTCTTTATCAAGATGCATCACACTTTATCACTTAATACTATTACAATGACAGTCATTCAAGATGTTCTTTTAATATTTCAATAAAATGACAGAGTAATCCAAAGCAAGTAATGGTAAAACAATGTGGACCAAAAGTTGTAATGTGTTAACCTGTAATAATAAAAATGGCAGCATGTTCCTTTTTTTTTTTCTTGATTCAAGTTTTAAAAATAGCTCCGTCACTTTGTCAAGTAGAAATAATCAAGCTTAAATTTCAAATTCTAAATTTGTATAAATGACAGTACTCCCTATTTAGTATGGACTTGTGAATTTAAAAACATCTTATACAGTCGTCTGTCTTGATTGATGTAAATCGTCCATGCTCGACTGAAGCAGTATCTGTTGATGGATCCCGTTTGGGATAGCACCATTTTTCTTCTTCATCCCTTCGGCGTGCCTGGCAGCGACCCTCGGCGATCCTACCGGAGGGGGCGGAGGCGGTTTGTAGGTGAAGAGCGCCCCCATGAAGAAGATGAGAGAACCGACCTTGATGCAGGCAGCCAGGATGAGCATAGACCTGCTGAACGTGGCATTGTTGTAGAGCCAGCAGGTCCCCTTGCCATCGCATGAGTTCTCCCAGAGTAGGCAGGCCTTGTCGATGATCGCTCCAAAGACTACAGGACCAGGAACAGTGCCTGGGGTAGTATCAATGAGACAAAAGGATCAATGGTAAATTATTTTTTTGTCATTTCAGTTTATTTTGTTGTAGTTCTTTTTCCAGCCTAATACATGTACACGTTTATCTATTGCACTGAATATTTTACTAAAAACCGACTGATTCTTGGCCATTCAGGAGTACAGTAATTATTTTGTTTGGTCTGTAGTCAGTCTGGTGTCGATCTCATTAAGGGATCTAGTACATTGTCTGGCATTTCATACAAATTAATTCTTTTTTATTTAAATGCAAAATCTTTTATTTGTTTAACGACCATCTCATTTTCATTTCGTGAAAGAGTCGCATGTTCATGGGCAAAAGAAATGAGCATCCCTAATGATCAGTATTGTGAATTTGTTATTTTTCAATAAACATGAGATAAATTCATATGAATCAATAATTAAAGCATTCATATTTATCCAAAATTTAAAAAAACAAAGGCTGATCAGAAACCAAATAAATTCTATGACATTCTAAAGAGCTCCACATTCCTTACTGATATAACTGTAGTACTACAAAAGGCCCTAATTAAAGAACCAATTCTTCTAGACGATGCTCTTTTTAAAAAATACTTTAACTATTTCCTATTGTAGCTGGGGGGTATTACAGGTATGTGATTGCATGAGCCTGTTCGATCACAAAGCCTGGAAAACAGGCCATACACAACATACCTAATGCTCTGTAGAGTAAGGACTGCAATCCAAGTGCAAAGGATCTCTGTGAATGAGGAACACATCTGGAAGAGAAAAAAAACAAATAGAAAATTGATAAACACCTTAGTTTTGTTATAGGAATGGCTTGTACATCAGGGGGGGGGGGGATCTATATCTTACAAAGTCAGTGATTATGTAAATACCTGTGTAACTCCTATCTGAATGAATGAGCCTTCAAAGCATTTTATATTTACTTATTTCACTATTCTCTATTCTCTTATCTTTTTGTATCCTCCACTGCTTATATCTCTACCTATTCTCATCTATAATTTCACATCTCCTATCATCTTAGTTTTAGATGCTGTTATTCACAATGATACATTTGAAAACTGAAAATCATGGAGATTTGACAGCCAAGCTGGCAGACGGGTTACATATCAGAATCATCCTATTTGATTACAGTCAAAAATCAATAACTCTCGTCTCCAAATGATAAGAATTTCTTGCAATTTCTCAGGACCATTGATGCTTACCAAACATTTGGGGGGGGGGGGGGTTAAATTAAAAATGAAACCTGCGGAGGATACAACAATGGTAAAGGACATGTCAATGCATACTTTCCACAAGCATATTTGCTTAGATCTTTCAAGAGTACCCCATGGAAACCTTCAAGACCATACATGCATTTCACTCAATTCCGGCAGAGCGTAAAAGAAATTTGGCCCAAGAATCCCTGCCTGTTCCTTTGAACCTACAGTTCAGCAAGTCTCATTTACCTTAACGTGGCTGTGGTGCTAGGTACAACCGCTAGGATGGTGAAGAACTCGATGCAGAAGAGGAGTCCAAGGAAGAGATTGGTCCAGCCGCAAGACGATTCACATTTTCCCAGCGTGGCCATCGGCAGGTCAGAGGTGAAGTTATCGGGAGCAGCGATGCAGCTGCAGTTGCCATAGCCCTGTTGGAAGAAAGAAGAGAAAGAGAGACAGTTCAGAATTCTGAATCTTCATTTTGCTGGTAAGAATTGTCCAAATTTGTCTTCTCGAGGACAAAATAGAGGCTAAAACCGTCATCAAACAGTACATCTCTGATATCAGCTGGGATTGATTGTAGGACATATGCTTTGGGATCAAGTTAATTGCTCCACTTTTAATTTCTAATACTCACTGAATTAATAGTTTCTACCCTGGAGTCAACACTCTACAGGACCCTACTCTGTACCCAATCCTAACCTTAAATCGCAACCCATAACCCTTATCCTATATCTTTGACATAACAGAAGGCAGAGCAAATGCTGATCACCATCAGCTAGTAAAATAACAAAGTGATCTCTAAAGCCTTCCCACATGCAGCAGTGAACCACCTTAAATAAACCTATTAAAGCCCCTCTGCGCTAGTTTGGCCAGGAGGGATTAGACCTCCCTGCATGGTCACTGGTGGTTTTCTCATCAAATCAGCTCTTAATTAACATAAGAAAAAGGGGATCATGGGGGACCAATGGTCACCGCTCAGGCATTGTTTGCTATATAGAGGGCACAAGTAGCTATAAGTAGTGCAGTAGGGGGCTTTAAGGCTTTAGTCACACCAGACCAACTGCAGACCGAACAAATGATTGCATCACCTCCAAAGTCCAGAAAATCGGTAGGTTCAGAGTCGCTTTAAGGTCTGTCTGGCGGTGTGACTAACGTACTAGCGGCCTTTGTCGCACAGCTTACTTTGTTTGCATCCTACATGGCTTTCATTCAGAAATAAACCGGGATTTTTCTTTGGCAAGACTTTACTTTTTTTCTGAATCACATGTATATATACAGGGCTTAGTTCTCACCTCCTCTTCCCAGCTATCCACACACCCAGCATGGCAGGCAGAGTAGTAGATGATGTTGTCTACGCCACACACCGGTTGGAACATACTGTCGCAGAAGCAGTCTCCATTGCAGGTGTGTTCTAGCTCCGTTTCTCTTGACGTCACATCAACATCTCTAAAAAAAAAAGCAGGTTATGGGTACAAGGTCAAAGAAAACGAGGAACCTAGCTTTAACCCCTTCTGTACTACAAATTTTTAAGCAATCATCAACATTTAATTTTCAAGTATTCATAGAACTTAGCATTTCTGCAGCATACTCACTTTCAAATATTAAAAAGTAAAGTTGTGTGGCTTCTAAATATTGACTTTGAAATCAGGGGATCTGGAAAATATGATCATTATTATTATTATTACCGTACATATTTGACATCATCTGTGCCTGGGAGGGGGAAAAAGCAAACTGAATCACTGTGACCCTTTGGTCTCTCCTCCTGAAATAACTGATGTCTTACAAATATCTGATTTTTTGAAAGAAAATACCATAATCGTTGTTCTTTCTATCGTTCAACATCATTCATTCAACAATATAGAAATATGAGACTTAGTCTTACATTTCTCCATACTCGACGGTGACTCCAGCTATGTTAGGGTTTGGACAGCTGATGATGAATGCTCCAAGGAAGAAAAAGGAGATGGTGAGAACGGCCAGACACCACTTGATCATCCCTTGGACTTTGAGGTCGAACCTCTTGACGACGTAGCCACCGATGATGGAGCCACCTACGGCTGCTGGGATCACAGTGAAACCTGAGAGGAAATAGTAAAAAAGGTGGATATAATAATAGTTATAGTAATAATAATAACAACAATGACAACAACAAAAACAGCACTATCAAACTTATATAACACATATCATAGATAATATGTCCCTATGCACTGAAATGGAAAGGCGGAAGTATGATACAGAAAAGTCATTTTCTGTAATTGTTTTCTGTGATGCCTATTTAGGCTTCATCTTCATAGGCTACATTTAATTTCTTTTTTGTCTTAAGAATAAAAATTAATTCATTTATTGCTGGAAGCTGATGGAAATCAATAATAATGTGCAATAATTATAATGAATTGAAATTGAATTGAAATTCACTAAAAACATGATAATGGTCATTTTCCCAACTTCATTATGTTCTATAAATGAAGGTTGCAGATCTATATTTTAAATGTAAAACATACCCCTTTTATGTCATAATACAGACAACCCCCCCCCCCCAGGCTACCCTCTCTCCCCAATGGAAAACTATGTGGTCCCTGTATTAAGCGAGAATTTGGTTGAAAATATAAAAAATAAGAAACTTAATCTCAGGCTTTCTCTGTGCTATGATAAGCTGTGAAAGAAGCCTTGTGACTACAATTGTGCATTTATTATGATTACTGATTGCTGATAATGGTACCTTAAGATACAATTCACAATAAAAAAACTACTTATTTGCTAGAGGCACAATCCAAAGTCCAATCTATATACCCTAAACATAATATTTATATCACCTTCTTTTCATTTTCAAAGAACCCATAATGATTCCGACAGATTCATAAGCCTTTAATGTTCAGAGGCCTTGAGGAAACAAGATCAGCACAAAGCCCTCTAATGGCACAAATTGCGCTCTTCTAAATTCTTTAATAACCATACTAATTTCAGTTTATATAAAAAGGCCAAATTGGCAATCATGCCTTAATATGGAAATTACCCTACAAAATGTGCAGCTAATCATCTGGGGTTTTTTTCTTCTCAAATACTCTAAAGATTAAAAGCTTGTGAATGTGTGGGAATCATCTTGATCACATTCTAGGCAAAATGACCTTTTCTTTGTGAAGACTCCCATTTTCCATTAGTACCCAATCCAGGTTTATCCTCCAATTTGAAAGAAGGAGATACATGAATGGTATTCACATCACATGTATGTTCTCTTCACAAGATAATTGCTGTCATTAGTGCCGATGATAGACCCACATTGTTCGGCATCGACATAAGAAAGCTTTAATGAGTAAATGGCTCTAGTAATTGCGATTTCCTTTTATCTCTGAAATTGCCTCTGATGTTGTCCGTTCGGAGTCATAAGGGTATGAACTCTGTTGTTAAAGTATATGAGTTAACTCTCTTCTGGCTCCCAACAGTCAATTCAGGTCTTTTTGGAGCTTCATCTCTCTCAGCACTAAACTAAAATACAAGTATTGTTCATTGACATTATGTCACAAATGTTCACCACAGAACTTAGAAATGATCAAGGGATTTTTGTTGTTGTGTGCATATGTTTAATTCAATTCATTGTATACTATCTCATTCTATATCTTTTTTTGTTGATGGCATCTCCCAATGGTGCCATTTTAAAGTTCCAGAATGCACAGCAAGAAATTAAGTTTTTTGTTTTTATTTTTTGTTCTAGGAGAGTCATGTTGCAATGCATGTCTAGTTTATACAATTTTTTAAAAGGGGAATTTTCACGATAAGAAAAGAATTCATGGAATCAAAAGGGTTAATAATTTTCCCACTAGTTGACCGATAAGCAATTCTTGTCAGTTTGAATTGCTTTCCACTAGAAACCGAACCTTCTGGGATCTGGATCTCCCCTCCTCCCCCCCTTCAAAAAAAAAAAAACTGAAGGTAACATAGAATTACTATGGTCATCAAGGGAACAGTTAAAAGAGATCTTCATTGAGACTATTACATTTGACAAATGGCATCATTACACGAACACAGCTGCTTTATTAGAGGAGTTGTACACAACCCATTTCTCACTCTTCAAACTATTCTTTTAGTTCTATCCATCAAGAATACCCTGAAGAATTAATATCTATGGTTTTTTTTATAATTCTGGCTATTCTCTTGTTATTTCTGGTCCATACCATTTTCATTTGAAATTGCATGTACACTAAACCGTTAATAATTCAATGCCCCTGGATGACGTATGTGAGCAAACTAATTCATTTCATTTTATTTTATTTATTAACTCTACCTTATTCTAAAAGGAATACTGGTGTCAGCCAATAAATTGAGCATGATGATACTTAACATTAACATAAACTCTTAATATGATAAATCACTAAGAAGCTTTGGAGAAGATGTCTTTATGTTGACCCTTATCACTTCAAACTGCATTGTTCATTTGTTTATTTCTCTCTATTAAATACTTTCAACATTAATCTTTTGTGTTTCTGTTTTTGATCATTTCCTTTAAATAACAATTGGATTATCAATTTCATAGATATAGGCTAAGTAAACAGAATTAATTGTAATTTATTTTTTGGCTCACCCCTGATCTTATATTGCTACTTCAACGGTTAACTCATGCACCAAATAAGTAAACACTTTACTTTTCCTTGATTAATTTAGAAAGCCATGTGCGCAGGTGTTGACAAGGTCAAGAAAAAACAGTTCTGACAAGAACTAGAACTCTATTAAATCAAGTAATTGCCAAACTGTTCAAGATGAATTATTTATATATGCCGCACATGGGGTGGAGAGATAAGAAATGGGAACAGAAGCAAGTGGTTATAACATTAAAGGCAGGAAAGTAGAATGGTGTGGTGGACTATGTGATTGAAAAGCTGAGATATAATATATTATTGTAAAGAAATAAGGAAATAAGAAGTTGAGGCAAAAACACATATAGACACAGGTAATTTGTTGATTTGGGGGCCTTTGGGGCAAATCCTAGATAGTTTGACAATGAACAAATGCTCCAAGAAAATTAGTAACTGAGTTTATCAACAAAATCTCTGTATTAATAATGATTAGAATGAGAGTCTGACTACGATCTCCATCCCCTTGCTCATTGTGTTTATGAATGAAAATGGAATTTACACATTAATGTCACTTTTGCTCTCATTAGTCACATACATGTACATGACCATAAAAAAATGATTGAAAAGTATTGAGAACATTATATTTCTGGTGCAATTACAGCCTGTCTACTGTGAAAGCTGACTTTGCTTTCCATTGAAACACTCTGTACAAAAGACTTACAAGCTCAGAAAATAGGAGAGACAGATCATCACCAAGTGAGAAAGACAAGAAAGGGACAGGCAAGGGCTGTTTCCACTATCCCATGTTTTCAACGATCTCCCACTATAACTCTGATCCAGGGAAATTAGCCAAATTAACACAGAAGCAAATAGCAGTGCTATTCCATCCTTGTGCTCAGGAAATAAAGTGGAACTGATACCACAAGCAAACTAGGGCTATAGAGTACCAAAACTGTGACATCATAAAACTCCATTTTTAGAATTTCTCAATTTGAACTTAATATTACGAAAGAGCATCAAAAATAATGTGCAAATGTTGAAAACCAATTGAATATGTTAAGTACGGTATTGGCTGAGATATGACCATCCAAATAATAGAGTTCAATAGGAAATCACTGTTCATTACATTATGAACCAGAGCGAAACAACAGTGATTTCCCATTAAAATCTATTTATTTGGATGGTCATACCTCAGCCAATACTTATATTCAATATATTCAATTGGTTAACTACATTTGCACATTATTTTGTATGCTCTTATGGAAAATGAAGTTCATTTGGAAACTCTAAAAACAGTATTTTAATGTCACACTTGACCACTCTGTTTGGTGAACAAGCAGGCCAATCTACAGTTCTACAAGCACTTGATCTATAAATTAGATGCTTTTGCTGTATACATTATAGCTCTAGCTTATTCATCAAGCAAGCACAGGAGCTTTGTCAACTTGGGGCTATTGAAACAAGATGGAAACTTCAAACTGGGACTGTTTTCTTGAGAAGTAGCTGATAGGTCTAATGGGAATGCACCTACAAAGCTGGAGCAAGGTGCTAGAGTCTTCCATAAATCTTTCTCTGGCGGGCTCTGAAGGTTACATGATTTAATAGGACCATGTGTAAAACTGACAAGGGCATGGTGTAGGTGGAACATTACCCAAGACAGCAGCTGAACCTTGCCATGCTTGAGACACAGTTCAATGCTAAGGCACGGACTTGATCTCCTTCTCTCATTCTAGGTCAAATTTAAAACTTGAAGAACACCTAGACTTCTAGGATAACATAGCTTATGTTTTTTGTATGAAGGTGAAGTTAAAACAGAGTGAAGTGAAATATTATAGATAAAGGTTTATGATGGTGGAACATTAAACAGGAGAGCAGCTCAACCCTGTAGGCTTCAGACAGATTTAAATTATAAACCAAAGACTTGATCTTTCTCATTTGAGGTCAAACTTTGGGAACACCTCAACTTTATCAATAACATCATCAATTTTATTGTATCCAGGATGTTTCTGTATGAACAATAGATAAAGGCTTGTGTAGTTCATTCTTTACACTCGTGTATTTCTCAACTAAATCTTTAAACTTTCATTTACATTTTCATTTCAAAACATGACAAATAATTACTACTACCTTTATAGAGCATTGGCCCTATTCTTACTCACAAAGTTTAGACACACTTCATTATTCTAAATTTTGTCTGGTAGTCCAGATGAGCACCGGTGAGAAAGACTTGGCCTAATTACGCTTGACATATGTAAACTACACGCGAGAGACTTTAGGGGCATCAAAGTAAAATGACTTCTTCACCTTTGCAGAGGATCCAATGCAAACATTGTTGGCAACATTTATCGCTTGCTAGTTATTACTCAAGTTTCCAAATTTAGGCTCTCGCACACCTGTGTCCCTATTCCCTAAATAAACCCGATATTGGCAGCACTCCAAATAACTTTCATAGTTTAAACTTGGTAGGGCTTGGTGGTCGAAGACCCTACGATTTGTGAAATTGATATTACTCAATTGTGAATAAACACCACAACAACTGTCACCTTAATCCTCTCTTTACTCCTCCATCTGTTATCATCTATCACAATTGATTTATTCTACCAAGAAAAGACAACTAGAACAAAAGAGGTTGCTAAGATCAGCCGTGATGTCATTTTGATGGGTGGTAGATCTTTCACTCTAATTCCCTCAACAACTGCTAACCAGGCAAATATCCCTTTTCAATACACCGATAGCAGCTGTATGGAAATAATCACCACCCTAGACAAATTGGGAAAGAAGGCTTAAAAGCAGAATACCCCAAGGGCAAGGATGCATCAGCACAATGTACATGGGTTAGGACGAGGGTTAGGTTTAAGGACTGGGTTTAGATTAGGATCAGGGTAAGGGTGAGCTTAGATTTAGGTTTAGGTTTAGGATCAGGGTAAGGTTTAGGGACAGGGTAAGGTTTAGGGACAGGATGAGTCTTAGGGTCAGGGTGGGGGTTAGATTTAGGGTAAGGATTAGGGTTATATTCACACTCAGGCTGAGGCTGAGGCTCAGGCTCTGGGTTAGGGTGAGGGTACTGATTAGGATTGAAGTGAGGCCCTAGGGTCAGCGTTACAGTTCAGGGTATGGATACTTGCACAAAGGGGTATTCTGCAGCTGTTCTAGAAAGTATCATTCATCCAAGATCACAACTTTATGTATGAATTGAAGGGAAAAAATGAAAAAGTATAAAGTTCAAATTTTGTAGTATCACCAGGAAAAACATATGACAACAGGGCATGACACTCTCGATCAGCTGTTGCATTTTAATAAACAACTGGAAAAGCTGATAATCTTGGGCTGCTGTGAGTAATGGTCGAGTATGGTTGTGAAGACCACTGATTCATTGGTGAGTCTTCTCACAGATTTACACGATCCTCCCAACAAATCCCAGGCATGTAAACTTATAAGGGAATCAGGCTGATAACACGCAATGATCATCACGCTGCTGCTTCAATTGGGAGCTTTGTCTTGTCGGAAATAATATCTGCAAGCTTCAAATTGGGCCAGCATTTGCTTCAGAAAATCAACAGAAGTTATAATTCTCTTATCCTGTAGACTATTCCTTTTGTACTGAATATCTGATAGGATCCCTCCTCAAAATTATTCAAGCATTTGGTGTGGTTTTTCATTCACCCTTGTTTGTCCGGAATTTTTAAATGACTAACTTGTCAAACTGATTTTGTTTTGTTTAATAAGGGGGTATCTAATGTCATGGTTTCTCATGAAACAAAGTCTATTCAATCTAGTAAAAACCTATAATGGTTAGAAGCTGGTATAGATATGAAAAAGATGTTCCTAATTTGATATTCAGTTATGAATTTGTAGACTTTTACAATTGCCTCTTGTTAACATCTTCTCTGGAAGACTTGTAATGCAGTATGCTTGAACATTTGATTCTCTAAATAGCTTTCTTCCTGATCACCCACCTTATACTCTATTGCCTTTAGCAAAGAAGAATTCTTCTTCTTCTCTGCTCACTACATATAACACATGTCCATTACCAGACACAGGATCTAGTCTTGAGGTTGAAACCTTCAAGATCTTCAAGAGTACACGCTCCTGAGAGAAGTTGAGAGATGTGCATTTGTCCATTCCTCTCCACAGTCTTTAATACATAGGTTGTCACAAAGTCCATACAAACTGATTCAGCCGAGGACACAGGTTCGAAACTGAGTCATGTCTTTCGGATGGTGATGTTTAAAGGTCGGTCCCCAGACGTAGATAATCATATCTGATTGATACACATCTTTTAAAACCCAAGTACACACACACACACCGAAGAATGAATGAAGTTTGAGCACTCACCTACTAACAGAGCCGCCCAGCTTGATGAAAGGTTGAACTGTGATTCTAGGAACTTAGGTGCGAACACTGCAAAGCCAGCCAGAAGAAACCATTCCGTGGTGGCAGCACCACAGATGCACATAAAAGGAACATTCTTCACCAGGGCAAGAGTGGCTTTGGGGAAGTCCCTCAGGCTGTTGCCGAAGCCCTCTCTGGTAGAGAACTCAGCACCATTGTGGGCCTCGTTGACCCTCTGTTTGGCCAGTCGGTGCTGACCTGTGGTCAAGATAAAGGAATGATTAGCTTATACCATTTCATTTCAGGAAGGAGTACTCAAAGATCTTCATGGACAGTTCCCTTCCTCGGCAAGTGTTAATTAGAGACACTATTTAAAGGAAAATAGGAAATGTTAACCAGCAGTTACTATGGAAGGATGGAGTTTTATTTGTTAATTGACTTTCCTTGACTGTTTATTGGTAGATACCTTTTCATGCATACCCAACATGAACTTTAGCCAAGGTAATTACTTTACTGTATAAGAGTATTTGGAGTACATGTATTTTGATTCTTGAACCAGGGTACCAATCACCAAGTTGATCAGTGTAATACAGCATCATCTTTGTTCTGATCACGGCAGGTCTTTACCTGTTTTCAATTCCCATCATGATGACATCATCCTACCCCCTATGATCTACTGAAGATATGAAGTTATCAAGATTGACCTCTGACCTCTAACCCAACTATGGCCTTTCAGGGAAATGTTACAATTGCCATGGTATGAATCATCTTTTAGGAGCCAGAAGGGCATTAACTGAAATATTTTTAAATGGAGTTTTACTCTCTGACAGATGAACTTAGCAGCTTAGCGGCTTAGCGAAAGGTAGGGGAATGTAAAGACACATCTGGAACAAAACAGGTATGATTTTTGACAGTCATGGTTATGTCTAACATACAGGTAAAACTATGATTAAGACATTGACTGACTGAGCTAGTAATCTCTACTACTTGGACTATGCTAAATATTACCAAAATGGTAATTCTAGTATGTCTAATTTTACACTCCATCATTTGCCTATTTATTCATTTAAAACGATCCACTTTAAAATAAAACTAGATGGAATTCGACTGCGCGCAGTCGAAAATGATGCCTCCGTCATAGAGCAATTTTACAAACCGAAACGGAAGAAATTTTTCAAATTCAAGTTCAATTGTAATCCATTAACATGTTCTCAGAATATCGTGATTACAAGCAATTTCTCATAAACATATATGACCCTTTGATCTTTGACCTCATGACCCTAAAATCTACTCAGTTCATTGGCTCTGCAAGATTTCCTGAGTTAAATAGTAATCCATCTGTCAGTTCTAATGAGAATGCGTCCACAAGCTATTTTTGCATACATAATGAGCCCATGACCTTTGATCTTATGAACCATTCATTGGCTCTGCAAGATACATAAATGATCTAAGTTTGGCAGGAATCCATCAATCTGTTCTAATGATAATACGATCACAAGCTATTTTTGCATACATAATGAGCCGCATGACCTTGACCTTTACCTCATGACCCCAAAATCTAATCAGTTCATCAGCTCTGCAAGTAACATACATGACCAAAGTTTGGCAGGAATCCATCAATCGGTTGTTCAGATAACGCGATCACGAGCTGTTTTTGCATACATAATGTGCGCTGTGACCTTTGACCTCGTGACCCCAAAATCTAATCAGTTCATTGGCTTTGCAAGATACATACATGACCAAAGTTTGGCAGGAATCCATCAATCGGTTCTTCAGATAACGCGATCACAAGCTGTTTTTGCATACATAATGAGCCCTGTGACCTTTGACCTTTGACCTCGTGACCCCAAAATCTAATCAGTTCATCAGCTCTGCAAGATACATACATGACCAAAGTTTGGCAGGAATCCATCAATCGGTTGTTCAGATAACGCGATCACAAGCTGTTTTTGCATACATAATGAGCCCTGTGACCTTTGACCTTTGACCTACGTGCTCCAAAATGTAATCAGATTGTTTTCCTATAGTGATACACACTATCACTAAGTTTGAAGTTTAAATCTCCAGTGGTTCTTGAGATATCATGATAACAATCTCAATGTATGGAATTTCATAAGTTGACCTCTGTGACCCTTGACCTTTGACATACGTGCTCCAAAATCTAATCAGATCGTCTTCCTATGGTGATACATACTATCCTTAAGTTTTAAGTTTAAATCTCAAATGGTTCTTGAGATATCGCGCTAACAAACTCAATACAAGGAATTTCATAAGTTGACCTCTGTGACCTGTGACCTTTGACCTACGTACTCCAAAATCTAATCAGATCGTCTTCCTATGGTGATAAATACTATTCCCGAGTCTTAAGTTTAAATCTTAAATGGTTCTTGAGATATTGTGATAACGGTCAAACGGGACGGACGGACGGACGTACGGACGTACGGACGGACAACCCGAAAACATGATGCCTCCGGCATCACCTTCGGTGGCGGAGGCATAAAAAGCATAACAATAATAACATGAATGTTATAAATATAAAAAAGAAGATAATAATACAGAACAAAGGTATACATAAAAAAGAGAGAAAATGCCTATACATACACTAATCATTTAGTATTGATGATATAACATACTCTCTCTCTCTCTCTCCCTCCCCAGATAACACTACACTTGCTAAGGTACCTTAGAAGATTTAGCAACAAATTTCTTACCTGGAAGAGATTTTGGGAATGCAAGAAATGGAATGATGATACTGAGAGCCAGGAAAGCGGTGAGAATGAAGCCCATCCACCAAGCTCCAACAAAGAGGGGGCTCTCCGGATCGAGACCAAGGCTGTAAAGAGAAAATATGTTGAGCTTGTTAGACAACTTAAGAATTAAGATTGTATCATTTAGACATTTATAAAAACTTGTCATTGATTTCAGATTCAATTTTTTTTTGTAATATCTTGCTCAAATGATAAAAAAGGCTGCAAATTGAGTTTATAACCTTCACAGTAATTTTAAGGAATGTGCCTTACTGCCTTTACTAAAACTACAGCAGATACCACTATGTATATTTGATGTACAAGCAGCATTGCAGTAGCAAAGCAAAGGCCCAAGTAAAATTGAAGCACGTGTGAACACCCGCTGCACAACAGTCTTGAGCTCAATACAAGAAGCCAGCATTACAATGAATTTAGCATCTAGGACTGACAAATAAAACAGAAAATGCATATTTTCCATAAAGGAGAAAGAATATGAACATAGATGAATATCCCCCAACCCATTCCGCTCTGACCCCCTCTCCAAACTCTCAAAATCCATACTCTCAATCTCTAGACTGGAGTGAGCAAGGAGGGAAATTGAATGTGATTTGTTCAAATCAATGACAGCTTTGGTATTTGTTGGAAAAGAAAACTGTAAGAGGTTCTACAACGGAAAGGAGATTAAAAAGATGGAGACAGTTAGGTGTGGAGAACGGGAAATGAATGGGAGATGGGTCGATTAAATGATAGAAAAAGCCCATAATATTGTCACTTTGGATTGGGGTAGACTTGCGGTTTTGTATGAAATGCTATACTGTACATGATTCAGATATATTTCCACAGACAATCTGTATATTTACTCTGTTTAAGGGAGAAAATCATTATTTCAAAAAAATCTATCTTATTTGTTACGCGCAATAGGTCTTGGCTGAACTTACTATACATGCACCACTTGATTATATCAAGGCATCTATCACCACTCAAAGAATTCAGAGTGATTTTCAAATATATTTATATTTGCAATAGTAACGTTGAAAAAAGGGGGTTTACCCCATTGATAACACCAGATTCAAAACGTAAAACACAACATCATTGAGACCTCCAAACAAACTTGCCATCAAGATTCCCAAAAGCTTTTGACACAAAGGTCCTGAGGCAATGGACATGGGCAAATGAAAACATCTGTTAAGGGGTTGACCCTAATTCACAAAAGGAACTCAAGCTCATAATCTTACTAATTCATCTGCCATGCTTCTTTGACTACCAACATTCTATTTCTTCATATTTCTTCTTGACATAATTTCCATTAATCAAGCTGAAACTAGACCTTGAATTCCTGTGGCTAGGCATTCACATTTCTTTGTGAAATATATTTATTCATAAGTCAAAGATACAGGAGTGAAGTTAGGGACAAAACTAGACACTTGGGGCCACATATGGGACTAAGGGAGGTTTTGTCTGCTTCTTCATATCATCTACAAACCTCTAACTCCCCTTTCAGACGAGGACAAATGTATGTCATATCAAAGAAATATTCTTAGGATGAAAACCAATCATCCGTTGAGAACCAGAAAGTATCAGATGTCTCTGCTACATGTTCATAAGGACATAGAAGAGGTGTCGTACTCAAGTGGTTTAAGCACTTGACTAGTAAATCAAAGATTAGGGGTTCGATCCCTGACATGGCACTAATGTCCTTTTGACAAGGCATTAATCTACATTTGCAACCCTTTACCCAGGAGAGAAATGGGGACCTGGTAGGATGACGAAAGCCTTTGTGTTAGTTATTGCCATATGCCCCCATGGTGATCATATGGTAGGAATACTCCCCAGGGAGTGGAGAAGGTGCACATTGTGCATGATTGAATCTGAATACCAGGGAAATAATATTTGGAAAGCGCTTTATAGAGACAGTATTTTGTGTTCACCCCATGAAGGCCCAAAATTAGGCGTTTGAATATCTAGTAATTTCTTTGGCAGTGGTCTTCTTATGCAAAGTTTCAGTTAATGTGAGAGGGCCCGATATAGTTGGCTATCACTCTAATCACATGTGAAATACATCGTTGTGGGTCCAGACGAGAACTTCCCCCAAGCAAAGTTTGAACTAAACTGCCCTGGAAATGAGTCAGGGAGCATAAAGAGAGAGAGAGAGAGAGGGTTAAAAGTGCTCAAAGATCCACTGCTATAGGTTGAACCACATGTGGAGGTGTGGTGGTAGAGTGGTTCTAACACTTGCCTGGAGTTGTGAAGGTCATGGTTCTATCCCTCACATGGTTTGTAAGTCCTTAAGCAAGGTATTTTATCTACATTGTTTCTCTCCACCCAGGTGTTAAATGAGTACCCAGTAGGATGGGAGCATTGATATGGTTGGATAGGGACATGTGCAATTGTAATATGGTGCCTGATCGAATACTCCCCAGGGAGCAGAGTGTGTGCACTATCATGTGCAGATCAGTAAATGAATCCCATGACAGGGGATACAATAATTACAATGTGAAGCATTTAGAAACTTAGTATTGAGCACCATACAAATGTGATTAACATTATTAAGGCACAGACACACATCAGTGATAATGCATAACACAAGGTATCCATGTTGCAGACTAGATGATGTAGTGGGATCAGTTGGAGTAAAGCTGACCCAAGGCACAATGTACTTTGTCAAAGGGGTAAAAATCAGAGTCTGAGCTAACCGCAAAGAGGTGACAGAGACTGCCCGGGAAGGAAGGGTGTGAAATACAATTAAAGAAACAATGGACGGGACAATGGATGATGCACAGTTCGCAGCATCCTGATGATAACAGTTTTCTCACCGCAAACGCAGAATTCCATTATCCATTTCTGCCTTTTAGTGATTGCAGGGTTTAACTCTTTGTTCTCAGGTAGGCCCTGTACAGACGATTTGTCCAGAGTTTTATGTTTACATACAGTGTACGTGTGAGGAAATTTGACTTAAGTAGTTTATGTTGTTCTACATTATTCAAAAGTTGAATAAGGCAGGAAAAGAGTTATAACCTCCAGTTCTATTATAAAATTCTTTAAGCAAAATTAAAACAGATTTATATGATGCTTCATACTTGCACTATAATTCATATGCTTTCCCATATACATGTGCACATTCTCCACTCCATGAGGAGTATTCCAACCAGGCGCCTTTTTAAAAAGACACACACAATGCTGACCAAAACACGATGGCATTCACATCCTATCGGGTACCAATGTAACACCTGGCTGGAGAGAGGCAAAGCGGATTAAATGCCTTCTTTTAGAACATAAGTGCCATTCTAAGAATCAAACCCACAACCTTAACTGCCGCACCTTAAAAGTAGTACAGTTTTGTTTAACTGGAACACTCAATGGAAGAGTTACATGTTAGGATAAATTTAGAAACAGTGTCATTTAAAGGGGGCACATTATGGGCCCCCTCAGTCTGGCTTTCAATTTACATCACAAAGATATACCGGTAATTATATGTTGGTATTTGGGAAATCATTGTGAGGGAACTATAACTGGGTGAGGTGCTGATGGAACTTGATAGAATGTCACAAGAGTAAAATGGTTGTATATTTTGTAGCAAGTACCCAAGGGAGTGTACAATGATCCTTGTACCAGGGAAATTTCCATAAAAGTACAGTGAATAAAATGGATGAGAGCAATGGGCAAATGAGGTCTGGAAAACTTAAGAACAGTGCTGAAACACTCAAAGAGAGCTGTGATAAAAAACACAACAAAAGAAAACATAAAATTGATAAAAGGAAGTCTAACTTTACTCCAAGAAGAACTCTCATAGACAAAAATTTATCTAAAAACTGATAACAGATTGAACACTACTTTGGCAAAATGATATTTGGCAAAAGGGGTACATACTTTCTTACACTTTAACAAATAATTGAGCATTTTTAAGGACTCAATATCCATAATTTTTCCACTCACCCTATTTTAAATCTGTCTCCCCTATCGCTATCGCGCTCTCTCTCGCGCTCTCTCACTCTCTCACTCTCTCTCTCTCTCTCTCAAACACACCCACCCTTGCTTTCATCTATCTCTCTTACTCTCTCTCTCTCTCCCATTCTCTCTCATTCTCTCTCAACATGCACTGTTCCCCCAACCCTTTTTCTCGTCCAGAGTTCACCGTAATTTTCCTTGGTACAAAGGACGTCATACATCTGGCCTGCCAAACTATAAAAACCAGATGCGCTGCAATTATAAATCCACTACCAATCTTTGCTGATGTCTTTGGCATTAGCCGATAATCACCACAAATTTGGTGCAGATGCCCAATCTTCTGAGGGTTTTTCTAGCACCTTTCTAGAGGTCCATTCACATATGATGTCGTAAACCGCAATGTTTCTATGCATTTGACCTTTAGGAAGCTACATTTTATCCCACTTGTCAATCATTTACTCTGTTTAAAAAAGAAAATGATGCAGTTTCATGTATGTGAATGGCTCTTAGCAAGGTGCGAATGGACATAATGACAGACGGGGATACACCAGAGAGATGGTTTCCTGAGAGACTGGTGACCCTCTCTCACGTTGGGGATCAACAATGAGTACAATCGATGATCTGGTGTGTCATATTGACAGCTGTCATTGGCAACCAGTCTTCATACTGGTTTAATACAGAGCTAGCTCTGTGTAGTTTTTGTTAGGGATGTTGGTTTGGGAAGAAATTATATTATAACAGCCATGCACTTTCAATTTAGAACGATATAGAAATATCTTCTTTTTCAGGTGGGCTGTATATCGTACAGACCACCTTATAATTTCGTTAGAATTGCCTTTATCAGGTGGGCTGTATCTAATACAGACCACCTTATATTTTTGTTAAAATCGCCTTTATTATTTATTTATCAGGTGGGCTGTATCTAATACAGACCACCTTATATTTTTGTTAAAATCGTCTTTATTTATTTATTTATTTATTTTTCTTATTTCGACCCACTTTTTGTTAGCAAGATAACTTAACAAAAGCTTAATCAAATAACTTGAAATTTGGCACACATATGTATTAGCATATGGACAAAACACAGTAAGGTTTTCAACCTTGACCTTGACTGATGACGTCATCTAGGCGCCATTTTGTGAAATTTTCTGAAAATAAACTCATGATCATATCTTCATAACCAAAAGGTATTTCTCATTCATATTTATTATGATCAAGGTCAATATCAATCCAGTCAATTTCAGGTCAAAAAACGCGCGCGTGCGCGTACGTCCGCGCGTCAGTGCGCGCGCAAAATTTGTAAATGCTCAAAATCGTCTCAAATTTTTTTTGCATACGTTTCAGGTCATTTAAAGCATTTTATAAAAAATCGCGCGTACGAGCATGCGCGCGCGTTTTCGCGCGTAACACCATTACAAAACATAGAATCGCCATTTTTTTTTCTTTCATGATATTTCTCATATTTTTTCAAGGAATTTGATACCATGTTTATTTCTTTATGACCATTATGAACAAGATGAGCGTAAATTCAAGATAAATGTCAGTGCGCGCGAGGTCTTTTAATACATAGCATATATGGGCAAAAACATGCCTATACAAAATCCGTTATAGCTCTTTGGAATGCACCGTGATCCTCAATTATTTTTCATATTTAGATAGAGTATGAGTCGGAAATATGATTTCATGTCTCATTTGGCCATTAAGTGTATCGTGACATCATCACAATGGCCTTGGAACTCAAAATACGAATTTGCATATTATGACGTCAGCATATTTATGTAAAATTGATTGTATCTCTGTAAATATTGATCAATTTTCTTCAAAATTTCGATATGTTGTAGCTAAGACAATTCTCTACAAGCGCAGTAATAACTATTTTTCATTTTGATGACGTCATCATAGTGAAAATTTTGATTAAAGGCCTCATGTCAAAAACTTCATAATTTGCGTGTTATGCCTATAGAAGGTGAATTTAGTTCACGTTATAAATCTACATGATATTGTTTTTTAAGAATTTGTAAGCAGTATGTCGCTTATTTTTGCTCTATTTTGTCTCAAGTTTTAGTTGACCAGCCCACCTATACTTGTTCCAAACAAGTATTATATGTCTAGTTATTTATTTATTTTTCTTATTTCGACCCACTTTTTGTTAGCAAGATAACTTTGAAATGATTCAATCAAATGCTTTGAAATTTGGCACACATATGTATAGGCATATGGACAAAACACGGTAAGGTTTTCAACCTTGATCTTGACTGATGACGTCATCTAGGCGCCATTTTGTGAAATTTTCTGAAAATCATCTCATGATCATATCTTTATAACCAAAGGATATTTCTTATTCATATTTATCATGATCAAGGTCAATATCAGTCCGGTCAATTTCAGGTCAAAAAACGCGCGCGTGCGCGTACGTCCGCGCGTCAGTGCGCGCGCAAAAATATTAAATGCTCAAAATCGTCTCAATTTTTTTTTGCATACGTTTCAGGTCATTTTAAGCATTTTATAAAAAATCGCTCGTACGAGCATGCGCGCGCGTTTTCGCGCGTAACACCATTACATAACATAGAATCGCCATTTTTTTTTCTTTCATGATATTTCTCATATTTTTTCAAGGAATTTGATACCATGTTTATTTCTTTATGACCATTATGAACAAGATGAGCGTAAATTCAAGATAAATGTCAGTGCGCGCGAGGTCTTTTAATACATAGCATATATGGGCAAAAACATGCCTATACAAAATCCGTTATAGCTCTTTGGAATGCACCGTGATCCTCAATTATTTTTCATATTTAGATAGAGTATGAGTCGGAAATATGATTTCATGTCTCATTTGGCCATTAAGTGTATCGTGACATCATCACAATGGCCTTGGAACTCAAAATACGAATTTGCATATTATGACGTCAGCATATTTATGTAAAATTGATTGTATCTCTGTAAATATTGATCAATTTTCTTCAAAATTTCGATATGTTGTAGCTAAGACAATTCTCTACAAGCGCAGTAATAACTATTTTTCATTTTGATGACGTCATCATAGTGAAAATTTTGATTAAAGGCCTCATGTCAAAAACTTCATAATTTGCGTGTTATGCCTATAGAAGGTGAATTTAGTTCACGTTATAAATCTACATGATATTGTTTTTTAAGAATTTGTAAGCAGTATGTCGCTTATTTTTGCTCTATTTTGTCTCAAGTTTTAGTTGACCAGCCCACCTATACTTGTTCCAAACAAGTATTATATGTCTAGTTATTTATTTATTTTTCTTATTTCGACCCACTTTTTGTTAGCAAGATAACTTTGAAATGATTCAATCAAATGCTTTGAAATTTGGCACACATATGTATAGGCATATGGACAAAACACGGTAAGGTTTTCAACCTTGATCTTGACTGATGACGTCATCTAGGCGCCATTTTGTGAAATTTTCTGAAAATCATCTCATGATCATATCTTTATAACCAAAGGATATTTCTTATTCATATTTATCATGATCAAGGTCAATATCAGTCCGGTCAATTTCAGGTCAAAAAACGCGCGCGTGCGCGTACGTCCGCGCGTCAGTGCGCGCGCAAAAATATTAAATGCTCAAAATCGTCTCAATTTTTTTTTGCATACGTTTCAGGTCATTTTAAGCATTTTATAAAAAATCGCTCGTACGAGCATGCGCGCGCGTTTTCGCGCGTAACACCATTACATAACATAGAATCGCCATTTTTTTTTCTTTCATGATATTTCTCATATTTTTTCGAGGAATTTGATACCATGTTTATCTTTTTATGACCATTAATAACAAGATGAGCGTCAATTCAAGATAAATGTCCGTGCGCGCGAGCCCCTTTATTACATAGCATATATGGGCAAAAACATGCCTATACAAAATCCATTATAGCTCTTTGGAATGAACCGTGACCTTCAATGTTTTTTCATATTTAGATAGAGTGTGAGTCGAAAATATGATTCCATGTCTCATTTGGCCATTAAGTGTATCGTGACATCATCATAATGACCTTGGAACTCAAAATACGAATTTGCATATAATGACGTCAGCAAATTTATGTAACATTGATTGTATCTCTGTAAATATTGATCGATTTTTTTCCAAATTTCGATATGATGTAGCTGAGACAATTCTCTACAAGCTCAGTCGACACCATTTTTCATTTTGATGACGTCATTGTAGTAAAAATTTCGATTAAAGGCCTCATGTCAAAACTTTATAATTTGCGTGTTATGCATTTAGAAGGTGAATTTCGTTTACGTCTTGAATATACATGATATTGTTTTTTTAATAATATTTAAGCAGTATCTCGCTTATTTTTGCTCTATTTTGTCTCAAATTTAAGTTGACCAGCCCACCTATACTTGTTCAAAACAAGTATTATGTCTAGTTTATTTATTATTATTATTAAATATTTTTCTTATTTCTAACCACTTTTTTGTTAGCAAGATAACTTGAAAATGGCTCAATCAAATGCCTTGAAATTTGGCACACATATGTAAAGGCATATGTACAAAGCACAATAACGTTTTCAACATTGTCCTTCACTGATGACGTCATCTAGGCGCCATTTTGTAAAATTTTACGAAAATCAACTCATGATCATATCTTCATAACCAAAAGGTATTTCTCATTCATATTTATAATGATCGAGGTCAATATCCGTCCGGTCAATTTCAGGTCAAATAACGCGCGCGTGCGCGTACGTCCGCGCGCAAAATTTTGAAATGCTCAAAATCGTCTCAAAATCATTTTGCATACGTTTTAGGCCATTCTAAGCATTTTTAAAAAAATCGCGCACACGCGCATGCGCGCGCGTTTTCGCGCGTAAAACTATTAGACACCATAGAATCGACATTTTTTTTCTTTCATAATATTCCACATATTCTTACAAACAAATTGATACCATGTTTGTCTCTTTATGACTATAAATAATTGAATAATCGACCGTTTAACATAAATTTCAATGCGCGCGAGCTCTTGTAATACATAGCATATATGGGCAAAAACATGCCTATGCAAAATCCATTATAGCTCTTTAGGATGCAAGGTGACCCCAATTTTTTTTCATATTTTGAGCGAGTATAAATCAGAGATATGATTTCATGTCTCATTTGACCCTCAATTAACTCATGACGTCATCATAATGGCCTCCGAACTCAAAATTTCAATTTGCCTATTATGACGTCAGCATTTTTTTGGAAAATTGATTGTATCTTTCTAAAAATTGATTAATTTTCTTCAAAATTTTGATATGTTCTAGCTGAGACAATTCTCTACAAATCCAATTGTCACAATTTTTCATTTTGACAAAGGCATCATGGCGTATTTTTGCGATTAAAGGAGGCATGCCAATTTTTTCACATTTTGCGTGTATTCTCTATGGGACATGACTTTTTCTCAAAACTTGATTCTACATTCCCGTCTTTCGCGAGCAATATCTACGTCGTGTTAGCTTCATTTACGCTGAACTCCGAATATGTTGTAGCTGAGACAAAAAGCTATTTCAAATGTACCCTTTATTTTGTCTCAATTTTTTGTTGGATCAGCCCACCTATACTTGTTCCAAACAAGTATTACAAATCTAGTTTTAATTCATATTCCCCCAAAATAGGCAAATATATCCAATCTGCAAAATGGCATTAAAGACATGGCATCATGAATTAACAAGAAGAACAGACTCTGTTTGGAGAAAAAAAATGATGAGTTTTAAAGTTCAAGAAACTCTTGTGGAAGCCATTTAAAATATGTGGTTGAATTTGAAGAAAACAATTGTAGAAAGGAGGAAAACAATTGAAGAGAGGAAGAAAAAAAATTATGCCCTTGATGCAAAATAAAACAAAGAAATTATCATACTTCCCTTGAAATCATTTTTTTCTTCAGTCTGTCAACATCTTACCTAGATTATCCATTAATGAAAACCAGATCACAAAATGAGTACATTCCCCTTCATCATCATCTTCAGTCTCATGTGACCCTTTCTTACGAGGGTCACAAAGAGTTTGGTGCACTATCTACCAGTCTGTAATACTTTTCCAGAGATCACGGTGGGAAAGTGAGCAATAAATATCTGTCATTTCTTTAAATTTGATGTGACAGAGATGTGGTAAAGATTTAATGAGAGGAGGGGAGGTAACAAATAAGAGGGCTAGAGGGGAAAGAGGGAAGAGAGAGAGAGAGAGAGAGAGAGAGAGAGAGAGAGAGAGCATGGACCTCTTAGTAGGACCATGGAGAGAGATAGAGGGGTTGGGTGGGAAGAGGCGAGAGGTGAACTTAAATATGAAGTAATTACGCAAATGATTTATTTGGTAAGAGTAGTAAGAGTACTAGTATTTGTAAATAGTACTAGAAGTAGAAGTAGTACTTGTTATAGTAGTAGTAGTAATACTAGACATTGTCATTGTCATCGTTGCAGCAGGGACAGCAGTAGCGGTAGTGGTAGTGGTAATGGTAATGGTTGTAGTAGTAGTAATAGTGGTAGTAGTAGTAGTAGTAGTAGTAATAGTAGTAGTAGTAGTAGTAGTAGTAGTAGTAGTAGTTGTTGTTGTAGCACCAGCTGCTGCAGCATTAATTAGCAGCAGCAGCTGTACAATTAAAAGTAGCAGCAACAGCAGCAGTAGGGTGGTGATGTTTTTGAAAGTTTTTAAAAGGTAATCAAAGTTCAAGCAAATCCATCTTTGTATTCTTTAACATACCATGTTTCAAGGGGTTTGATGGGCTTACCCCTATTGACTACCGAAATATGTCATCCCCATATGCTTAATACAGGCGCCACCCGGTTCGTGTAGGCAGTGGGTTAAGTAAAGTGTCCAGGAATATCTACTTATCATATCTGTGGAAGACATTTCTGTTCCTAATGGGACAGGTGGACATCTTTCCTCAAGATATACAAGTATGTACAGAGTGATTGTCATTTAATGACATGATAAGTCAAAAAGCATGTTAAATGTTTTGTATTGCTACAAAGAGTGATATACCAGCATTGATTGAGATACCATTATTGATTGAGAAACCAACAGATATATGTATATCAAGGATATTGTTAATCTATCATGCACAGGAGGTTGGGGCAGGATAACTCTTGTTTAAACAAAAACATAGCCTCTCATTTATCGAGGTAGACATATCCCCCCCCCCCCCCTAAAAAAAAAAAAAAAAAAAAAAAAAAAAAACAGAGAAAGACAAAAAAGTGGAAGAGTGAGAGGGAGAGGGAGAGCAGGAGCAGGAGAGGGAGAGCAGGAGACACAGAGAGGTGCAGACAAAGAAGATACGGAGACAGGGGCAGAGACAGATCAAGAAACATGAAGAGAGAGAGAGGGGGATAAAGAAATAGACAGACAGAAGACAGCCTTTTAAGACAGCATTTTAAGACAGAGATAGGACATTCAACTCCAGAGGGCACACACACAACACAACACGCCAGACTTTTAATGAAAAGAAGATGATCTTAAGATCATCGCCCAAACAAATTAGGGAAATTACCTCATACCATGTTATGCTCCTTCTTTCTAGATCATACATTAGGGTATTGTATAATTTCATTTCCATTCGCATCTACAAAGTTTTCCATTGGGTAATCCTGACCCATTTCTGAGATAATTACTAACAGAAAGCAGATCTTTCTTCTTGTACTACTTTACGTTGTAATTTAAAGATAGGAACTACATCCTTGAGGAATATCTTCAGGTTTCTTCCTTGGCCTGCGGCTTATCTTGAGATATCTTCATGAATAAGCCTGGTTAAGAATGAAAATAGAAATAAAGTTTGTTGTCTTATGAAATCAGATGCCCCTTGATATCCTCTTCGACATGTTATATTTCATGAATACAAGAGCAATGATTAAACCATGTGAGTAATACTGTACGACTAAAACAGGATGAGGATGAATGAAATATAACGAAGTTTCCTCAAAAAGGTATGCATTACAAATTGACAATCGAGATTGATGAAGCCATGCTCAATGTTCCTTACCTCTTGTCTCCTATAAAATGTGCACGAAAAGAGAAAGTACGTCATTTCTTCTGTGTGGAAATTAGTGTTATTATATTTTGTATGATTCCACAAGTCTTTCCTTTTCTTTTAAATGCCAGCGATTGGTTTTCTGAGAAGCAGCAGATGCTAATTTGTGGGAGATTTTTTGGCTGCCATATTCAACATGAAGAAACTAAAATTCAATAATAAGCTGCTTCCCAGATTTGATTTTTATTATTAAGTTATTCTTTTCATGTCTGGACTTTCAAGAAAAAGAGAATAATGACACAAATAAATATTAATGACGAAATCTCATGAAACAGAATATTGGAAACAAGTTATGTTTCTTTCTTTTTTTGCATCTATAACCTATAAAGAAATATGTGCTTACAAAAGAAGTTGAAATCATTTAAAAGAATGAATAGAAGGTAATTAATGAATCATTGAACAAATGGTCACCACTAATATCTTAAGTACAATGCAGTGCTTATCATACTGGCTTAAGATCTCAGAATGATAATTTAATTATATTTAGTATGTGGTAAATTGCTTTAAAGACTCAAGCTACGAAATAAACCTACATGCAATGGGGGTAATTATTGCCCTTTTAAGATATCTTCATTAGGCAGTAACGGCACGACTGACTGACCCGACCGGGCTGACCTTTATAGTAATTAGCCTCGGTCTGCCAGACCCTTAATGACGCCGGTAATTTACTCCGAGGAAATAGAAATGTCAATCTCAAATGTCAAAAGCCCGCTCTGTCGGTGAGTTGATAAGATATGACAGAAAGGTGCGACTCTTTGACTGTGAATATGTAATCATCATACTATGAACATGAAATGTAATCGCAAAGAATCTCAAGAAATCAACAACAGGTAATTTCAATGGCCTTTTCCATTGCCTTTTGAAATGTGAAAATGTAATAATGACATATTACATACAAACATGATTTTTTTTTAAGGTTATACAGGTATAAATAAAAAGGGTATTGAAATTAAAATTGAACTTGAGGGGACTTTTTGAAAAGTCTTGCAATTTGGTTAAAGGGATGTTAAATAAATGTTACAGGAAAATAGACTTGTCACAACTTCAATGTAAATTAAAGTCAGAGTTTAATTACAATCATGTAGGACGCAACTTTAAAATGACTATATCAAGACATAAGGAGGGATTTTATCATGCTTAATTGTTAGTATATATAAGGCATAGTTTTTGTTTTTTCTCAACTATCAATTTGTCTGAAGTTCACTACAGTGGAAACTGAGATGACTTTTTAAAAGTAGTTGTGATCGTGTTAAAGGTAGATTCACTGGTAAAAGTGTGTGAGAAGAAGAATCTATTAGCAACTGAACCCCTTTTGAATGAAATGTATGTAAATGGATTACTGATTATAATTTAATAATAGAAATGGGGGGAAAACTGTATATCTAAGTACAAGTTCAGTGCAAGCCCAATGAATTCACTGATTTACCAGATGTGGGAGAGACAAATTGGCCTTGTTGCAGGTGGCTGTATCCTGTGATAAATCACCTTGAACCTATGGAATGATAACCCTGTCACACCAACGAGACAGACACCAAACAATAGCAGGCAGAGTGAAAAATGACATTACCTCCAAAAGTCCAAGACTTTGTGGCTTTGGAGCCATTGTGGAGTCAGTTTGGCTGTGTGACTGAGGTTTAAGTTCCCATGTTCTTATTACTACTATCATCAGACAGGAGACAACAAGCTGGTCTTCTCTTTAACACTTGGATGAACTTTCATGAGATGTCTTACCAGAAAACAAATGTTTATGCTTTCACATAGCAACCAATCACAATTAAAGGGAAAACTAATGAATAGGAATGAAACTTTCTTTTTAATGTGAAAAGGTAGGATTCTGAACTTCTATAGCCTTTTTTTTTTTAATGTTCCCTTTTAAATATCAGAAAAATCTTTCATACTTTTTTTCAATATTCAAAATATGTATTGTCAAATATTCAAAAATTACCATTTGGAAGATTTCCAGTAAATTCCATTACATTTCAGGCTACCTGTTAACTTGTGTATCAAATATAAATGCAAATGCAAATGATCTAAAGGAATCCTGCATATATCCAGGAATAATGTAATTTTACAATAACAGTAACAGAGAGATAGAAAGAGAGTAAATTAGAGAAGAAAAGCAAAAGAGACAGATAAAGAGCCAGGGAATAAAAGGGAGAGAAAGACATAACGAGAGAGAGAGAGGGATGGATATACAAAAATGAGGGCAGAGAAGCAAGAAGAGAAGAGGACAGTGGGAGACATGTGTCGGAGAGGGATAGGCAGACAGAAATAAAGAGAGAAAGAGAGATTAACAAAGATACTGACATGGATGAGAAAGCCTAATCTGAAGATCCTGGGTCTAATGCATCTCGTAATACTTAACCTTGAACCAGGGTAGTAAGTTCTTAGTTTTTATTAGCATCTAACATGCAATATTAGTAAAACATGGAGGAAAGTCTTCCCTACATCTGGTAGGCAGATTGAGCATGAACCCTTTCAAAGCAACCTTGACAGAAAGATTGCCAGAGATCTTGAACCATTCGGTGGGTGGTGGAAAATTCACAACAGTCCCACAGCTTGTTTGTTATTGTTGGTTTCTAACATAAATTTGTACTTTGCACGGATATGAGAATATTAAGAAACTTCTCAGATGGTTGGATATTTATGGGGTGAATCATAAGTAACATGACATGTGCATCATGTATTAGTGCAAAGGAAAATAAACATCTTTACAAATTATTCGTGTTTAAACATTATCAAAAGAACACTTACTGAAATCGTGCCCAGAAATATGACACATGTTTGAATGTATTTTGTGCTGCCATGCTGTAATCATTTTAAGACACCCCTGGTAATAAATCTAGCTAGTTGATTTGATTGAGGAAACTTCCTGAGTTTATAAGATACTTTGTAAAGATACTAAATATTAGTGAAGTTTGTCTGTTTTCGTTTTTCCTTGCAGCTATGATGCATTTGAATATCAGTTTGATGCTTATTATACAGGCCTTAAAAAAAACAAGCAAAAAAAGCATCTTCTGAAAATAAAAATGCTCAAATTGTTGAAGGTTTTCATGCTACATAAAGGAGTTGGAAGTAACATAATCACAAATATTGGTTTCACCATGATTTAAAATGATACGGACAAGAGGGAGGCAAAAATCATTTTGAAGAGAGATTAATTTTACTAGACAAGATGAAAGATCTGATGAAGAAAACATGTAAACTCATGCCTTTATTTCCTTCCTCTCTAAAGTTTAAAGGTAGTACAAAGTTTTGGGCAATTTTGAAAATTGATTGGAAAGTGATTCTTTGAAATTTTGATATATTTGGATGCCCCTGTGGATGGATGTATTATAAGCACTAGAACAATTAGCACCTAAAACACTTCTGCTTTCGAGAAAAATTGAATATAGAAATTTACAGGTGCTCCCGGTAAATTTTGATAAATTTTCAAATAACCCCTACGGCCGTCCAATGGTAGCTGCGACCATGAAAATCTCAGAATATGTAGTTGTGATATATAAGTTCCAAACGAGAATAGCTAATCGGTAGATTTTAGTCAAGAAACATTGTTTTATAGTCTAATTATAATCTTGACCTTGAGAGGGAGCTATACAACATGAAGGGTGTATTATTAACAATTTCATAACTTTAGACTCGATTTCAACCGCGACAACGATCACTGAATATTGTAGGATCGCATATGCTTCCAATATGTTAATTTGAATCAAATTCATGACCCCATACCAAAACTTTGTATTACCTTTAACACATATAACAGTTCATTCACTTTTGTCCTTATTCCTCAGCATTGCTCATATTAAAAAAGCTAAATCATCCCCTTCTCTCAAAGTGTCCAAAACCTCTCTTTTTGAGGTCACACGCAAACAGCGCGTTTGGTTTGAGCAAACCACCGACCAATCAAGTCCACAAACAAAGTTTCATTGTTCTTTCCTTCCTCATAGACACAAAAGGAGTGCCTTGACCTCTCCAACAGACAAGAATATCAAAGCGAGAATTCGGGAAGATGACAAGAATTATCTCATTGCGATGATTAGATTGAAGGATACAGCTTTGTTAGATCCCTTCCCATTCCAAAGTCTTCTACTTCTTACGAAGAGTATAATTATGTGTGACCTCACAACTTTCTCTTCACTAAAGTACTCAATGTGAGATGAAATATAATGTCCTAATAATATACTTGTGAATCTTACCATGACTTCCATTACAAAATACATCTCTTTATGAGTTTTTCATTCATACATTTCTCAATAATAATAATTAATAATATTGATTAATAAGGAGCAACAATTTTCTTTAAACAACAAGTACCATAGTGCTTACAAAATTACAAAATTTGAAGGAAACATGATTCTGATTTACTTATATATCTTTCTGTAGTCCATGATTCTATATTATTATTTTTGTTCGAATGTTAGCTCTTAGAAATATCTGGACATTGCATCAAATAACTAAGAAAGAATAAGAAATTTAAATTTTGATAATCTTCATATTTTCAAATTGGGTGCATATTTGTGAGTCAAAACAATATGTATTTGTACAAATGTGAAGCTGAACTTATCTTATTTCTAACAAAAGCTAAATATGGACAATAAGTTTCATAAATAATTTGTTGAAAGATTTTTTTAAATTTGGAAATTATGGGCAAGTGTAAATACCCTGTGTGCCTCAGAGTTTGTCACAGATCCCAAATAGGGAATTCTGAAATCTCTTGTTAGGTCTGTCTCCATCAGCTCGAGATTGCCAAATATCCCGCTATTTTAACTATCTCGATCGCAATATCTAGTTAATTTGTGTCTTCATCAGCATGACGTTGCAATTAGCAGGATATTTGGTCGAGATAATCATCCCAAGATATCTTGGGCTAGTTTGCAAAAAAAATCCCGCTATTTGTCCGGTGCGCCTTCACCAGCCGGGAGACTCACACTTTTGTGCGAATGCAGAGCAAAAATATCTCTTGCTCGAGTTTCACGTTTCGAGGTTGAGTCTCAAGCTGATAAAGACGAGATTTGTAACTTCAGGATTATTTCCCAAATCAGAAATAGGGGGCTATTTGGCAATATTGAGCTGATGAAGACATACCTAATGTCTCTGACAATACCATGCTCTGACACCCATTGTAATTTTTCTTTGTCATGGAGATCCTTCCTCGAATCCTTCCCTTTGGATCTCTCAAGACTCTTGTTTGATTATATTACTTAAGTCAATTACTCTGGCAGCAGCAGAGAGGATAGTGAACTCGTGGAATGTTACACTTCTGATGTCATTAATGTACTTGATATGTCACGATGGAGTAAGACAATAAAGAGAGGCAGTGAAAAATATGAGTGCACGGTGAGAAATTAACGTATTAAAAGCTCTGAAACAGCTCTATTATTAAAAAATGAGGGAAAAAAGAAAGAGCTAGGGTAAAAATGTAGAAATACATGACAATTCTCATGATAAAACATGCATTTTGTCACCAGAGAAAGAGAGAGAGAGAGAGGAATAGAAAGAGAGGAGTGGGAGAAGTGGCTATGAGAGAAATACTACAAAGAGGGACACAACAATGTGGCACAGGGGACAAGAGGAAGAGAAGGAGAGAGCATAACGAGAGAATGGAAGAGAGGATATTTTCCAAATTCAGAATAGCTGAATTTAAAGGAAATATAAGAAATAAGATAGATTCAACAGAGAAGACGAAGAGGAAGTTTTGTTCTAGCTTATCTCCGAATAGGCGATATTCCACGGAACGATTGATACTTTAAAAAAAATATATATATTTTGGAGAAAGAAGAAAAAAATGTTGGGACCCTCTCAAACTAATTAAAGTACATGATTTTTAGAACTGGAAAGTCCAGGCAGAAGGTTACATGGAAGGATGTCCTAACTTCAGATTTAACTTCAAGGCTAATCTCATCATCATCTTTTCTATCATCCACACATGGGATGAGGTGATTAATCCCTTATCTACAAATCTATGTTCTGGAGTTGATAGGTAACCTGGGACATAAGATAAGAAATCTTTGAAAAATGTGTGAAAGTTGAAAATGAATCACATGATGAAAAATGAAACCTGATATTGCCCATGTAACAATTCGTCGCTGTTTTCACGAAGTGACGGTAGTGAAAAAAATTTGCATTCACTTTGCGTTACGATTTTCCTCACTACCGTCACTTCGTGAAAACAAGGACGAATTAATGTATACATTTAAAAAATAATTTGATTAAAGCGATGTTTAGATGAAATATAGAATGAAAAGATGAATAAACTAGCGACTCACCTATTCAACACCTGATAATTTCAATACCCCCTAAAACAAGCATTTTTAAAAGCATGAATTCCATACCAAATAACAAAGATTTTTTTTTTTAATGTGAACACTAGTTTTTTGAAAACAAAACAGTGTGAACTCTAATGTTATCAAAAGGACTTATTGTATTTGATTTCATTACCTATGCAGTTGTCAATAAACAAGTAACAGGAAATTCAGTTTAAAAAAAATCTAGTTTAATAAAAAATAATAATGTAATTAACTAATATTGGAAAATGCTGGTCCTGTGAATCAAATAAAATGGCATTAGAATGAAATGAAAAAATGAGATAATCTTGAAAGAGGCTTTGAAGCTTATCTGCCGTAGTTTACAGGAGGGATTAGAGCGCCCTGCAAGGTCACTGGACAGCTGGTTATCTCATCAACTCAGCTCTCAGTTAACATAAGAAAAAGAGGATCATGGGGGACCAATGGTCACCGATTAGGCATTGTTTGTTATATAGAGGGCGCAAGTAGCTACAAGTAGTGCAGTGGGCCTTTAATCCTTAAGTCAGAGTGCCATCAACTGCAACTTTATCTTTTGAGGAAACCCCCCAGAAATATGATATCTAGGTTTGTATTTCTGATGTTTCATCATCATCCCTCTCAGCTCTGCACTTTTGTGTAATTACATACAGGTCATCATTACTCATTCTAGATACATCTGCTACGAATGTGGAGCGGTGATGAACGCAGGGCTGAGAGAGACAGATAAAGTAAAACACATTTGGGGCACATGGGATTCGTGCTTCATGATGGGGAGAGATAAACATGAAATCTGCATCTTATTTAATCAATAATTTTACAGAGTATCCTTAAAGATTTGAAAGCGTCTTATACCAAGGTCAGCTCTAAAGCATTTGCCCCCCTCCCTCTGTCTCCCTTCTCTCCCCCTCTCTATTTCTCTCCCTTCTCCTCTCTCCCTTCTCCCTCTCTCATCTTCCCTTTCTTTCTCCTTTCTCATTCTCTCTCTCTCATCTTTTTCTATTCTCATTAAAAGTGCATTCAAGTCAAAAGGGATAATATTGATAAATACTTTTTAAATCGTACAGGTAATGTTATTTCCCATGCATGCTATCATTCATCTTAATAAACTTTGGTAAGGAAAGGCATTTTGTGAAATTGAAAACAAAAATTAATCAAATCTTCACTGCTAATTATTGGCCTGTCAACAAGTACATTCAAATACAGTGTGTCCAAAATTTTATTTGGCATGGTCTTCTCCCCCCCCTCCCCCTCCCCCTCCCCCTCCCCCCCCCTCCCCCTCCCCCTCCCCCTCCCCCTCCCCCTCCCCCTCCCCCTCCCCCTCCCCCTCCCCCTCCCCCTCCCCCTTCCCCCTCCCCCTCCCCTAAACAAAAATGATTGGAAAAAATTACATAAGTTGTAAGCACCACATATTCTTTATCTGGTGATAAAACTAATAAATTGGGGTGTAATGATAAAAACAAACATGCTTACTTAAAACCCAAGCTCTTTAAAGAAATTGACTTTAACACCAGTCAATTAGGCTGTAAAAGGAGTTGCAAATGGCAGAAAGCTAGGACAAGAGTTGAGGAAAGCCTCAATTGGAGATGAAATGATAAGAAATGAAAAGAAATGCAGGGGATTAACATGGTTTCCCAACACAAAGAACCGAAACACCATGCCCATTTCTAAATTAACCCAATTTCCCCTACCACTGCAACAATTAATTGAATACATGCCAATCTACATTTTTACTTCTAGATGTTGTATTGACATTCAAGAAGAGACAAGACGGCACTCTAAAATTAAGTCAGAGGGCCAGGAAAAGAGATAAGTTTTGGTCAGAAATAAAATCAAGAAGCAAGTGTCTAGCCTTCCAGGAAACAGAGTTCAAGGAGATTAAAGTTTGTGAGAGCTAACCCTGCATTCAGGCTTGTGCATTCAAGTATACTATAGATGAGTAATATATTTTTTCTCTAGTTTGAGGATAGGGGGAGAGAAGGAGAGATAGGGGAGATGAGGAGAGAGAGGGAGAGATGAGGAGAGAGAGGGAGAGAGAAGGGGTAGAGAGGGAGGAGAGAGAGGGAGGAGAGAAAGAGAGGGAAGAGAGAGAGTGGGGCGGAAGGGGTAGAAAGAGAAGAGAGAGAGGGGGAGAAGAGAGAGAGAGAGAGGGGGGGGGAGAAGAGACACAGAGAGAGGGGCGGGAGAAAAGAGAGGGGGGGGGCTGTTCAACAAGTCAGGCTACTTGGAATATCGTTCTGACTATACTGGGTCTATTTTCTGCTTGACCCACTTAAGATCAATTCACATTGAAAATTTGATTAGATAGTGGTTCAGTCAGCGAAGATTGGCCTGAAAGTAGGTCCATGCCTGGATGCAGGTCGGTGAGTCCGCAGGGCCTCGGATGATATTCAACTTGGAGGAAGAATTGAGTTATAGACAGAGGAAGAGAGAGAAATTGGGCATCAGGGATCAGAATTGAGTCTGAGACACGGGAAGGGAAATAGACAAAGAAAAACTAGGGAGAGGACGAGACAAGAGCTTCGCAAAGTGCAAGCAAGAAATCAATTACGGTGCATTGAATAAGATTGTACGGTACTTTTGAGGATTGGAACAAACATGGTTTGATGGAAATGAAATGAAAAATAAATTAAAAGTGAGTGATAAAAAATTGACATACCAGGTAACTTTAAAAATATGAAAGAAAAATTGTGTTAATGATATTGTGTTTAGTATGAAGCCATTTCTAATTATTAGACCATAACAAATGACATTTATCTAAAAAACATACCTATGTAAAAAATCTATGTATAACAAGAAGAGGGGAGAGTGCCTAAGGAAAAGACTATATCAATAGGGTTGCTCGAATTGATTTTATTATATGAAACTTTATATACATTGTATATGAATAAAGGGCATGAAGAGAAACATGATACAAAAGTAGAATATAGTAATAGCTATCAAATAAATTCACAATGCTTAAAACAAAACAAAACAAAACAAATGATGAAGGTGTGCAAAAAAGAAAGAAAAAATATTTTGCATTGAATTTGCAGATACATTTAGTTTGGACACCTAGATTTCACTTGGTTCTGACAAAATCAATATCCTTCAAAATCACTGCGAAGTAATCAAGGACAACGAGACAAGAGAACACTTGTCTTTATCAGTGACCGTAGCAGCATAAGAGTATCTATTCCTCCCACTTCTCTGACCACATGCAGGAAAACAGAGTCACTGAACCCATTCAAACGTGTGAATGACCGGGGAAATATCGGCAGAGAGCGGATTGTCAAATTACAATAATTTGCTAAAGCCTCTCTTTGGTATATTCCAAACACACTATGGTACATTGCTTCTGTGCATGTATCTGCACATGAGACACTGCAAGAAGTAGCATTCTCTGGGCTGAACACAAATTATAACAACAAGTAGAGTATTATTTCTGCTAAATGTTGTATATAAAAGTTCCCATGAAAAGGTACTTGCATCTAGGAATGCATATATTAGTGAAGCAGAAGACTAGAAGAACCATATCCACACAAAAAATCAAATCAATGAATAATGACAAAATGATTAATAATGACAAAATGATGAAGAATTTCAAAAGAAAAAAAGTGAATTAATAACAGAAAATGAAGGTACAAAGGAAATATGAAGAGAAAATAGGAGTACAAATCAAGGTTTTACATCAACATGAACCAGTGCACATGAGCCCAAATTGTTTTCAAAATTCTGACAGAAGCATCATGCACATATCTTTAAACTTTTAATCCACACGCCCTGTAAAAAAGGAGTAAGTGCAGAGCCCTGAAAAACAGAAAAAGGTGAAGAATAATGAGAAAATGAGGAAAGATGTCAAAGGAGAGACGAACAAGACCGTGACTATCAATCATGTCATATTGGAAAAAGGTGTTAATCTGCACACCTTTTCTTGGCATTTGTTTTTATATTAGTTTTTAACCTGGGATGAAAGACACCAAGTATTCACACCTTAATTTAATTAAACCTCACCTGTTGGATCTGTCTCAAAAGCGTTGGCTTTTTGGGGGTCATTCCAATGCAGAAAGAGAGAAGTTAGGCATGGAATGTTGCAGGTTCTTGACCTCTTTATTAGTGGGGTTTTTACACCATGCCAATTCTAAATTATCTTGGTTCTTAATACTTCCCTTCTGCATTCATTGCACTAATTGTGCCTGTCGTCGAACTAAAGACTATCAAGTTTGCAACCTTTTAAGAACTGACTTTCAAATATATGAAAAGAGTTTGAGGTAATACTATGACAAGTATTTCATTTCTCTACAAATAAACCTACAAAATACTTTCAAACAGATAAAGTTGAATAAAAATAAAAATTTATTGTGGTAGTTTAAATGGTAGAAGCAGAAGTGCAGTAGCAGTAGGAATAGTAGGAGTAGTGGTGGTGGTGGTGGTGGTGGTGGTGGTGGTGGTAGTAATTAATAGTGGTAGTAGTAGTAGTAGTAGTAGTAGTAGTAGTAGTAGTAGTAGTAGTAGTAGTAGTAGTAGCAGCAGCAGCAGCAGCAGCAGTAGTAGTAGTACCATTAGTAGGAGCAGTAGTAGTACCATTGGTAGGAGCAGTAGCAGACAGAGAAAAAGAAAAAGTAGTACTTTTAAACTTTCCAAACTAGTTTCAGTTTCAATTGCCATTGTTTACAGCTGAGGTAACCATAGTAACATGCCACACATTCCTGCATGGCACATGTTTCTTGTTTACAATTTGTTGCCTCCGGCCATGTGCTTATCTCATTAATGAAAATCTGAGCTTGGTCAGATGCCAATCACCAACCCACCATCCCAAAACCACCAGGTACTACGTTACCATGGCAACACATTCACACAAACGGTATCAGGGGTAACCAAGTGCTTCCGTGCAGGTAAGCGCAGGTAGCCGGGCTTGGCACACTTTGCGGAGAGTGAGTTTCCTGGTAAAAAGGGTAAGAAGGATTCTGAACATGTTGACAGAAAGACAAACCGCTGAGGGGTCGGAGTGAACCACTACAAGCTCTTGTTTGTAAACAAATACATTGATCTAGCGTCATGACCTTCAGGAGTATATCTGGTACTACATCAATCTCAAAACTTTGACGCACCGAACTCTCCCCTTTTTTCTCGCAACAAAAATAACCAAATGATGATGCTTTCTATTTCAAGCAACTGTCTCTAAGTGGAAAGGCTTTTAAAGTAGAACAAGAACTAGAACAAGAAGGAGAACAATCAAGAGTACATTCGGTGTTGAGTTGGGCTACGTAAATCCCCCTAAGCGATCATCACAGGAACCATCTGTAGGAGCATTTGACATCAGCCCTAAAGTGCATGTTTACATATCAAGCTTCAGCAGCAAACATGACATTTGAAGAACTAGTAAGAAACTTTCGACCTACTCAAGACCAATACTCAAGACCTCCCCCTCACATTCTTAGACCTCTTTCAGACATGACACAGTAGGCTACCCCCTCCCCCCTCCCCCCCCCCCCAAAACCAAAAAATGCTCCAGGAAAATAACAACTATTTTACATGAATGGCAAATTGGAGGTAAACAGATATATGTGCTCAAGTATACAGGCCCCGAATAAGCGTACCAAGACGTCTGTGTGTAATAAGTGACAGAGATGTGGAGCACATTACGCCTAAATATTTGTATGCCAATATGTTTTTGATGCGCCTTTTTTTGGGGGGGGGGGGGGAGGGGGTGGTTAGTTACGACATTAAATGTGAATGAGACTTAGATGAGTGATCATCTTTACCTTTCGTGGTCAACGCCAAGGTCTGTATAGATGCTAAGAAACATCCCTCCGAGCACATAGCCGAAGGCTGGGCCAAGTAGAGACGCCCCATTGAAGATTCCTGCAGGGAAAATATGTGAAGAAAGAAATAATGACATGGTTTAATGACTTTCATTTTCATTGGCGGATGGAAGGTTACATAGAAGTTATTTGAATAAAGAAAAAATATTGGGAGGAACTTCAGATGATTAAATATGGCACACATACCGGATACATACATGTATGTCCCATGGATAAAAGATGTAAAAGTTGTAAAAGTGTGAATTTACCCCTTTCACCTTACAAATCTTAAACCTCCTAATGTAACCCCCCCCCCCCCCCTTCCCTCAAAATTAAAAAAAAATCTAATATTGATTATGCATTCAGATTCTGAACTACAATCGCAAAAATGTTGGAATATGTCATTTCCGACAGACCGACACTCAATATTTGAATAATGCATCGCTGCTGTTAATAATGAATTGAACCACAGAAAATTTCACTGCTCTAGCTTTTGAAAGGGATACTAAAGTATGTCTTTGTTTTTCATATAGTCGAGCGTCAAGCAAACGCCTGTATCAAATATATATTTCCATAATTATCTGAAAGAAATAACACACCTGCTGTTTGGTACATAGGCCTACTGACAAGAATCTCTAAGCCTGCGTCTAATATCTACTGTGAGGTGTCCATTTCAAATCAATCTTTAACCAGAAAACTGCGGTCATCATAATTGCTTACAAATTTGAATGACGTGAGTGAGATATTGCCTGTTGTATCTTCTCTATTGAAAAAATGCCAACCCACACATCAAAAACCACAGAACAAACACAGGTAATTTATGGGAAAAGAAAAAAGTATAATACAGATATCCTTGTATGTCTTTGATGCACTAAATCAAGCGGATCAAATTTTCATTGAAGATTTTGTTTGTATTTGGATAATGGTGTATTCTATCTTGGGAATAAATGCAGACAAAGGCATTTGGGTTAGGTACTGTTCAAGTTTAAAAGTCCATGAAATCCAACCTGCGGTCTACCTCCGTTCTCACAGCTACGCATTGTGCAAGGTAACGGGTGGGCGTGCCTGCTAACAGCGAACTTGAGACGTCGGACTGACGTGAAATCTTGGCGACGTTGTCAATGAATCGTTTGGTGTGGGTGTCTTCCACTTACAAAAGTTTGCATTTTCTTTATTCTTGTGCATAACAATGGACAATATGTGATAAAAGTTAAGTAAATATGAATGAATGTGGATATAAAATCAGAAAAGGTTTGGCTCAAATCAAGAAATAATTAAACAAAACATATTCAAACACGAATCTAAATTATTCAAAAGATAACCTTTGTCATGAAGCTACAAAGCATCATATTATCTATCATTAGTGAACATTTTTCGATCTATTCCTGTAAAATAAATGAATAATTGATGGTACGTGATATAGGCCTACATTTCTGTTTCATTAGAGAAAGAAAGATTTATTATTTTCAAACTACACTATCTGTTTGGAGCCTGAATAGATTACCAGTAAAGCTAATCTTGAGCTCTGCATGGTATGGGAATCGTATGTCAAGAGAACATGGCTATAATTCATTCTGGATTGTTTATCCTTCAGTAGATTGATTATTTGAACCACTAACAAACTCACAAATACTTGCTGGAAATCATCTTTAATCAATTTTCTATTATTCTATCAGAACTCAAGCTTATCTTTAACACACCTTCTGGCTCTTAAAACATGATGACATTCAATTCCTACAGGGGACTAGCATGCTGCCCACAACATGAAAGGTAAAATACAACATGTTCTGAGGCAGTCATGAATAAACTGAATAACAACATTCCTTCATGTAGCAGCGCATGTCTTTGTCACTGACCTATAAAGTTGACAGAGAGAATACATATTTACTCTTATTACTAGACGATCAAATATCAGGCCTAGCCTTAATATGATTCTACGCAAACAGCTCCAATAACCACTCCCCAAGTCCCAACAGTATGTTAGACAAACATCAGTCCTTCACTTGTTAGCATTGAATTACAGTATCAAAATGATGGATGTTAAAGGGCATTTCTAACGACACTTGATTTACAAACTCTCAACAATTATGTCTGCAATAAATAAAGCCAAGAAATGGAAGAAATGTTTATAGGCCTATCATATTTCTAAAAACCTAGCCCCTATATGATTTACGACAACGATTGAATATGTGCTGGAATTTTTATTTCCGCAATAAACAAATCTACAATAAGTAACATTGGAAACTTATAGACCTATTGTATTTCTAATAGCCTAGATTGTTTATAGCATATATCAATGTGTTCACTGATTACATGCTGGGATTTTTATTTTGGCAAGAAATAACCCAAAGAAGAAACAGCAGAAAGTTGTAGGCCTATTGTGTGTCTAATAGCCTAGAATTATTGTGGTTTGAATCAATGCATTCGTTTGAATGTGATAGAGGCAACCAAGAAATAGAGGACAATTTTAGTCCCATTATATTTCTAAGAGCCCACATTATTTACAGCATAGATTGATGTATTCAATTAATATGTGTATATAAATTATGATTTCAGCTATCCAAGAAAAAAAGAAAAGTTAAAGGTCTATTGTATTTATAATAGCCTGGATTTATAACGGTATAGATCAATGTATTTGTGTGATGTGTAAGTCCGTAGGCCTAATGGAATTATGATTTCAACAATGGACAAAAACCAAGAAAGAAGAAAAAATAAAGACTCATTGTATAATTCATAATAGCTTTGACTTCTTTCTGCATAGACCAATGTATTTACTAAAGATATACTTCAATTTCGATATTATTTTAAAAATTGCGATATTATTAGAAAGTGGGGGAAAGAAACATTAACATAAAATGACTTCCTTCCCTTTCTATTCCACACCCTTGCACTACTCATCCCACTAGATAATCTTCTTGTTTCCCATTTCATCCACCTACAGTAGTCAGACCGTCAGTACCCCATCCCCCCCCCTCCCCCCTCCCCCCCTCCCCCCTCCCCCCCTCCCCCCTCCCCCCTCCCCCCTACCCCATCATACCAGCAGCCTCTCAATGGCTAGACCCACGTCACAGATATCATTTGGAGTATTACGCGATCACCCAACTTGGCATTTAAATATAAAAATAAGCAACCTTGATCAAAGATGTTCATGATTTCCAATGATTACAGGAAGGGTGTAAACATTTGGCCTAGTTCAAAAAGAAATGTTGAGATATCAAGTTTAGCGAGAGGAAATGTCACATTTTTGCAAATTGGAAAGAGTCTTCTTTTTGATTAGTTTCTGCCAGACCTTGGGCAAAGATTGACTTGCAGAAGTTTACTTCATTTTTTTTTCTATCCCTCAAGACTCCTGCTGTTTCTTTTCCTTTTTACCATTTCAATCAGAGGATTTAAAGTCAAGGAAACAAACTGTCACGTCAGTCATTCCAACGTGTATGCCTATGGAATAGATGATTTGATCATCTCTCTATACTTAAGCTGGAGATTATATTCTACCATTCAAGAGCGCATTTCTTTTTTAAATGGAAACATAGTTTCTATTGAAGGTTTTCCAGCATATTGTACCAACTAGTACAGATTTACTTAACAAGTTTGTTGTTCATTTCAATATGAGCTGTACTTAAAAATATTTTATGGATCCACTTTGAATTTTACTTTAAATAAAAATATGATTTTTGTTATGCAATATATTGGATGGGCTTATATAAATCAAAAATAATTAGGGCATTTTAAACTGCCCAAAGTATTTTAAAGGTCCAAGGAAAGTTACACCATGTTGAAAAATGGATGAAAACATTGAATAAAAGGTGAGGTTACTAAAAAAATATTATATAGGTTGTAAAACAAAATTTGATGAGCAGTTCCAGGCTATAGCCACACAAAATGTAGGAGTATGAAAATAGCATTTCTCAACATTACATGGTTATATGAGGGTAAGGTCAAGGTAACAAGAACAATAATAATAAAGTTTCAGACTGTTTTTTTCATCAGGAGGGATGGACACATGTCCCAGTGATGTCCTTCAAAGTAGGCTCATCCCTGTCACTGGACTTCTCCCCCAAGTCTAGCCTTGCTTGGTCTAGCATCCCCACTGTGTGACCATGGTCAGCCTTGTCAGGGAGGGTGATATGGGGAAATAATCAATGTCGGATTCAATCAGTTAGTGAATCACTCAACTACATCATGGAGCAAGATGATGATGATAAGTAAGGATGGTCAATGAGGAAGATGATGATGTAATATATTGATGGTGATGAAGGTGACAGTGATGAAGTTGACAATGATGAAGTTGACAGGGATGATGACAATGATGGTAATGAGGATGAGGAGAAGGAGGAGGAGAAGGAAGAGGAGGAGGAGGAGGAGAAGGAGGAGAAGGAGAAGGAGGAGAAGGAGAAGGAGGAGGAGGAGGAGGAGGAGGGGGAGGAGGTGGAGGAAGAGGAAGATAAGGATGGACTCTCCAGCCTCTAAGTATTAGGAGGGGAGGGCACATTCACTGATCAAAACCATAAATTATCTAGAGGGCACCTGGGAAAACTGCTCTAACTAACCTCCCCCCCCCCCCCCACACTTTCATCAAAACGGTTGCCAACCAGAGGTCCTATTTATCTCATTTTCTTGAAACCTCAATCGAATACAGGAGAGGTCTGTAGACTTTTTTCTTCATGGTCAGCCGTGTCAAAGGCAGCCATTTTGAGAGGCAATCAATGTCAACTCCAACTGTGAATCCAATCGCTCACATCAACTGGACACGAATCAGCCTGATCGTAGTGACCTATGAATACCAGTATTACAGCATCTTAGAAGTACAACCATCTTCTCTGTATCCCTGTAGTTTTTTTGCTCCTCCTTCTTCTTTCTTGCCTCTTCCTCTTCCTCTCCTTGCTCTTCTTCTTTTTTTACCTTCTTCTTTTCCTCCTCCTTCTTCTTCTTTTACTTCTTCTCTTCCTTCTTCTTCTTCCTCTTCCTTTTTTTCTCACTCTGTTTCTTTTCCTGCCTCTCCTCCTGCTCCCTCTTCTTTTCCTCCTGCTTCTTTTTCTTTTTCTTCTTCTTCTTCTTTCTTCTTTTCTTCTTCTTCTGCTCCTCCTGCTCATTCTTTTACTACCACTTCACATTCCTTCTAATATGTGTTTATTGTACTTTTGCATTCTTGCTCCATTTAGCTTTATTCCCATTTTCTTGCCAATTTTCCTTTGCCCATTCTTTTATAATCTTCCATTCTTTTTATTCTTCAAGATTTAAAAAAATACATACATATTTGACATATTTTGATGCATGGATACAATTTACAGACCATCATAATCAAATATACATTCAATAATACTACCCAGAAATATTACAAAGACTTATCCTTGCCCGAATTCCAACCCTTTTGAAGGCATTATCGCCCAATTTTCCATCATCACACAGATAATTCATCAATTTTATCGTCCACCAGTTTTGTACAAAATATATTTATTGTCATTTGTGTATGTCTTTCAAGCCATACATGAGTATCAATCAATCTTAAATCTTTCAGGGCACCATTTACAATAGTAATTCTTCTCAACTAGATCGTAGAAATTCACTTTGTCTTCACACATTGTAACTACAAAGGATTATAATGGATTTTCAGTTACAATATAACCCCACTTCGATCAAAACCATGTCACACTTAGTAAAGCTCCAATTTGTTTTGACAAAGGTGACCCTAATACCTTGGAATTTTATCAAATACCTGGTTGAATATGATTTGATTGAAGTATGAATCATAACGAAATTCAGGGATTATAATAAGCGACATGTGCAACAGTTTACTGGTGTATTTTGAGAAATTCACACTGGGGCACATCTCTCTCTCTCTCTCTGTCTCTCTCTCTGTGTCTCTCTCTCTCTCTCCTTATCAATATCAGTGTTGTTTCTATAAGGCCTATATCTTCCTTATCTCATTCCTTCTTTTTTTCTTCTATTGTCCTACTCTCTATTTCTATCTTTAGAAGGAAAAAAAATCTGCACTTGTCTTACAATCCTCTTCATTAAAATACTATATTTATTTCTTATTTCAGAAGTACTCAAAAATTGAGTAGTGAACTGTTTCCACTTCCACTAGCAGTTCTACTCCACTGTCTCTTGCAGTTGAATTTGGGTTGCAAATTGCAAATGTATACAAACACTTTCTGCCTGCTAATTTACAAAAAAACAACTTCATCTTCATCGACACCCAGGAAGAACTTATGTTTCACTACAAAAAAGCGTCTTTGCCAAACATCTCAATTAACATCTCCCAACAGGCTTCATGTGGTTCCAGCCCTTTTTGCCACAATATTATCCATAGTGCGCTGAACTTGTCAAACTTGTTTAACTCCATCCTGCTTCCAATTCTCGTTAATGGAATCAATTAAAAAGGTTGGTGGCCTGAGTGTCACTACTAAATGAAGTTTCAGTTGATGGAGTAAGCTGTTCATGATCTTGATCTTTGGCCATTTTAATATGAGCACTGTGTTTATGCCAAAATCATGCAAAGTACTTTTACAATTTTCATATTCATTTGCATTTTTGGTTCATTTATAGTTCATAAAAGTAGCTTAAAGAGAAGGTTGAGTTCTGGGAAGAGGTGAAAAATAATTTGTGAGCTTTAATCATTCTTATTATGCAATTGTGGAAGAACATCAGTTAAGACATGTTCCCTGAAAAGCATGGATCTTCAAATGCTTTCATATTCTAAATATGCATGTAACATCGTAAAAATCGAATGGGGGGGGGGCGGCTTTTTTACGCCACGTTTTCGTGTAGTCCCATATACATCTTTCTGTGCAAGTGTTTGTAGCTTTACCAAGACTTGGCCACATTTCTTATCATTTTGATTATTCCAGAACCTTGCAATACACACAAATTCTTATATGCTAGATGATCAACCTTTTCTGGTCCGTTCCACACCCTTTCTTTCACAATGCAATCGCATGACCAGAACTCAACTTCATCTTTAAATACATTTAAATTGTTTAAGTTAATTCATCTTCTTCTGGGAATATCGTTAACCAATATGTAATGAAATTAATAAAATATAAATCTCTGTATGACCAGCTTTTGTCATTGTACCTCCTTTTGTAGGAAAATTTCTTCACATTGGCATACTGTAGTCATAAAAGCTTGGGAAGGGAATCATAAATATACCTCATCTATTATTCATACTGAAAATGTCAGAAACTGGACTTATTGACTTTTGGTATGGGTGTTGTACATGTATTACTGTATTAGCTCGATATGCTATTCACATTCTACATACAGTACATAATACATGTAGAAGTATTGCTATACTGTTTTTACACTGGCAATATTTTGCTTAACCCCGTACTATAGGTGGGGTTAAGGGGGGGGGGGTCTTAGCCCCACCTATAGTACGGGGTTAAGCCTATTCCACTTTCTGTTCAGACTGGCTTTTACCAAATTGGGCTAAAGTTGGCAAACCCCACCTATAGTACGGGGTTAACTAACCCTGCAAAATAGCAGGGCTAACTCCGCAATTGTGGTGCTAACTCCTGCTAACCCCGCAACTGCGGTGCCAAGCAAATGAATGAGAACAGAAACGAACTAGATGGAATTTTGACTGCGCGCAGTCGAAAATGATGCCTCCGCCATAGAGCAATTTAAATAATAGTGAGGTCTCTTGCTTTGCGCAATTTCTCAAGACGCGTGCCAAATTTCGAGGCAATCGGCCCCTCCCCCCCCCCCCCCCCCCCCCAGTCAGGGAGGTGCTCAAAATAGCCCAGTTAAGTACGGGTTAAGTAACGGAACATATTTCAAGTGGTTCTTGACATATCATGACAAGTCCTATACATGTAGTCTGAAATTTTCAAGTTGACCTCTATGACCTTTGACATACATGTACTCCAAAATCTAATCTGATCGTTTTCCTATGGTGATATATATACTATCCTTAAGTTTGAAGTTTAAATCTCCAGTGGTTCTTGAGATATTATGATAACAATCTCAATGTATGGAATTTCATAAGTTGACCTCTGTGACCCTTGACCTTTGACCTACGTGCTCCAAAATCTAATCAGATCGTCTTCCTATGGTGATACATACTATCCTTAAGTTTGAAGTTTAAATCTCAAATGGTTCTTGAGATATCATGATAACAATCTCAATGTATGGAATTTCATAAGTTGACCTCTGTGACCCTTGACCTTTGACCTACGTGCTCCAAAATCTAATCAGATTGTTTTCCTATAGTGATACACACTATCACTAAGTTTGAAGTTTAAATCTCCAGTGGTTCTTGAGATATCATGATAACAATCTCAATGTATGGAATTTCATAAGTTGACCTCTGTGACCCTTGACCTTTGACATACGTGCTCCAAAATCTAATCAGATTGTTTTCCTATAGTGATACACACTATCACTAAGTTTGAAGTTTAAATCTCCAGTGGTTCTTGAGATATCATGATAACAATCTCAATGTATGGAATTTCATAAGTTGACCTCTGTGACCCTTGACCTTTGACATACGTGCTCCAAAATCTAATCAGATCGTCTTCCTATGGTGATACATACTATCCTTAAGTTTGAAGTTTAAATCTCAAATGGTTCTTGAGATATCGCGCTAACAAACTCAATACAAGGAATTTCATAAGTTGACCTCTGTGACCTGTGACCTTTGACCTACGTACTCCAAAATCTAATCAGATCGTCTTCCTATGGTGATAAATACTATTCCCGAGTCTTAAGTTTAAATCTTAAATGGTTCTTGAGATATTGTGATAACGGTCAAACGGGACGGACGTACGGACGGACGGACGGACGGACGGACGGACGGACGGACGTACGGACGGACGGACGTACGGACGGACGGACGGACGTACGGACGGACAACCCGAAAACATGATGCCTCCGGCACCACCTTCGGTGGCGGAGGCATAAAAATAGTCCGGTACTACGCAATGGAGCGTATCGCAGCTGGCCAGATGCGAAGTATGTCCAATCATAACATTCACGATATCTGGGGTTAACGAATTGCAGTGAGAACAGCGTGACTTTTCTTATTCCGGAATAGGCGCTAGTACGGGACTACAAACAGCATGTGTGAAAAGCCAAAAAAATTGTCCGGGGTTAAGGATAGTACGGGGCTAAGCAAAGTACGGGGTTAAAGTTGATACTCTAAGCAAATAAATGTCCCTTAATTTGTTACCTACGGCAAGTATATGTTATTTTTAAGTGTTTCAATTACTTAGTATATCACAAAAAAATTCTGTCTACTCGAAATCCTCAATTGAAATGTCTAAAATATCCGCCTCTCTTTGAATAGAAAATCAGTCACGACGCTGGTCTACTATTTATGACCTCACGTCCGGGAGAGAGTATATTCACATACCCGGATGTTCCATAGCAAACATGTGCAGAGTGATACGATTTTCTGCATATTTTTGTTTCAAAGGCTGAAAAGTCTAATAAATCATAATTCTATGTACAATTCTTTACCTTCCCCTAGTACTTCATAGTATTAATATCAATTCCCCTTTTAAAAATTATGACATATACATGCCAACGATGTGCTATTAGTCGATATTTTCACCATGTAATTTTTGTTTTGGTGTTGAAATCGGCCCAGGCACGGAGTGAACAGTAGCTGTCTACCCATGCACAGTTCATTACCATACACTGCAGCGATCTCCCGATGGTTTCTTCTTCCTTTTTCCCATGTCTTTCGCCTTCCTTGGCCCTGAACATCCTTCATCTACCAATTCTGACACCGGTAGTCAGGAGCAAGTCTTTGTTAGTTGTTTTTCTTAGCTGGCAACGTCACTTTCATTCTCTTGCAATTGCCGATAAACATATAACTAGCGCACGTACGTTCCATCACAAGCAAGCAGCGCCTAGAGCAGCGGCTTGGTCTTACCTCCCGATTCTGCTCGCTCCACGAACGTTCATGCAAGAGCCGCATCACACGCCAAAATATTATAGAGGAAGCGCGCTTGCATGATCTCGTTCAAGTTTGATATTTTACAACATAAAATGTTTAACTGGTACTGTATCCTTTTTTGAGGCAGTCACACACATCTATGATAAGTACTATCATAGTTCTAGACCTATTCGTTTTACAAAACTGCTCATGTACATCTGATGACAATAATTTATAATGCATCCGCCTATTCATAAGTGCACGATTTAACTTTAATTCCTAAGCAGTAAATTAGTAAAATAATTATCTCAGTATTTGGGATTGTCTTAGAGTATCAGCTTTAAGCAAAACCAGTGTGAAAAGAGTACTATTTGCTTCTGTAAGTGCTACAAATGTTTTGGTTCAGAAGTCAACCAGTTTGTTTTGGTAGCCGAGGAACTAGGCAATTTTCTAATTTTAACATTCCTCAACACCTCATAATTGTGACCCCACTCTCTCTCTCTCTCTCTCTCTCTCTCTCTCTCTTTCTCATTTCAGGAGCTCAAAACACTAACTTCCTTAGCATCATTAGTTCCCTCTGGTCCCTACAATACATGAAGTTTGGCTGCAAAAACTGAACTAACCAAACTAACCATTTCCAAAGTCGTTCAACTACAGTGATCTTATTCAGGCATTTTTTTTAGAGCGTGCAGTCCTTGTGGTTTCTGTACACCACATGAATAGGGAGATGAGAGGAGAAGTATTGGCATGATGGGTCTATGACCCCATACCCAGCCCCCCCCCCCCCCCCTTCCCAGAAAAAATATAGAAGTTGTAATTCCAAAAGATCATGTTACTATTCCTGACTCAATATTTTCTAGGTGATTATTACTTGGAAAAATGCCTGTTGTTCAAGATAAGGTGAATAAAAAGATTATAGGCCTGCATATCATTTCAGTCAAACACAAGTCTTTCTTGTTTATACTGATTTTATTTTGTTGACTACATATATTTCATCAATTTAACAAAAAATATTCAAAATATATAAAGTAGGACCAAATATGACAACCTTAAAGCTGACTCCCACTTATAATTGTAACCCTCTCTACCTATCCACCTACACATAAACAAGTGCACAAGTTACATGTGAACCCTTTCCCCAACCATCCTTATCTATGGCCCGCACCTTGAAACCCTGATGGTGGGCTAGATCGCCCCAGCGCTATGCAACCAGCTAGCCCCGCCCATCAACATCTCCCTTCATTAATGGGTGTAATCAGGGCCCCCTAAAGAAAAGCCTAATGCTTTTAATTCTCTGCTGATTGATAACATTGACTTTGGGACTTTGGAAAACCCCACCAGGACAAATTGCGGCATGGTTTCAACCGATTAGATTTCAGCTCTTAAAGCTGGGATTAATTCAAGGGAGGACTGTGACACGTGCAATTAATGTCAATGCGGTTTGTATTGGACGGATTGGAAGCCACTGCATAATTGGCCGGCTTGGATTGCCCATGAGATTCCACGTCCATGGTCATTTGTTTTTCCATTTGTAAGCACTCCTTCCAAGTTCATTGATTCGTGTATCTAAATCGTTTACCTTGTGTGTGTTAAAGGGACATGTATCGCAATTGCGCTCCGGGTGATCCCATTTTCAAGAACTTATAAGACAATACCACTTATGATGTAAATATTACAGCTCTTGAAAATAAAGAAGAGACACAGGTTCTTAATTCACACAAGTCATAATTAAACAATTCGTCATCAATTACATCATACGTGTATATTGACAATTAGTTCTGCATTCTTTTTTATTGAAACTTGATTTTGCTAATATATCAAATGAAATTGGGAATAGCGGATATTTTACCACTTCAAAGTTCAAATGTCTGTATTCCTGGTGTCAATATGTTTTAATTTGACCAAATGGAATTCGCCTTGCTATGAATTATAGTAAGTTGATTACTAGATACACAATGTTGACACAAAATATATTCAATAACAAACTTTAACCTTGCAAATTATTGTATGGTTAAACATAGGATTCATGATTTTTACGGATTCTAATGAGATAAGCCTTGATTGAGAAGCAGAAGTTTTAAATAATAAAATTAGTTGGATGAGTGTTTTTGTGATGCTGAAAAGGTCACGTTGATTTTGGCACCATTCAAAATTAATAAAGGTGAAGTGTTCATTATGTGTGAAACAACTCTTTCTTTGACATTTCCAGCTTCATGACAAGGTAATGACATGAAAGGTTACGATCATTAGGAACAGTTCTTTCCCAGTTCTGGCTCTAAGACCCCGTTCTCACTCACTTCGTTGGAGCGCTCTGGAGCGCTCTAACTAAGACCCGCTCCTCAGGAGCGGTTCTTAGGTGAGTGAGAACGTTCAAAGTGGTCCAGGAAGCGGACTTCTGGACCGCTCCAGAAGTCCACCTTCCGAGGTGGTCTTGAGGAGCGGGTCTTATTAAGAGCGCTCCAGAGCGCTCTAACGTGCAATGTGAACGGAAGCGTACTTTGAGCGGAAGTGAGCTAGTGACGTTCCGGGCGAAACATGTAGTACGGTACATACGGTTTGTATTCCGCGCGCGAAAAAATTGACCCGCCTACCTGAGCTGCCATAGCAACAAGACCACTTTGACTCGTGGAGCGGTTTGAGCCATAAAAACTGCTCGGAGTGTGAACGCTCGCAAACCGTTCCTCAAGACCCGTTCCTCTGGAGCGGTCTGGAGCGGTCTAACTAAGACCACTTTCAAAGTGAGTGAGAACGGGGTCTAATATGATCATTTTAAAATGGCACTGCTCAATTATGTGCAGCTCACGTATACTGCTCATTTATGCACAGCTTATTAAACAGTTTGATGTTCGCTAGTGTATACACGATGCTGATTCTGAGAAATACTGAAATTACATTTTAATAAACCATGTACATGTAGATGTTATGTGGCATACTAAATACAAACTTTTGCTGAATAAAATTCCCCTTTTCTCATAAGACTTCTCAGAATTATCATTAGTCCAAAATAAAAAAAAAATCTTTATCTACATGTATGATGACAGATTGCATTAACCAATATATATGAAAGTCTATTAGGTCATGCAGCAGTGCTATATAATTTTAACATTTCATAAATAAATTTGAATATTTCCAAATAAGAGGTGAAATTTATCAAGTACTTCTCAAGAATATCAGAGACATAGTCGAACCTAAACTAAATTGTGACTAATTCCTTCATCACTTCTAAAAGACAGAAAACTGTCTCATCTCCACCTCCGAGGGACGTATCGCTCGCACGGGAGTGAGCGATGTTTCATATTGTTCAAAACATGAAATATGTTTTGTCTCCTCTCTTTTCCTGAATTCTTTTATCTTCTAGTTCGACCACCCTTGAGGGCATATATATATATAAAACAATTCAAGACAGCGCAGTGCAAAATGAGAACAGACTGCAAACTATTGTCACAGTTTCCGCAAGCTCCACCTCTTCCTTTTGTAGGACTTGTCACTTTTGTTGACGAAAATTGTTTTTAAAGAAATTGGTTTGAATATATAATTCTCTTGAGGTTTCTGTAGGGCTATTGGCATGTATGTCATTATTACTCATTGTGAAAGTAAAGAAATCCTGAGAGTTGTCCTACTGTAGGGCCTATAGACATCTAGACGCTTTCTTCCGAATGGGGAGACATTTTCTTTTATTGATCAAAACATAATGTAGCAAATTATTACCAGATTAACCTGAAGCAAAATCTATGCATTATCTTTGCAAATTTCCTTTCAAATTGGCAACTTCCATCTTATGTGTTAACAACACACGCAAACATTCTGCACCCTTGCAATACGCCTCCTCCGCAACATCTTTGGTCCTTGTACCCCTATCAAACCACACCCAAGCCATTTGTACCCCTGCATTACCCCTCCTCCACAAGTCTTTGGTCCTTGAACCCTAACAAACTATACCCAGTCCTAGATCTTTGATGGCATTTCAAGCTCCAGTAAATGGGTGATGATGGAATCAGGTTGAATGGGGGAGCACCCTCCCCTCTGGGGGCTCAACTTAATACTCTAATCAAATGCATACAATACCCTGATAATTGAGATACATGATCATGATATTTTCCCCCTTTTCATAAACATGTTGTAAAGGCTCCTGTTGCCCAGGACAGGCTATCATACTGATGATGTCATGTCGCTGGTACATTCATGGACCTATATCCCAGGGGAATTCTAGGGGGTACATTGCCCTACAAAGAGGAATCACTTAAGCCTACAATTATTAATGGATAACTTGTTCAGTATGAAATTAACAAAATGATGCATTGAATTGATATCCCTCATGAGCATGCACGCTCCACATCCACACAAAAAATTAAGTATCCTATTATTCTGTCTTTATTCTACTGTTTCTAATTGTTGAAGCATTGTGTAAGTAAAATGTAAATGACATGCTGAAGCAATTTAACAACAAGAATTATGATTGGTAAAAATGACAATATTGGACAGGACTATTAAAAATATAAGCCTAATATAATTGAAGGTATTTCAAGGATCCCAAATTGAATATTAGTTCAAATGTTGAACGATGTGTTTACAATATCAGGGTTTAAAAACTCTGCAGCATTATAAAATGTAAACATATCAAAAACCAGGTCACCAAGTTTCTGTCAAATTCCTATTGGCCTTTAAGTCTAATAGCTGAAAGATCAAAGGGAAATCTGTTACTATTTTGTTACATTACAACAAAAAGAATAGTTCAAAAAGTAAAAATCAAATGGTATAAATGGAAGCTTAAGGAACAAAGCTATTTCATCTTTTAAACAAAATTATACTAATTATCATTTTTAAAGGAAAAATAACTACCAAAAGACAAGAGAGAAATCAGTTGTCTTATCTTATTACATAAGATTTTTTGTTTAAATAAACAAAATATTGTTGGTGATAATATGCAAAATTGACTGATTGCCATAAACACTTCAACAACAACAACGCAAGTAAAAATAATGGGCTCTGGTTGGCTGCCAGAAATTTAGAAAACTAGGCGTGATACCTAACCAGGCATTTAATGAAGATGGGCAGTAGCAAAATTAGAGAGAAAAATCTATTAGCTTTCATCTATTTTGTGATATACTCTGATGAATGCAAGACGAAAAGCTGTATAGTACGTCTGTAATTTCTGTATTCGTTGGTATTCTTCAATTTTGTAGTATTAAGTATCTCTTTAAAAAAATGTTGAAACAGTATACAGTTGTAGCTCTCACAACATAACATTATCACACTGTATCTCAAGATAGAACAGGTTAACGCTAGGCTTGCTTCGACTTCTTTCCCCCGACATTGCGTGTTACCTTAACTTCCTGAGAAGTCCTTTGTGACTCTACAACCTGACTGTCATATACGCTCAGATTGTCACAAGCATGGCACAATCCCCTCAAAGTCCCCTCCAATTGTTATTTCTAAGACAAACCTCTAAAGAAGAAGAAGAAGGAAAAAAATGAGGGGTGGAAGCACCAATTTCCTTCTGGCGGTCAGCTAATTTGTCAGCGATCACTCCCTTCTACCCATGAAAACCTTTTGTGTCAATGAATTGTTCTGACTGAGTCACTCTTTGCTACATTTGCCGCAGAGATGATACACATTCTAGGAGTTATTTCTAGCTTCATGAAAATGCCAATAAAGAGGAACTCCATACACACCCATAAAACTCACATCCAATAAACTCTGAAAAATTAACTTAATTTGCTGTAGTGCTGTGGTTGCTGTTACTTTAAAATGAAAGAGACATTAATTACTGAAAATTGATAAAAGAGTTCATTGCTCTGGTGGCAATGACAACAGTGTAATAACCTTTAAGAGAATTTAGTATCATCACAGAATCCTTGCTCTTCATTACTTTTAACAGACTGAGGGAATGCTAGAAGTACAAGTGCATTACAACGTTTACCTTCTTATTATATAATCAACAGAAGATATATTATATAGGACTCCAAGGAGATGTTTGCTGGTATCCCACCTCCTTCCATGAAGAGTTAAGACCATGCCGGCAGGAACAAACATTGCAACATTTCAATATATAGTAAAGTATTTACTTCTATCAGTTAAGCTCTTTCATGGTATTTTAAAAATAAAATACCTCAACTCTTCTAGTGCAATTCTTCAAATAATGAATAATAACAGCAAGTATTGCACTTTATTACTGAATTAAATAATGGATACTGTTTTTTTCAAAAGTGTCATCCCTTTGTTTTTCAGTTTATGTAAATCATTTAAATCAACCTCAAGATGGGATTCTTTTGAGAAGAATAATTAAGAAACTTTTAAGGTACTTCTGTATCTTTTAAGATACAGAAGTTAAAGGAGTTCACTATGACATTTTATTTTGCTGTCAGTCTTTGGGGGCAGTTTACAATATCACACGTTAATAATAAGGCATTAACTTGTTGGATAACTGATTTGGTCATCATGGTTTGTACTCACCTATATAGAGAGATGTCATCTTGGGTTTCACGTTCTCATCAATGTATGTAATTCCTAGAGTGTAGAGGGGTGCTGCCCCCAAACCATGGAGGAACTGTGCCCCTACAAACACCCAAAAATATAATGAAAGCCCACTGGTCTCCTCCATAGAATCGCAAGGATCCGTCCCGTTACGACCCGCGTCACAATACTCATAGTCCGACGATCTGAATTCATAGTTTGGCGTCGTAAATTGCGGAAGCATGAATACAAAAGAGCCGATGGCAAAGACGAAAGCTCCAAAGGCGAGGATTCTCGGCTTGTGGCGCTGCTCTCCAAAATATGTAACAAAGACGATGACAACCATAACTGAGAAGTCGTATGAGCTGGAGATGAAGCCACTCTGCACGGATGGAAGTTTAAAACGCCTTTCTAGCGTCGTTGTGATAACGTAGACCAGTCCGTTAACGGTGATACCTTGCGTAATGGCGAATATACAGAGAAAAACAAGAAACCAGGGGATCTTGGCGCATGACTGTAACGACCTAGGATGCATCTTTCCCCATCCGCACGTTTCTCCGACTTCTGAGAGATCGTCGACACTTTCGTCGTCGTACACGCCGCCGTGAGTTTTGACCGAAGTGTATCCATTGGAGGATGGTTTCTGATGCACCACATCAATAACATCAAGGTCCCCTGGCGAAATGGTGTTAATCGTTCGAATACCAGGACTGGCATTGTTGCTGGAGTTAATAGTGTGCACGTGATTCGAATGGCCATTTCCATTTCCGACATGTACACCATCCATAATATTACTATTATTGTTAAACGACTTTTCCTCTGAATAATCCATGGTTATATTTCCCAAGTGTCTCTTGAACTATAAAATGTATATCTGATGATGGAAGGGAAAAAATGATACAATACTGCCTCAGTGTATCTTACTCTGCGCTTCAAGAAGTCATTCCAAATAGCATCTGCAATGCTGGCACGTTGTGCGTACTATCCATGCGAAATGACTATGATGAGTTCACCAGCTACTCAGAGCTGCCGCACATGTTCCCAGTTTGTACACGCGCAGGGATGGGTACACAATAAAAACATCTGTTAGTCCAAGACTAGATGGAGAAGGAGAGTTGAAATCATTCTTTAGGGTGGAGTCTGCGAGTGTCATTAACAACCAGGGCCTCTGGACAGTCGAATGATTGCCAGGAATGTAAAGACAGCAATCACATGGACAGGGTTTTGGCAAAGACAGTGCTGCCTGTAAGTTGAGAAGGTTACGTAGGTTCAGTTACTGAAGATACTAAATGAATGCACAATGCTCTCAATGGTTGTAGTACAACAATTTGTTTTGATCTTCTCGCTCTCAAGAGCTCAAATGATTTACAGCCCCTACAAGGGTTGTCCTAAAGCAATAAGCTTGAGGGATGAAACGCTATCAATGTTTTCTGAGGAGGACACGGTCCGTGACCGGGTGACAGGAAGATGAACAGGACGCTAAGTTCAAATATAGGCAAGCGGATACCTGCACGCACCTTTGGGACCTACCACTCAGATTGAGATCCTATTAAGTAATAAGCGGTGAGGTAATTGGTCATGTGATCAGCAAGGTGTGCGTAATTCTCGGCCTGCGTTAGCCAACGAATCATCAATCAAGGATGTAACGTCCACGATGGATGCGCAGAACTGACTCAGGTCATGTGACGTCCCAGCGGGAGCACGTACCTTGCAGACAATCGAGTGGTTAGCTGTCACTCTGACGTATGATGGACAGTCGTGTTATGGAGCGACAGTCCCAATGAGGATGCAGATCAAGGGCCTTGCGGTGGCTAACAATATGATCCTCAGTATGACGTCACCTCAATTGTGTTTTTATGATGCAGCAGGAACTTCCACGTTACTAGTCCGGGGCTGTGAGTGACGTAATACACCAAGCTACAGGAAGTGTACCATTCAAAGCAGATGGAATCCTGTGCACAAGTGAAAGAAAACAAAATATTGAAAAATTATTTGGCAGGTGCAACTTCAAATTCTGTTTTACAGAGCAGAAAAATTTAACTCTGCCTATATGGTAAAATAAGAAACTTTTGCTACACTAGAGTTGTAGATTTTTTTTCCTCTTTACCTCTTCAGAGGCACTTTATCATTCCATTTCAAAATACATATCGACTATTTACAAGACAAGTGAAACAAGACATATGAATTATATACAAGATCAACATAATTTCTTTGTTAAAGATTGCCATTTTTGCCAAGAGAAATTCCATTAAAAAGCAAACTTTTACTATTGTGATTCTTTTATAATTAATTGCAGCTTGAAACTTATAAATCTGCACCACTTGTGAAACCACAAAGGTTTCTTGCAACCAAAAGTGATTGGTTTTATTGTATCTGATTTTTTTCTTCAATATGAACAATATATCAAACAACCTTGGATCTCAATTTTTAACACGCTAGTCATTGTGATTTGGTCATGTTAGCCTAATCTTAAAAACAAATACTTATTAATGTCTATTGTTATTGGAACGATGCATTACTCTCAAGGGCTTCTTTCCAATGCAAGAATGAATCACTGTTAAACCAAAAATAAAGAAAACGCAAACAATTTGCATTTGAGGTCATCTTGTATTCATGTTAGCCTAATCTCAAAAACAAATACTTATTAATTTCCATTGTTATTGGAACGATACATTTCTCTCAAGGGCTTCTTCCCATGAAAGAATGAATCACTGTTAAACCAAAAATAAAGAAAGAAACCCAAACAATTTGCATCTGAGGTCATTGTACACCAACAAAAAACAGCTCAGAGCTCATTTCATGGGGCATTTCACTTCAATACAAGTGTGATGGGGTCATTCACATGAGTTCAGTGTCAGCAGAGTGGTGCGTGACAAAAGAAGAAGCAATCAGAGAAAAGGGCTCTGTTTAGAGAGGAGATTAAGATCAGTAAACCTGTTGCATACTTCATTACACTTCTATTGAAGTAGGAATTAGCTCCCAATGCAAGATGACAATCTCCAATTGCAGCACTATAATCTTATTTGATTTGTTAATTGTTAATTGGTTTCAAATGAAAATCAATAAAATCCCTGCGGAGGGAAAAATATGGAAGAAAAAAAAAAATCTTATTTGATTTCCATCAAAATTAATGATCCTTCTTTGATTACAAGTGGGTTTTTTCATCATTGGACCCACCAAGGCCTGAATTTGAGAAAAGTCACTCTCACAACCAGTTGAAATTGCAAATAAACAGAATTTTATACTTTATTGCGTGGTTTATATCTTTCAAGTCAGGAGAATGGGGGAAACCTAAGGAATATTAATGGGTCAATTAGTCCAATGTGTGGTGTTTCCCACTTTCCAATACATAGATTTTCCTGCCTTTCATCTATCAAAATAATACTGAAAATATTCATCATACAGAATTTTGTTATTACCAACTTCACTGTTTCAATTTACTTAAACCTACATTTTGGAACTTACACTACTATTCCCTCATTTCTGTACAAGTAAAATCAATGCCCAAAATACAACTAAGATTTCCAGAGTAAACATGTAATAAACAAAAGTCCCATTCAAAAATATTGACAGGAAATGACAAGGTAATTAAAATGGCTGGTACATGTCAGCACCTAAAACAAACAGCTCATAATAAAATTCCATGGAAACAGAAAGCAAAAGGGTGATTACTGGAATGATACATTCCAGGATCCACCCACTCTGATTACTACTGGCAATTAACCACAAACAAACAAATTAATTAGATTTCACATCCTCTTGACTGGCCATATAAAGTATCAGTGTTGCTTCAATCAGTAACAGGCTATCGGATGTATGTATGAGATCCTGTATATCTATCAATATAATGGATTGTAAGAAAAAAATTAGAGAGAAGACAAAAAAAAAAAAATTTAACAGAAAAGAGAAAAGGATTTGTAACATTTCCCTGATTAAACCATGACCACAAATGTATCATAAGGAAGAAGAGTAAACAAGGAACTTGGGAATTTTCAAGAAGTTTTTGCTATTATCATTGTTTTTCAAACGATATAAAATTGTTAATATTAGAAGTTCAAGTGCCTTACCAATCTACTTGGAACACATCTATAACAATGATTTCATAAATGAGTGAAAATATGGTATATCACTTTTCCTTCAAAATCTTGTCAGACTCAAAGTAACAAACAGTTGTTGAAGAAGCTATTTCCAGCTCTCAGTAAATATTTGACAATCATTCAACCAGCACATTGGTTGTCAATCAAACTAAAAGAGAAACAGAGTATTCTGATTTCTCAATCAACCATCACATTCTTGATTCATCAAGCAGAATGACAGAGGAAACAATCCTGAATGGTATTACTTCCTTGAAATATCCGCATGAGCCATCTAAAAAAAACAAAATAACACTGAAGTAGCTAAGGACTGTATAGTACCTCCATTCACAAAATAGGGCAAAATTGGATTCTAACCAAGTAAGAAATCTGCAAGAAATATTCATAAAAGCACAGTTGAATATGATATTGAATAGTGTCTGCGCGCTTTAGAAGTTTTAATGACATTGATACTGATGATGATAATAGTATTATTATCATTATCATTATTATTATTATGATTGTAATCATTAATATTATTATTATTATTACTATTATCATTATCATTATTATTATTATGATTGTAATCATTAATATTATTATTATTATTACTATTATCATTATCATTATCATTATTATGATTGTAATCATTAATATTATTATTATTATTACTATTATCATTATCATTATTATTATTATGATTGTAATCATTAATATTATTATTATTATTACTATTATCATTATCATTATTATTATTATTATAATTGTAATTATTAATATTAATATAATTATTATTATTAAAGGTACTATTGTTATTATTATTAATACACGCCTTTGAAGAAAAAAATTATACAACTTTTTTTGGCATTGGCTCACGAATGACAAGGATTTGTGTCGCCAAAGTATCCCAAATGCACTGCGAGAGAGGGCAGAAATAGAAATACCATTCTCACTTTCCCAATCGGAGATGGGTATCATTAAGCAAGGTATTCCATTCATATTTCACTTTTACGCACTGAGATCTCTTCAAAATTGACAGTATATGACACTGTCAAGGGTAGCGTTGTCTGCCCTGACCTGATTCTCAACAGATATCATCAAAACTTCATCAAGTTCTTCAGCAATAAATTAAAGGTCAAATGCGAAAGGAATTACAATTAGATACCTTGTCTGATCGGGTATTATATGTATGAAGGTCATATCAAAGTCCATGTCTGTTTCTTATCTATTTTATTGTCCAAAGACGGAATTAGCAAATACATTACACCTATAACTACACATACATGTAGTCCTGAAAAATTCTACCAAATTGTGCATAAAAGTCATGTAATATGATTGCAGGGCCCTCAGGGAGAACAGTATTAATGCTGATGAGGCTACCCTGGGTAAACAAGACATACTTATTATTATTATTATTATTATTATTATTATTATTATATAGTCCATTTTTTGTTTTAAATGATTGTCCAAAGACAGAATTAGCAAATAGTATACCGTACTCATAATAACACCACTTCCTGAGAGAAATTATACTACCTATATGAGTTAATTTCAAAAGAAAATAATTACATACATAATGCTCTAATTACAAGTCATATACAGCACCAGAATTCCTTTATGTTTCATCTAAACACTGCTATTTGCATATATAAAGAACTACATGTATTCCCTGGTGTATAGAAAATGCTACGTAGGAATATCTCCTTCATGAGTTTTCTAGAATTCTAGCAGATATTGCTGGGATGTATTCAGCTTTCCAGGAGAGACATTATACCTTTCAAACATTAACTTAAGACATGACAATATTACTATCCATGTTGAAACTTTTTTTGAAGAACGTCAATTGGAACGTTTCCAATCCATTTGACAAAAGTAAAAAAAAACAACGACAAAAAGATTATGCCAAATAATTAACAAATGAAAGATTCAATCGTCTTAGCTCACCTGAAGTTAACAAAAGGCTTGCAAATCCACAAAGCAATATTTACCGACTAGCTTACACGTTACTGACTTCAAAGATTCAACAATGCACACATGTCTTCAAATTTATCAAGTTCTATCGGTCCAAATTCCAACAATCACGAGAGGTGCTTCTCTCTCTGCTTGCACACTAAAAATGAGTCGGTCATTCACTGTACCAAAAAGGTCATCATCATTCACAGGTACATCACATACCTCACAGGTTGTCCCGCCAATCATACAAAAGAAACTCTTACAATTCAACGTTTGTCAAAACGCTATTCTCCAAAGGTTCAGCAACCAAGGATAGGGTCCTGTGGTCTCCTTTATCACAGGGCCGAGGAACAAGTACGCTTCTTTCACTCAAGTGTGGTTCTTTCACTGAAGTGTCAATTCTTGGCTAGGCATGCTGTTTGGAAACGGAAAGGGTATTGTGCACCAATAAAATCTTTTATCATCAGGGTGCATTCACATTCACATTTAATTTTTTTTTTCTACACACGTCATTAGTGGATAGGTACGTAGTAGCGATTTGGCATTATCACTGCAACTATGGGTGTGATCATAGTCACATTCAGGTTTTAGCTTGGAACAAATTGTCAAACACATTCTAAACTGTCTGAAGGACCGCCACAAATTTAAGCAGAATAATGTAATTTGAAATGAGTGTTAAAAAAAAGGAAAACAATTTCCTGTCGGTTTCCTTTTTTACTCTCACGCTCTCTTTATTGAATTCATACTCCAATATCTCCCTCCCTTCCACTCACCTGAGTAAACTAAAAAGTACAGAAAAGTAGCTGATGGCTCAATCTCCTCAAAAAATTGAAAGATTTAGTCACTCGTGAATGCACTTCTTACAGAGGAATAGTTTTCTAACCTATCTTCCATTGGACCCAATATGAACAAAAAGTTTAAAATAGTAAAAATGCACCAGTTGCTGGATAGAGAAAACAAGCCAACTGGATTTAAGCTGACCAAAAGATCTAACTCTCATGAGAAGCTTGAACATGACACCAGACTGCAACAATTCTCACTTATATGTCAACAAACCCAAGAATAAAATGGTTGCTACTTGCTAGACACAAGTAGACAGTGGAAAAACACCTTGTCATAACTTCCCTATATTTACACAAACCAAAATATGTAGCAGTCAGTTGATAATGCAAACACACTTGGTCTCACCTTTGAGCATAGTAAACTGAAAGATAGAATGTGACGTGGTCTTGTGAACACAACTGCTCTCATTTTCATGAGCTGCAAGAGGTACTGATCGCTAGTTAACACATCACTAATCAAGTGGCAAATGAAGCCAACAGACACACATTTTACAGGAAACAAACACGTAAAAGTACAATGATAGAGGCCTTCCCAATCCATGTACTCTTATTTCATCTCCTTACACAAGGTATCTTAAAGTGGGACCTTAAAAACAGACAAAGACGCCTAGAAATATAAATGCTACAGACTTCAACAAAATAGTTAACTTTACAAAACATGAGTAAGAAAAGACAGTAAATACTGACTAGTTCCCGTCCAGACAATTTCATTTAGATCAATATAAAACATTTAATACTTGGATGATCCATCATAGTCACATACTAAGAAACAAGAAGAAGATGTATGGGCTGTCGCTATGGTGACAGAAACATTCAGTAATTCTTCACAGCTCAGGACTGAATCCAGCTAGATTAAATGTGGTTTAATGATTCAGGTTTGAAAGGAAGTTACGGTTTAACATTTCTGATATTATATCTACTCTGACATAGGGATTTAGGAGATAGCAGTGACAAAGAATGTGATTTGTAGATGTTACATTGGTGTATAAAGGAAATATAAAGTTAAGCTTTTGAACATGTTCTGCTAAAGGTAGATTAAAGAGGAAAACTTCAAGATAAGGCAAGTAAATGATAGACAGATGTAAAAAGCAAGTTATTTAATCAAAATTGAGCTATAAAGCAAAAAGGTGAGAAAAGGTGAAAATCCAATATGATTGAAAGATAAGACAGGGGAAGAGAGGGGGTGGGGAAATCTGAACATTTGATAACCTTTTAAAAATACAGTGATGTTATCACTAAATTTAGATGGTAACCAGTCAACAGAAGTAAACACACCCTAACTTAGTTCATGTTAGCCATGACACGTCAGCACCACCAACAATTGTTCAAAGTCATTCAAATACAAACATTGAACATGAACTTAACAAATGTTACCACAAATATTGGATGTTGACACAGCTTTTAAGAGAGACAATCAGAAAATAATTACTCCAAATTGTCATTAGGGACTGTCTTATGAAAGGAATTAAACAGCTGCTTTGTTCATGAACCCCCAAACCGAAGCATCCGCAGCTTCAGTATCATGTAAGAGCTTTTCTCTCACTAACTTTTTTTTCCTTCAGCTTTATTCTTGATTTTACAGGAAAGTAACATTTACTTGGTAAATCCGTCCAAATTTGTGCCAATTTTGTGCTTCTATGTGCCAAAAGTTTAAAGAAGGGAGTGTTTGTCGGCTGCATGAGATCTGATTTGCGAGGACGAGCAGCGAGTGATGGGTCTATGAGCGCACCTTACTTCCTACGCGATGACGCAGGTTACTTGACAAAGTTATTTCTGGATATCTGTCTGAGAAGCGTAAACAGACAGGTAATCGACTTAAAGACAATATGAGGCTTAGGCAAGGGGTCTTGGGGTATATTAAGCATCGACACAAATGATTCTACCATACAGTAACCACACGTAAATCAAGACAGTCCTATAATAGGTATTGCTATTTTTAGGGAAGAAGTGTTTGAATGGACAATTCATGGTATTAAAATCAGTAAATCTGAGAAGGATATCAGTATCTGAAAAGTAAGAAACATGTCTATCATTAAACTCTCAGTGCATGTAAAAACTATTTTCTGAAGCTATTCAAATCATATTGACATATTCACAATTGCTATTCAATGTGTGTGACTATTTTTGTATAAAAATGACATATTTCTTCTGATAACTTATTTTCAAGAAGATACAAGGTCTTTGGTAGATCAATGACCTATACATGTAGTTTGCAGTGGCTCAATTGGCTTTATCCAAACCTGTCTAAAAACTGATCCACTCTTTTAGCAGGAATTCATTAAAATCTCATTTCATTGGGTGGTAAATTGAAAATGCTGAATGATTTCATGGTCAAATTTACCAGAATATTCGCACGCTCTCTCTCTCTCTCTCTCTCTCTCTCTCTCTCTTTCTCTCTTCTCTTCTCTTTTTTTTTTTCTTGTCTTCCCTCTTCTATTCTATCCCCTTCTCTTCTCTTTCCATCGCCATCTAAAAGATCTAATTCTCTCCCATGCATACATCCTTTTTCCATTTTCATTCCCCCTTTCTCTCACACACACTCTCTCTCTCTCTTTCTCTCTCTCTCCTCATGAGATGCCTTTTCCATTTATTTTGCAACTACATTACAGGTTTATATGAATTTTAGATTAATTCTTTCAATCTATTTTCAATCACATTAGTTCACTTAGAAAGGCCATTGTTATGAGCTGTAAAAATCTTTTAAAAAGAACTTTTATTACCAACAATCAAATTCCTTTAAAAAGGATTAACAGCATAAAAGCCCTATCCATTTCTTGCTCTTTCTCCCTTTCTTTCTTTCTTTCTTTTTTGTCTGGTAATGTTTTCCCTCGTGGAATGGCTTATTCACATTCCTTTCTGCTAGCAATAAAGAACAAAACCTGTTCATTATTGATTACTAGTAACAGTTTTGTTGCTAACTTGAATACAATCATGTGACTCCTCAAATTGACCCCCTCTGTCTCTTTACCCCTCCAATTGACCCCTCTATCACAAGTTCAATGAGAAAGGATAAATCAGCCCAGAGTCATTACCATTAGACTTCACAGGGGAGGAAATGTTGACAATGTATAGACTAACAAGATATGACCAGCTCAATACATTGGGGTTCTCTCTTTCGGCTCACTTTATACATGACAATACAATTCAACAATACACATCTCACTTTCTGGCTTCATGGATCCCAGCCAATTGATTAAAAGAAAGAAAAGAAAATGTTTACAGATGGAGTAACTAATGTTTCAGGCATTATCCAATCTCGAGGACAAAAAGCAGGCAATATAAAACATAATATAGAAATGTATTCATTTTATTTTTTTGTTACACAATGGCACTGGAAATATATCAACAAATTTATCAGATTAAATATCAGCCATTGTCCTCTTCTTGAAAGGGTGAGCGAGTTCAAAGAAGGATTGCACAAAAATGGGAATATTGTTGGGGTCTGTACCTTTCAGTCAATTTCAGAGGAGAATTTTTCTCTTTGGATTCAGCAAATATAAAGTACATGTAAGCTATAAGTTAAGTTCATAACTGTCATGCAAATATGTATTAAATCCTGGTCGTAAAAAGTTTGCAACTTAAACTTAAACTTAAAGGGAGCTGTCCTATCCCATCCACTATCATCGCGTCTGAAACCTAAACAAAAATGGCAAACAAAAAACACCTGAGTAATGGAAGCGACAATGTAAATATGCTTGGAAACATCACTAATTTCACTGACCTTCACATGGCTTTCACACACATGACAGTGCAAGGTTACATATTAACTCACTGCTTCTCAAAAGATTGAAAGCTTTTGACGAAGAAAGAAATGGCAAACCCTTTCAGCATGTGAGGGACTTTCACATATGGTGAAGTCTAAATTAACCCCAGGCCTCCCATAAGTATACATTTCCATGCCCATTGTATGTGGGATACCAAACGACAGGGTAGAGGGGGTTAGATGCGGCTCCTTGGCAGACAGAATGAGACAAAAGTAGAACATCGGGGGACCGTCTCTGCCAAATTTGATTTGTCCTCCCACACTTTGTCTGACAATTCAATTTCAAGCTCCTTATTCCTTATCGGTTTTGATAGCCCTATGGGGCTGCATATTTGATCAAACATAACATTGACAACCACTCCTCAACATGTTTTCCAGAATTGCTTCTTGATTGAATTTCACTGGATAAACTTATGATTCCCAGGGCTAATAGACTTGTGAGCTCATGTTGTTTTCTCAAGAGTTATTCTATGTTGTCGATCTGTTTGGGGTTGAATATCAATTTGATTTCATTTGGGCAAAAGAATGTGCTGCTGTGAGTTCCAATCATTTGAAAAGTTATTATTTGCAAAGCCTCTATCGTGTTGTGCATTTTCTTGGACCACTACTGGTTCTTGGTATTTTTCATTGGCTATCCTTATTCTGCATCTTCCTCTTCTAAATGAATGCTCTCTTATCCCTTTCTCGGATTCTCCCTTTCCTCATCAATCTCCAGGTTGGTCTGACCAGTAAGCATGCAGTAAGACTCTCACTCATATCCCTGATCATTCTGAAAACATTTCATTAAAATCTTACCTAATAATGAACTCTCTTTCTCCCTCCTACAACATTTTTTAGCCCTATACATGTAGCTTGGTTGCATTTTGAGTTACACCCATCATTCAATCAAAGCTTTGCCCTACAGTTTCTTATTAGATTTGATTTGATTTGATTCGATTTATTGGTTTCTGCATCTTTTTTCTTTCTTTCGTCATACATTTTCATGAATATAATATGGTTTGATACAATATTTTAAGTGTATATAACTTTATACATATATATGAAATCAGATACTGGAAGCACATTAAACCAGTTGAATTCAAAGCTTGAGAGAACTGGCACTGGAGGCTAGGGGAATAGGTGTGCAATACCAAAATCAAACATAACTGACAGGTTAAGTGGGTGTGGGGCAGTCATCCTACCAGAAACTGTTTGTGACAACAGGTCTTTAGAATTTCATCCAAAAATGATTTCACAACATCCTTTCTATCCCTCACTATTTCTCAGTGGGTGTGTGCCATCCTTCTTTTCTACTTTGATAAATAATGTTTGCATGTTTGACATGATCTTCCTTAACATAACTGTGCCAAGACGTCTTTCAAATTTACGCAAATCAACCTTTAGCGCCAGACTGAGGGTGGACAAACAAACGAATGAGAGGAAAACAAGCAAAATCCAGAGACAATACAAACAGCTTTTTAGTATTTAAGCCAAAATAAAAACTGACACTAGACATCAGCAGAGAAATCAGGATCCCTGACGTGCTGATCTCTAGTTTGATATTTCAAGTTCCTTCCATCAGAACAAATAAAGTAGGTAATACTAAATAAAGGGCTAAACAATAACAGGTTACACAGGGGAAAAGGACCCTAGAACATTCAGAAAGACCTCATGCTCTGAACAGGACTCCAACCTAACTTTTTACGACAGAAGGTCTGGGTTGATCTTTTGGGGGTTCGTTTGCATGGGCCATGTTACTTCAAAATTTTGTGGGTACAGAGTTCAACTTTGGGGCCCACATTAGTGCTGAGCACTACTTCTATTATGGGCTAAGACCTTTGACCTCTCGAACATTGAACCTGAACATGGAGGGCAAGGCAAGTCTGTCCCCATGGCGATACATCATCACTCTCCCTAGGGCATGATGGAATACATCTTTCTCCTCCCAACCCATGCAAATAAGGCCAAAAATAGAACTCCAGCAGGACCCCTTTCTTACAACATCCTTAAAAAAGTCACTTTAAATGTTGGGGTGGAGGCTTCATTTAAGGTAATTGTATAACATCTGTAACCGTTACAGCTGATGTAAAATATTTAAAAATGGGGACAATCAATGATTCCTTGAAAATGTTTTATTTGTTTTATCATTTCAGCTGGACTCGGAACTAACAGGAGGCTGGGAGTCATGGGCCTGATAATTTGAACTCCGGACACCAAAATGTTTTAAGTTGAAACAGGGGACCCATGCATACAGATCATAAAATACCAGTTTGGACCTTGTGTGAAAAAAAGTAAGAATGGAGCCCTTCATAAATGCTAATTCACTAGAGTTGTATTTCTATGACATACTGTTTCAGAAAATTTGTTTTGCAGGGATTCTCAATTCCAGACATGCCCTTTAAAGATTTATTTATTTCTATCATTGTTCTTTAAATGTTTGTATTTATGACAGGGGCTCAACATATGGGAGAGAGGTGGCTGTCTAGACTAATATGAGGTCCCTGAAGAGCACCTGTTTAGTAGACAAGGAATCATTGATGTTGTCATCTTCAAAGCTGCCAATACTTTGTCTTGAAGGAAGTGATCGACAAACCCCTCTGTCTGGTGTCTTTTTATCTGATGTTCTTATTCAGTTGTCAATCACCATCCATTCTCTTGGTTATTCAGCACGTTTTCTGCCTCCCTGCCCCCCCCCCCAATCTTAGCAGCCCTCCTATATTTCTTTGTCTTTGTTTTTGTATTTCTCTCTCTCTCTCTCTCTCTCTCTCTCTCTCTCTCTCTCTCTCTCTGTCTCCATCTCTCTTTCACACACATCCTCATTCTATTCCTTCAAGGATTTTAACTAAGAAAAATAAAGTTGTCCTAAAGAAGAACACTACTTTCCCGAAAGAAGAAAAACTTGGGTTACTTGAACTTGAAGAGCTACTGGAGGTGATGCAATCATGTTGAGCACCATTATCTCAACTCTATCCTGCTCTCTTACTCACTTTGTAGGATAGCTTATTTGCATAAAGGTGAATAGAGAATTCAGTTTATTAATAAAGTGTCAAAAGTGGCAGAGCTGGATATATTGCATAAAAATACAGAAATCCAAAGTTTATCCCCTTAAAAATTATATCTCAACCTACCTCCTCTCAGCTGAAAGGACCCTTCTTCAATACTTCCAAGGCGACACTGACTGTGATGAGTCTCACTGGATATTAAATCACCTGCACAAAAAGGAGAAAATAGTGGAAAATGACATTTAGACATGATGATTCAGAGAAGAAAATAAACAGAAAATAATATGACATATGAAGAAAAATCATTATAAACAGATGGGGTCAAGTATGCAATGAATGTCAACTTGTCACTCAATGGTTATCATAATAACATTATCCATTTCTGTATATTTTGTTTGCATTTTGATTGGACAGGAGGTCAATGTCGCTATTCTGACCTTCTTCATAACTAGCAAGTAGTCATAAGGCTTCAATCCTTGTCCAAATATCCAAATATACATTTCTTATGATAGTTCCAAACTAAGAATGACCCCTTTTATCTGTGTACATTTATCTATCCAGTCAGATACAATTAGGAATTTAGTGGAAATAAGCTTCATCAACATGAATGTGTGCATTGGTACTTAATGATTAAATGATAGCTCAGATAGGAAGAACAAACATTAGCACTAGGCCTACATTTTATGTGTAGGCCTTCATACACCTTGTACTTGTTTAATGCACTCTTCACTACCAGTATCAAAGCACACTGCATAAGTCCCTAGCTGGAGTAGACTCGTCCTGACCTTCTTAGGTTTTTGACACTTTGACAGCTAAGAAAATGTTAGAAAAAAGAATTGTACCTCAAATTTATTTTTATTTTTTTAAATAGCTATGTCAATTTGTCATTACATTTGGCTTTAAGTTATTTATTTGGAGCTCATCACAAATCGAGATCATTTTTTTTCTTCAATTTCCTGTATAAGTTATCCAAAGTAATTCTCACATTTGTAATATCAAAATCATGAGTTACGACTCAAATTTACACTAGTGCCAGGACTAAGTATTGCCCTTTACTGAGAATTAACCTGACTTCGCAATACATTTCGACAATATTAAATGAATAATCTTCCATATTTATCATACAGGCCTATAGCTTCTTCTACATACATGTTTGGCCACCAGCACAGCTAGACAATAAAAAAGGGGAAAAGATCCCTCACCTCTGACCAGTAATTATCACCTCAATTAACCCCCCTATCGCATGACCTGACATGACCCCTGGGCCTTTTGTGTGGTGTGTCTGACAAGTCATCCACACCACTATCCAGCTGGGCAAAAATGAAAAATTTACGGTCTACTTTTAGTCTTGAAATATGCAGACCCTACTTGATGTATGCCAATCAGGCATCACTTCTACCATCACAGGCACCTATCATGCAGAACATTGCACTATAACAAATGACCTGGTGTTAACTCGGAAATAATTTTCTTTCAATCATACTCTCAAAACCTTTTATCCTATAACTTTTCCCATTTCCAACAAGTCAGGAGCAATATTAAAATCTGTTTGTATCTGTAATAACTTCAGAAAAACAGTGACAATGTGACAAAGTCATCAAAAATTCTTGACTATATGGGTAACAAAAGTGTTCTAAAATTTTAACTGGAATGTACAATAGTAATATGCTCTCCTCATATTAAACAGAACATGCATTCAATTTTCCCATCATACTGAAATCTTATGTGCTAAATCCCAAAGATGAAAGGCTAATCCATTGGCATCAAGGAAATATCCCAATATAATGAGCTGCATTGATGTGACATAGAACATACAGCTAGACTTCATTTTCAGAACGTTTAACTCATTAAATGGTATTTTTAGCCTCTATTCACCACACCCATCTGAATTATGAGGTGCTACAAGATGCACACATGTGGGATTTTGATGCATATGTGGCAGGTGTTCTTTTTTCTGTCTTCAAGACAGCTGCACTAGATACATGGGTGGAGCATGAGGGCTTATTGGCTTACCATACACCTACATGAATGTGGGATGGAGCTATGAATGATCTGGCCTTGACATACAAGAGTTCTATTTTACCCCTCTGATCTACTCCAGTATACATTCCTAATATCATTATCATGATAAAATCCGTCCAGATTAGCCAAAAATAGCCAGAGTTTTTTAAATATCTTGCCACATGTAATTCTGACATTTGTCTGTTTAGAGCGAGAAGGGTGCTCACATACTTTTTGAGCTATTGCCTTTCTGGCTCTGATCAAACAAAATTGCCCTTCTCACAACTATTGCGACTCATTCGCAAAACAGGGCTATTTTCACTGGCCACAGCCTTTGAAATAGCCAGCTAAAATTGTAATATGATTTAGGAAAATTAGCCCCTTCACAACTACTTCCAGCTAATTAATTCACAGTAAAGATGCAATTAGTTAGCTACACTGTATTTCACTGTTGCAACTATAATCTTGAGCTATCATTCGCAGCATTTTTTAATAGAATAGGGAATTCAGCCTCATACAATTTTCTCAAGAAGCAGATGATCTCTGTACTATCAAAAGCTTGAGCTTATCTCAGGCCAATGGAAAAGCAACTTCATTGCCAGAGGGAACAGTCCCTGGAACAAGCTGTCTGGAAGAAACAAGAAGGATCTTGGTAGGTTTAAACTTGGACCCTGCATGGTTTAAATGTCAGCTTTTAATCTCTTGGTTTAGTGATGAATCACCCAGCATTTAGATAGGGACATGAAATTGGCAACAGAGCTCAACCACAGATAAAATGTGCCTCTATTAAATCTGAAAATAGACTTGCATAACATTTCAAAATTGAACAGTTTGGGTCATGTTTCATTGTCTGACAACCATGACAATCACTTGTATCATTGTATCATCGTACTAAGCGCTATATATAAGCGGAATATTATTATTATTAATGTATGTAATTTAACTGTTGCAATTTTAAAAAGGACTTACTTGTGCCATCCGTCAAGTAAATTCTTTTTTCTTTTCATATTTCTTCTCTTTTTGGCACATTTCGCAGTTAATACAATGTAATTGTTCTTCTTTCAAATTAACTACAGAAAATAAAAGAAGTGCTTGATTAATAGATACTAAATGGACATCTTTTTTTGCCCTAAAAAACTGGATCCAAGCCATATGGCCTGATTTCTAGTATTTCTAGATCATAAGACCAAGGAGTATCCTTGATCAGACATGTGCAGCCATCCATGGATGGGGTCATTGCACTATTGATTGGAGCCTAAACTATTACATCATTATAAATCAAACTTTGAAGAAGAAAAACAAACATGTTATGGACTAACAATAGGTTAAAGATCTATCTATCTGACAATGGATCAATGTCATGAAGGCTTATGGACTTATAATTGCTGGCTAACATTTACAACTGAAGTTGTTTGTGCTTTCACACAAGAGGAAATTTGTATGAAGAAATACATGCATGTAGGACTGTGAAGTGAAAGGGGCATTCACACTGGAGGGTGTTGACTGAGAAATGTATAGATCTGTACATGGCGCTCATATTATGCAATGTTTATTAAAAAAGACACAAGGGGAGTTGACATCCATTATCTACTGAGTTCAAAACAGAAACAGAGCTAAATCTATATTTTGCTACAGGCCTACAATTATTTTGTTTTAACTACATTACATTCACAACAGAAACAATTGATTATTTACAAATTAAGCTTTCATCATGAATATCATAGGCCTAGATTAACCCACATTTGAAAGGGAGGTTACTAAGGCTATACTGAAAAATGAAAAACAGGCAAAGCATGGGAGAAATCGTTTGTGCTGGGTGTGTACTTCATAAAAGGTTAATCACATCTATGTGTCATTAATCATTAATGCTGCTAATACCTGGAACTGACATTTCATGAGCCTTGAAATAAGGGCGGAAAGGAAGTATGTCGGGTGCAGAAAACATACGGGGGAAGATTAGTCAAGACCATTTCCACTTCCTAAGATATTTCTTAATTCACCTCTTCCTTTCTTTCTGGTATTTCTTGGAACAATGTTTTTCTTATTCAAACATACATGTACACTCCATCCCTTTAAACTGATTATTGGTATCTATGTCTGTGTACATCCTTACTCCTTAATAAGATAAACTAAATTAAATCCCGTTTCGCTTGTCTTAATTCTTTAATCCTATCCTGATAATGCCCAGACTTTGAGTCAAATTAAGATGTTTAATTTTCCATCAATTCTGATATGATTGCCATACAATTTATTGGACTCCTTTAATCCTCCTAGTATTATTGTATCCTACAAGCCTTCTCTATTTTGTCTTCTTTCTTTCTTTTCCTTTTTATTCTGTCTTCAGTCTGCTCACGATTCTGTTTCAAATGTTGCACATGTATCCACTTCATATATCGAATACCGAAACAGCAACTTTATGTTGAATGATGTGCATTATCAATATCTACATTCCATCTACGCCAACACCAGGTACGTGTATCTAGAATGTTAAGCATGACGAAAGTACAGATACACTGTCTTATCTTTAACCATACAGCAATACCGAGACAACACCTTTATGTTGAATGATGTTAGTTACCAATATCAACATTCCATCTACGCCAACAACAGATACGTATATCTAGAATGTTAAGCATGATGAAAGTACAAATACAACCATTCTCATATTTATCCACACACAATCTGAACATTTCAAGAGCTCCTTGACATTGTACATGAAGTATTTCATTTCTGCTCTTTTCCCAAGGGGTAATATTGAAATATAAAGAGAGCTATCAATCACCAATGAACACAATGTACAACTCTCTGTGAATATTGTATTTCAGACACAAGGCCTCAGGAGATTTGTGGAGTACAGAAAGCCGAAATTCCATCATGTTTTCACACACATAGCAACGGTACACCTTTCGTGAAAGCCATTTACGTAGTTAGAGAAAACACTGCATTCGATTCATCCATTTATGGTTTTAATAGAAAATACCACAAACATATGGCAATCTTTGCATACTGGTATTTGACTTTTGAATACCATCAAATCACCTTACAAGTCTTTGAATGGAATCAAGGATTTTCAATTAGTGCAGCCTTCTGCCACGATAGATCTACTATACATAATAGAATGGATTGTCTAAAACAACACATTTTTATGGAATAACCACAAGAAAGTTATTATATGATGGGCTCAACTGAAGAACAAAAACAAAAACAAAACTCATCCCCTGCACTTACGAAAATTAAGCACTAAACATGTAGTTGTCGATAACACTAACACTTTTGGACCTTACTTTTTGATAACAATTACAAACTATTGACCAAATTTAACATATTTCTTTTTACCGGTAGTTTAAAACAAAGTTCAAGTTCACACAATTTCACTACAGGGGAGCTGACATGCTTTGAGAAGTATGCATAACTGATGAATGTTAGGAGAAAAGTTTAGAAAAAACCTTATCTTTGGGGAATCAGGGTGAATATATCCAGATAATTTCCTCACGTCAAAAGGAGGATTTATCTGGATTTATGCAATTTTCAAGCAACATATTACATTTCCTGAAAAAGCAAAAAGAACATATTGATGTGGCTTTTCAGGGAAAGTCGATCACGTCACATCAAAAAATCTCCCAAGTTCCGAAGGTACTGTTCATATGCTTTTTATATTTGTATGGAATTGGTCTTGGTGTTACTACTACTACTACTATTATTGCTTCTACTACTACTTTATAGAATTTAAAATAATTCATGTTACTGTTATGCAGTACTTGGTGTAGAGTGCAGAGTAAAAAAAGAAAGAAGTCAAGCATTCCACTCTGCATATGCCTACATGTGGATCAATAAGTACTCTTTTTATCATTATCATGAAGCCCATCACAATTTTAAGTTTATCATCCTCATCATTTCTTGATATTTAAAGAGTTGTTAAGATTCCATTTATGTTGTGAACGATGACAGAGGAGGCTATTTGATCATATTCTATTCAGATAAAGACATGTTGTCGCTCCACATCTTAGCAATGAAGAAAAGGCGTAATCAAGTGTTAACACGCCAAAAGCGAAATAACAAAGTTCTTTCAAGGAGGTGTTGGTTGCTGTAAGCCCATTTACCCCTGACAGTTGACTTCTAACTCCGCTCACTTGGCAAAATTCAATTTTCAAAGGACTTGTCAGCCACAGAACCGGATTGACATATAACAATCGGGGCAACTACAAATCTGAGCGTGTTCCCCTTTCTACCAAAGTGTTTGAATTGTTTGAGGGTGGTATAAAAGAAAAAAGGGGTTTCTGGAATGGGAAAGGAATGAAAAGAAATGAAAATACAGCAATACTGGTGTGAGAAAGAGGGCTGTCGCCTGCAGGAATCGAAGTTGGGATTGTCAGAGATTTAAAGCCTGCTGAGAGCGTTATTGTTGTAGCTCCTTTTCTCCTTTTCAAAAGAGGACTAAAAGTGCATCTTGCCCCATTCAGACTACCAGCATTTATTGTACAGCTATATGAGAGTCATAAACTGTAGCTATACGATAAATAATTACTTTTCTGCTATAGTCTGGATGTCATATAAAGTAATGGTATATCACAGGATGTATGTTTGATCATTGTTTAGAATGAAAACTCGATATTAGGTATCAGGGTCCCATTCTAGTCTATCACATCGTAAGAAAACTGTATAACTGGTTAGGGCTTATCACAAGCACGCACTAATGATTGGCCAGCTGTCTTATCAGCGGAACTCTTCAATAATACTAGTTCTTGAAACAATTTTTTTTATTCTAGTGTGAGCGTGCACTGATGATGGCTAACTGTCATGTTAGCGGACCTCTTTGAAACTAGTTCTTCATACCATGTTGCAATTCTAATATGCCACCTTCACTTTAAAACATTTTTTTACGCAAGTTTTGTGCAACTATCCTCCAGTATGAACAGGCTACTGGTGTATAGAGGCATGCAGCTGTAGGTGGTGGTTAAGTGTTTTCGTTCCGCTACCTTGTTATTTCCTACCTCCTAAGAGCATTTCGTCTTGAAGTGACAATGATAAGACCTACTCAATTCCCTCCCTAATAGGGTTCCTGTCACAACAGAAAGTTTCCTCTATAGGATTCTGAAGGAATGCATCAAAGAATGAAGTCAACTGCAAATATAAAGGACAATACACTTAACAACTGAATTATTCAAACCCCTTGTAAATTTGATGCTTTTTGTGTTTTTCTCAACTTAAGAATAAAAGGTGGACAGGTTAGATTCTAGGGACTTCATACTTTTCAAAGTAAATTTAATACGTCGCATTCTCAAGAAACATGAAGCGGGACAAATCAATTTTTCACATACTCAAAATATTACAAAACTTGGTAAGGTATGAATAATTTGGTTGATAATTGCATATTTGACAGACTACACTTTGTCTGCATATAAATTTTACACCAGATTTGACAAAGGTATTGAAATAGGTCAGATTCTGAACACGCAAATATTATAGCCTCTGGTCCTTAATTGAGCTTGTTCTACAGCATTGGATAACAAACAAAAAGTCTGTAACTTATTCACATATAATCGAGTCAGTGAAGTGGCTAAAATGGTGATTTAAAACTACAAAGTGAGCCTATAAGGCTATAAGATTAAAAACCTAGAGGGCACTTGTATGAATAGTGAATGCAGCTGGTTATATATAATTTATCTTTGCAGAGGCACTTCTATGGACCCTAAATCTACAGAAAGTACAATAAAGAATCAATCATTTATAACTGATATTACATATCTGCAATATCTGATATTTAGAACAGAAATGTTAATAAGAGCTGCATTGTTTGTTATTTCTTGTAGTCCCCATGTGAAATCTCTCGAAGATCACCAAGATTGGAATAGACAACATTTGAAGTTTGCACATCATAATATAGTAGCTCTAACGCAATGTCCTGGATACAGAACATTGAATCAGTCGATAGACACTAGACAGCAAAGAAGCACGTACATATAATCATGCTTTCAGTGCGGAAATAGGATGACTAGATCCAATCTTTAATTTCATATGTCAACGACCTGATGACCAAGAATTATCTGACATTCTTTTTAACTATAAAAAAATCTCATATTCATGGTGAAAGCAAGAGCATCAAAACCGAAAGTCTGCAACATAGTCAACAGACAGCACCTGAAAATCCCAAAAGACACATCACAGAAACAACAGGGTATTCAAATCCACATCATTTTCAAACCTGACACCGGAAACATTCTTTATGACACTGCAGAGAGGTAAAATATGAAAGAGCACACCTGAATTCAGACACAAACCAGTTTCTTTCTTAGAAAATACATCAATGTGATATGAGATTTGTAGCCAAGGTGCACACGTACAGCACGTACATCATTATACCTCAGGTAACAGATGAATTACTCATGCCTTGACAAACCTTGTTACGGAAAATCGAGAGCCACATGTCTTTTTAATCAAAAATATAATTTTTTTAAAACTGAAAGTCTGCAACAGACAGTACCTGAAAGTCCCCATAGACACATCAAAGAAACAACAGGGTATTATCAAATCCACAACATTTTCAAACCTGACACCAGAAAACGTTCTTTATGACATTGCAGAGAGGTAAAATACAGAAGAGCACACCTGAATTCAGACACAAACCAGTTTCTTTCTTAGAAATTACACCAATGTGGTATGAGATTTGCAGCCAAGTTGGGCACGTACTGCACGTAAATCATTGTACCTCAGGTAACAGATGAATTACTCATGCCTTGACAAAATTTGTTACCAAGAATCGAGAGCCACGTGTCTTGTTAAAGGTACTATGCCCCATTTGCAGGCCAAAAAAATGAAAAAGTTAAATTCCAACTGCATTTGAAAGATAATACTTATTTAGAACTTCCCTAAAAAAGGTGGGGCTTGAAAATGTCTTCAAGTGGGAAAATAATGACTTTTAGTTGTCAAATCGACTTAAGGGCTATAGAGCCCAAAAGTAATAGTCTTGATTTTCAGACAATTGTACCGATTGGTCATACGTTTTATGCTGCGCAAAGATTCAATCAGTTTAATCTTGGCCATCACAAGAAGTGGGTTATTGATGTAGACAAATGCTCATGTACCCTTAACAACTCTTTTCATGTATGTTATTACCAAAGAAGAAAAAAAGCCAGTCAGTCACTCAATAGTGTCTGACAGTGAAGTCTAGCAAGTAAACGGGTTTCCTTGCATAATTTGAATATGAGGACACTGCTAACGTTTAAATTTCACAGATAGGACATACATGACATATTCATAATTCTTGCAAAGTTCTACAGAATTTGAGGTTGGCTGCAAAAGGGACATAGTACCTTTTAAAGGTGAAATTCAAAGAAAATCACAAATATGTCAACTAATGTATGAATAGAAACTGGTAAGCTAACAGATGGCCTTCGTACAAGTTTTAGGTCAACTACATATCGGGTGATTTATAAAAATACAAATACAACCACCTGCATAGCAGCTGGGATATATGAGAGATTCGCTGGAAAAATAATGATGTTTTAATGACGTCACTATATGGACCAATACTGCCCAAGCAGACGACATCCCATAAAGAATGAACATAAGAAGATAGGTACCCCTATATAGGAAGTGTTAATTGGCATTTCCGGTTAATTAGTTAATCCTTCCGGTTAATTAGTTAATCCTTCCGGTGACTTCCGGTAAACAATAGGGGAGTGTTAATGAGTTAATTGGGGTGTCCTTCCGGCGGAAGTTACGTAATGAGGGTACATCCCCTGGAGGAAGTTCTTTTGTTTACATCATTCATTCATTCATGGAGAGGTGGAGGATGGACGTGTGTAGGTACGTACGAGGGACAAGGACCAAATGACCAAACAATGGGCCACCCGGCATGTATGTTGAATGTGTGTGTTACCGACCAATGAGAATGCGAGGATTTTTTTAGAAAGGAAGTGACCCAAAGTTGGTACTTGTTTGTGATTGGACGAGAGAAAATGGTGAACCTATGGGCAAGTATCATATGACATCTAACTGTCGTTGAGTCAACATCGCTTTGTTTTTGTTGTAATACTGGCCAGATTCTATAATGTACCATGATTTCTACATGTGATTTAATGCACAAGCTTCGGGCATGTACATGCCTGGAAGAAGTATCGAGTTTTCGTGAGGAATATTATGAAGACCTTGAACCAGAACAACATGCTTTGGTATTTGCAAGGTCATCCTACTTTTTGAGTTTGCAGGACTTGGAAGATGGTAAGTGTTAATCATATTTATTTATTTATTTTCATATTCATAATTGAATAATTTTGTAGTGTTACCATATCGGGTTTGCATCTGGAATTCAAGAAGGAGATTAAGCATCGAAAATCCATAATAGGCAACGATGTGACATAATGAGTGTTTTTTTTTTGTTCAATGCAAATTAAATAATGATTGATATCTCCATTTGAAACATAAACTCACGTGTAAGCAAAAAAAAAAAAAGATTTATAAAGTATTATAAAGTATACGTTCAAATTATAAATTTAATTAAATTATTCAATTATACTTGTAGGGATTACCGATGATGATTTAGTGGATGTGTTCGTCGAGAACCAACAGCCCCCCTCTCCCCCTAGCAACGCAGCACCAGCAAGGTCTTCCACATGACGCAGCTACTCCATGGCAACCAAATTTTGATGACGGTTAGTGTATACTTCATTTATATATACATCAATGCAAAGGATCATTGGATGAATGTTCATTTTTTTTTTTCATGTATGAAGACAACACAATACATTGTAGCGGTTGAATGAAACTTTTTATCCGTTCTTATATATCTTTTTTTTTTTTTTTTTTTTTTTTTATCTCATAGGCATTTCCGATGACCATTTAATGGAGATGGACATCAATACAAATAAGCCATGTGACGCAACATCAGTACCTGGCCCCTCTAACCGCCAACCAGCAGCAACAGCAGTGGCTGGACCCTCCCGCCATCCAGCATCAGCAGTGGCCGGACCCTCCCGACAACCACCAGCAGTGGCTGGACCTTCCCGTCAACCAAGAGCAGTGGCCGGACCCTCCCGACAACCACCATCAGTAGCCGGACCCTCCCACAGTCAACCAAGAGCAGCAGCAGTAGCCGGACCCTCGTCTTTTCATGTTGGGGGATCTAAGAAACGTGTTGTAGATGCACCGCCTGCAAGAGAACCCAATCTCCCTACTCATCACGTGACCAAAGTGAGTCAAAAACATGTACGCAAATACAATGCTAATGTAACTGATTACACCGTTTCTTTCCAACCCATAGAAAATAACGGTCCCATGATAGAAATGATGCCACGCGTAAATGAGATGTTTGAAAATATCATTGAAGAGATGGTTGAGGGGGTAAATGATAGAGATTTTGTTAGGATTGTTTTCAATTCCCCACAATTAGATAGACCCGTTAGTATGCCATTTGTAAGGAGGGATCAAATGAATCACGAAGCATTTGCAACCAAACTTGAGAATACTATTCAATCGAATGATAAGGTAAGCTTGGACGAAACAGTCTCTTTCAACATATTACACATGGCTATGCCAAATGGTGGTGGTTCCAATGTGAAGTGCTTAACCATCGAAGAGACATTGTCCAGAAAAAGATGCATCATCAGGATGAAGAATAAAGATAACATGTGTTGTCCAAGGGCTATCGTAACTGGCATTGCCCGGATTGAAAAACACCCTAATTTTGAGTCGATCAAACGTGGTTACAAACAGCAAAGGGAATATGCCATTGAGCTGTATAAACAGGCCAAACTTCCAGAAAATACCAAATGTGGCATCGAAGAGATTAAACTCTTCGAAAAGACGGAATTCATGGCCGGTTTCAGGGTGGTGGTTGTTTCAAAAGAGCACTTAAACTTCATTACGTATGCTGGCCCCGAAGACAGGCACCATACCATTTATCTGTATGTTCATGACAATCACTTTGATCTCATTACATCAATGGCCGCCTTCTACAACAAGTCATATTTTTGCCACGAGTGTTTGGTAGGATACGACAAGAAACTCAGACACGACTGCATTTTCCGCTGCAAACTTTGCAAGGGAGATGACTGCCCCGCCTCCAATGACCCCGATTCCTACAAATGCATTAGCACCTGACTTGATGTACAAAGAGCATTAGCGCCTTTACACCTTCTTATTTTGTTTTCTTTAAACAAAAAAACTTTTTTATCATTACGTTTTTTCTTTTTTCTTTTAAAAGTTTCATAATATTATTATTTTTTTTTTTTTTTTTTTTTTTTTTTTTTTTTTTTTTTTTTTTTGTAGATCATTTTGCACGAACCGATCATTTTTTTGTCCACTTTGAAGACTTGATTCTTTAAAGATGTCATTTCTTTTTCTTTAAAAAAGGTGTATAACATTTTCTTTATTAGATAATTTTGCACGAACCGATCTTTTTTGTTTCCACTTTGAAGACTTGATGCAAACAAAAAAGTGTTTACGCCTGTACGCTTTTTTTCTTAATTTATATTAACATTTTTTTTTGTGTGTGTGTGTGTGTTAACTTTCTGTCAAGATGATATTTCTTTATCTTTAAAAAAGTTTTATAACTTTTTCTTTACTGATAAGTTTGCACGAACCGATCTTTTTTTTCCACTTTAAAGACTTGATGCAAAAAAGTCTTAACGCCTGTACGCTTTTTTAATTTGTTTTAACATTTGTTTTTTGTTTTTTGTTTAAATTTCTGTCAAGATGTTATTTCTTTATCTTTAAAAAAAGTTTTAAAACTTTTTCTTTAAAAGATAATTTTGCACGAACCGATCTTTTTTTTTTTCCACTTTGAAGACTTCATGCAAAAAGATGTTAACGCCTGTACGCTTTTTTAATTTGTTTTAACATTTCATTTTTTTTGTGGTTGGTCATTTTGCACGAACGGATCATTTTTTTTTCCACTTTGATTCTCTCAAGACGTTATTTCTTTTTCTTTTAAATAAGTTTTATACTTTTTTTTTTTTTTTTAAAGATCATTGTTGCACGAACCAATCTTTTTTTTTCCTTCCACTTTGAAGATTAGATAGAAAAAAAAAGTGTTAACGCCTGTACGCTTTTTTACAAATTTGTTTTAAATTGTTTTGATTTAACTTTCTGTCAAGACGTTATTTCTTTTTCTTTATAAGATTATTTTGCAAAACTCGATCATTCCCCCCCCCCCCCACCCCTTTGAAGACTTGATGTACAAAAAAGCATCAACGTCTGTACACTTTCTTTATTCTTATTTTTATTTTTTTAAACTTTCTGTCATTACGTTATCCTTTTCTTTAACATTTTGTATAATTTGTTGGATCATTTTGTACGAATCGATATGTTTAACCCTATTTAAAGACTTGATGCAAAAAAGTATTAATACCTGTACATTTTCTTACTTTATTTAATTTTTTTTTACTTTACGTCAAGGGCGTTATTCCTTGTTTCTATACAGACTCGACATGAATTTTTCTCTCGTAATAATGTACAAGTTCCGACAAGATTGAGAACAAATTTTATATGGTTGCATGTTTAAGAAACGATTTGTATATATATATTTTTTTTTGTCAATTTTTTTTTTAATGCACTGGACGGCCCTTTCAATATCGAATAATGATCTTCCAAGGGGGGCCCTGTCTTTATAGTTCAAATGCATTTATAATGAAAAAAACATATATAAATTATAATACAATAGAAACAAGAATAAAGTACAAAAACATTCAAAACTAAGATTTAGAACAATGACACAGCATAACTCCCCAAAAAAGGTTTACAAAATATGACAATACTGTCATACAATATCAATATAAATATGAATCAAAAGACAGAAATCGTTTCTCAGAGGGCATTCACAATACTTATCTGTTCATATTACATCTTCAATGATAATAAAGATAATTTACTTGTACGTAAATCAGGCGATAGGGTACTCCACATGAGTGAACCTTAGTAGTGAAGGGATCTTGTAAAACAATCAGTTGTAGGTCTTGTGATTAAGAGTAGGGAATGTTCCGCATGTCTCGTATAAATGAACACTGGTACAAAATTCTCGGAATAATAATTGTTTTCAGCTCCAAAGGTATACATTTTGTTGTGTGTGGATTATATGCATATTATAGACAAAATGTGGTACTCCATTCTCTGACAAACCGATTGCCAAGAATTTTCAGATAACATAAAAAAAAAACATGAGGTGTAGAAATCTGCGTTAAATACAAGTCTTGCATAGTTGGGGTTTGAAATGTTTGAACTCTTGTTATGTTACATATTGCACCCGGCACCTCGCCACAGTATTTTCACAGTAGTTAATGTACGATTTACAAAAGAAAAGAGAAGAATATTATTATAGGTCATTAATAAAACACGTTTGGGACAAGAGATATCGATTGTGTCTGATAAAACCAATAGTTATTGGCAATGCAGTACATGATCTATAAATGCGACATTTCCAAAGTAGGGAAGACTTAATGATCAATACAAGTCCTGATTTATATTCGTGTTTCACTTGTTCGAGAAATGATGATATTACTGCTTCAAAGGCTGTAAAATCAGATCAATGCAGATTGTTACTAATATTCGATATTCTAGCAAGTAGTAACTGTTTGCTTCGGCAGTTTAGATGACAAGGGGGGTGGGGGTATCAATGATGATGATTATTACAAGTGGAATCTCGAAGGATAATAACATTTGAAGTAGATTGTAAAGGTTTTTTTTTCTCCTTTAAATTGGAGTTCTGCTTTAGAATAGAAGTCAGTTGAAGAACTACATGTAGGTGTTCGATAAACAATAGCAATTAAACGAAATTGTGGATATTTAAATCTTCCTTCAAACCTTAACATTTCAAGGTTCTCATGTTTTAAATCATGTTTGCAGTTGTAAATCAAATTCTAATTTCTAGTTAATATATCAAGCAACAACACTAACTGATATATTGTTATCTTTTCTTACAAGATTGTAACTACTTAAATCACGCTCAGAATCAAGGCTTCTTGCAAGTCAAGTTTATCAAAAGGATTGTTAAACAAATGGTTTATGTGGTTAAATTCCCATCTAGTGCTATGTATATGTAAGTGAGCTATTGTAAAAAAAAAACCTTTCTATCAAAATCCAGATTTCCCGGCGAAACATTTTATTTTAGTTTGTTTAGTTTATCATTATCATAAAACAACAAGAATATCTACAGCATCATGTGAGTTAAAAGGCATATATTCCTTCACCATTAACCATACACTACTATCATCACGATCCGCGACATGAAGGTAGCCATGATTCATTGATAGTGTTGCGTTGATGAAACAAATGATCTAATTGACTGTTGCTTGTGGAATACCGTATTGTGATAATGTCAAAAACGTTGTGATTGGATAAGTATCTCGAGTCAAGTGATACAAATGTATTTATGTTTTTCTCCGTTTTTCAAATAATGCGCGAGTTTTGTGCTTGTACGACTTTCAGGGAACGTTATCAGATATATATTTTTTTTAAACAATATCATGTAAAAAACAACAACATGTAGTTCCTTGAGATGGGTCACGAAAGTAAACAAGTTTCGGCGAGTGGACACTTTTCGCGAATCGTAGACTCATCGAACCGCAGTCTACGTGCGAGATGTGACCACTCGCCGAAACTTGTTTACTTTCGTGACCCATCTCAAGGAACTACATGTTGTTGTTTTTTACATGATATTGTTTAAAAAAAATATATATCTGATAACGTTCCCTGAAAGTCGTACAAGCACAAAACTCGCGCATTATTTGAAAAACGGAGAAAAACATAAATACATTTGTATCACTTGACTCGAGATACTTATCCAATCACAACGTTTTTGACATTATCACAATACGGTATTCCACAAGCAACAGTCAATTAGATCATTTGTTTCATCAACGCAACACTATCAATGAATCATGGCTACCTTCATGTCGCGGATCGTGATGATAGTAGTGTATGGTTAATGGTGAAGGAATATATGCCTTTTAACTCACATGATGCTGTAGATATTCTTGTTGTTTTATGATAATGATAAACTAAACAAACTAAAATAAAATGTTTCGCCGGGAAATCTGGATTTTGATAGAAAGGTTTTTTTTTTACAATAGCTCACTTACATATACATAGCACTAGATGGGAATTTAACCACATAAACCATTTGTTTAACAATCCTTTTGATAAACTTGACTTGCAAGAAGCCTTGATTCTGAGCGTGATTTAAGTAGTTACAATCTTGTAAGAAAAGATAACAATATATCAGTTAGTGTTGTTGCTTGATATATTAACTAGAAATTAGAATTTGATTTACAACTGCAAACATGATTTAAAACATGAGAACCTTGAAATGTTAAGGTTTGAAGGAAGATTTAAATATCCACAATTTCGTTTAATTGCTATTGTTTATCGAACACCTACATGTAGTTCTTCAACTGACTTCTATTCTAAAGCAGAACTCCAATTTAAAGGAGAAAAAAAAACCTTTACAATCTACTTCAAATGTTATTATCCTTCGAGATTCCACTTGTAATAATCATCATCATTGATACCCCCACCCCCCTTGTCATCTAAACTGCCGAAGCAAACAGTTACTACTTGCTAGAATATCGAATATTAGTAACAATCTGCATTGATCTGATTTTACAGCCTTTGAAGCAGTAATATCATCATTTCTCGAACAAGTGAAACACGAATATAAATCAGGACTTGTATTGATCATTAAGTCTTCCCTACTTTGGAAATGTCGCATTTATAGATCATGTACTGCATTGCCAATAACTATTGGTTTTATCAGACACAATCGATATCTCTTGTCCCAAACGTGTTTTATTAATGACCTATAATAATATTCTTCTCTTTTCTTTTGTAAATCGTACATTAACTACTGTGAAAATACTGTGGCGAGGTGCCGGGTGCAATATGTAACATAACAAGAGTTCAAACATTTCAAACCCCAACTATGCAAGACTTGTATTTAACGCAGATTTCTACACCTCATGTTTTTTTTTTATGTTATCTGAAAATTCTTGGCAATCGGTTTGTCAGAGAATGGAGTACCACATTTTGTCTATAATATGCATATAATCCACACACAACAAAATGTATACCTTTGGAGCTGAAAACAATTATTATTCCGAGAATTTTGTACCAGTGTTCATTTATACGAGACATGCGGAACATTCCCTACTCTTAATCACAAGACCTACAACTGATTGTTTTACAAGATCCCTTCACTACTAAGGTTCACTCATGTGGAGTACCCTATCGCCTGATTTACGTACAAGTAAATTATCTTTATTATCATTGAAGATGTAATATGAACAGATAAGTATTGTGAATGCCCTCTGAGAAACGATTTCTGTCTTTTGATTCATATTTATATTGATATTGTATGACAGTATTGTCATATTTTGTAAACCTTTTTTGGGGAGTTATGCTGTGTCATTGTTCTAAATCTTAGTTTTGAATGTTTTTGTACTTTATTCTTGTTTCTATTGTATTATAATTTATATATGTTTTTTTCATTATAAATGCATTTGAACTATAAAGACAGGGCCCCCCTTGGAAGATCATTATTCGATATTGAAAGGGCCGTCCAGTGCATTAAAAAAAAAATTGACAAAAAAAAATATATATATACAAATCGTTTCTTAAACATGCAACCATATAAAATTTGTTCTCAATCTTGTCGGAACTTGTACATTATTACGAGAGAAAAATTCATGTCGAGTCTGTATAGAAACAAGGAATAACGCCCTTGACGTAAAGTAAAAAAAAATTAAATAAAGTAAGAAAATGTACAGGTATTAATACTTTTTTGCATCAAGTCTTTAAATAGGGTTAAACATATCGATTCGTACAAAATGATCCAACAAATTATACAAAATGTTAAAGAAAAGGATAACGTAATGACAGAAAGTTTAAAAAAATAAAAATAAGAATAAAGAAAGTGTACAGACGTTGATGCTTTTTTGTACATCAAGTCTTCAAAGGGGTGGGGGGGGGGGGGGGAATGATCGAGTTTTGCAAAATAATCTTATAAAGAAAAAGAAATAACGTCTTGACAGAAAGTTAAATCAAAACAATTTAAAACAAATTTGTAAAAAAGCGTACAGGCGTTAACACTTTTTTTTTCTATCTAATCTTCAAAGTGGAAGGAAAAAAAAAGATTGGTTCGTGCAACAATGATCTTTAAAAAAAAAAAAAAAAGTATAAAACTTATTTAAAAGAAAAAGAAATAACGTCTTGAGAGAATCAAAGTGGAAAAAAAAATGATCCGTTCGTGCAAAATGACCAACCACAAAAAAAATGAAATGTTAAAACAAATTAAAAAAGCGTACAGGCGTTAACATCTTTTTGCATGAAGTCTTCAAAGTGGAAAAAAAAAAAGATCGGTTCGTGCAAAATTATCTTTTAAAGAAAAAGTTTTAAAACTTTTTTTAAAGATAAAGAAATAACATCTTGACAGAAATTTAAACAAAAAACAAAAAACAAATGTTAAAACAAATTAAAAAAGCGTACAGGCGTTAAGACTTTTTTGCATCAAGTCTTTAAAGTGGAAAAAAAAGATCGGTTCGTGCAAACTTATCAGTAAAGAAAAAGTTATAAAACTTTTTTAAAGATAAAGAAATATCATCTTGACAGAAAGTTAACACACACACACACACAAAAAAAAATGTTAATATAAATTAAGAAAAAAAGCGTACAGGCGTAAACACTTTTTTGTTTGCATCAAGTCTTCAAAGTGGAAACAAAAAAGATCGGTTCGTGCAAAATTATCTAATAAAGAAAATGTTATACACCTTTTTTAAAGAAAAAGAAATGACATCTTTAAAGAATCAAGTCTTCAAAGTGGACAAAAAAATGATCGGTTCGTGCAAAATGATCTACAAAAAAAAAAAAAAAAAAAAAAAAAAAAAAAAAAAAATAATAATATTATGAAACTTTTAAAAGAAAAAAGAAAAAACGTAATGATAAAAAAGTTTTTTTGTTTAAAGAAAACAAAATAAGAAGGTGTAAAGGCGCTAATGCTCTTTGTACATCAAGTCAGGTGCTAATGCATTTGTAGGAATCGGGGTCATTGGAGGCGGGGCAGTCATCTCCCTTGCAAAGTTTGCAGCGGAAAATGCAGTCGTGTCTGAGTTTCTTGTCGTATCCTACCAAACACTCGTGGCAAAAATATGACTTGTTGTAGAAGGCGGCCATTGATGTAATGAGATCAAAGTGATTGTCATGAACATACAGATAAATGGTATGGTGCCTGTCTTCGGGGCCAGCATACGTAATGAAGTTTAAGTGCTCTTTTGAAACAACCACCACCCTGAAACCGGCCATGAATTCCGTCTTTTCGAAGAGTTTAATCTCTTCGATGCCACATTTGGTATTTTCTGGAAGTTTGGCCTGTTTATACAGCTCAATGGCATATTCCCTTTGCTGTTTGTAACCACGTTTGATCGACTCAAAATTAGGGTGTTTTTCAATCCGGGCAATGCCAGTTACGATAGCCCTTGGACAACACATGTTATCTTTATTCTTCATCCTGATGATGCATCTTTTTCTGGACAATGTCTCTTCGATGGTTAAGCACTTCACATTGGAACCACCACCATTTGGCATAGCCATGTGTAATATGTTGAAAGAGACTGTTTCGTCCAAGCTTACCTTATCATTCGATTGAATAGTATTCTCAAGTTTGGTTGCAAATGCTTCGTGATTCATTTGATCCCTCCTTACAAATGGCATACTAACGGGTCTATCTAATTGTGGGGAATTGAAAACAATCCTAACAAAATCTCTATCATTTACCCCCTCAACCATCTCTTCAATGATATTTTCAAACATCTCATTTACGCGTGGCATCATTTCTATCATGGGACCGTTATTTTCTATGGGTTGGAAAGAAACGGTGTAATCAGTTACATTAGCATTGTATTTGCGTACATGTTTTTGACTCACTTTGGTCACGTGATGAGTAGGGAGATTGGGTTCTCTTGCAGGCGGTGCATCTACAACACGTTTCTTAGATCCCCCCAACATGAAAAGACGAGGGTCCGGCTACTGCTGCTGCTCTTGGTTGACTGTGGGAGGGTCCGGCTACTGATGGTGGTTGTCGGGAGGGTCCGGCCACTGCTCTTGGTTGACGGGAAGGTCCAGCCACTGCTGGTGGTTGTCGGGAGGGTCCGGCCACTGCTGATGCTGGATGGCGGGAGGGTCCAGCCACTGCTGTTGCTGCTGGTTGGCGGTTAGAGGGGCCAGGTACTGATGTTGCGTCACATGGCTTATTTGTATTGATGTCCATCTCCATTAAATGGTCATCGGAAATGCCTATGAGATAAAAAAAAAAAAAAAAAAAAAAAAAGATATATAAGAACGGATAAAAAGTTTCATTCAACCGCTACAATGTATTGTGTTGTCTTCATACATGAAAAAAAAAAAATGAACATTCATCCAATGATCCTTTGCATTGATGTATATATAAATGAAGTATACACTAACCGTCATCAAAATTTGGTTGCCATGGAGTAGCTGCGTCATGTGGAAGACCTTGCTGGTGCTGCGTTGCTAGGGGGAGAGGGGGGCTGTTGGTTCTCGACGAACACATCCACTAAATCATCATCGGTAATCCCTACAAGTATAATTGAATAATTTAATTAAATTTATAATTTGAACGTATACTTTATAATACTTTATAAATCTTTTTTTTTTTTTGCTTACACGTGAGTTTATGTTTCAAATGGAGATATCAATCATTATTTAATTTGCATTGAACAAAAAAAAAACACTCATTATGTCACATCGTTGCCTATTATGGATTTTCGATGCTTAATCTCCTTCTTGAATTCCAGATGCAAACCCGATATGGTAACACTACAAAATTATTCAATTATGAATATGAAAATAAATAAATAAATATGATTAACACTTACCATCTTCCAAGTCCTGCAAACTCAAAAAGTAGGATGACCTTGCAAATACCAAAGCATGTTGTTCTGGTTCAAGGTCTTCATAATATTCCTCACGAAAACTCGATACTTCTTCCAGGCATGTACATGCCCGAAGCTTGTGCATTAAATCACATGTAGAAATCATGGTACATTATAGAATCTGGCCAGTATTACAACAAAAACAAAGCGATGTTGACTCAACGACAGTTAGATGTCATATGATACTTGCCCATAGGTTCACCATTTTCTCTCGTCCAATCACAAACAAGTACCAACTTTGGGTCACTTCCTTTCTAAAAAAATCCTCGCATTCTCATTGGTCGGTAACACACACATTCAACATACATGCCGGGTGGCCCATTGTTTGGTCATTTGGTCCTTGTCCCTCGTACGTACCTACACACGTCCATCCTCCACCTCTCCATGAATGAATGAATGATGTAAACAAAAGAACTTCCTCCAGGGGATGTACCCTCATTACGTAACTTCCGCCGGAAGGACACCCCAATTAACTCATTAACACTCCCCTATTGTTTACCGGAAGTCACCGGAAGGATTAACTAATTAACCGGAAGGATTAACTAATTAACCGGAAATGCCAATTAACACTTCCTATATAGGGGTACCTATCTTCTAACATAATTGCAAGGCTTTCATTTGTCAAATTATAATGAGTTTAGTGTATGTAAATGTGATGGCATGTCAAAAAATTCAAAAGGGGATATGACCCGATTCCGATAACTAAAATCTTTTGCTTGTAAATACACAGGATAGGGGTTAATTAACAATCAAAGAAACCAGACTTTCGAATTGAAAACCCCCGGAACGATATTAAGGACGGCATTTGTTCCCTCTTGAAACGCCGAACATACCGCGGTGTGTGCAGTTGAATATTCAATGGCGTCTTATTTTGTTTACAAGCGAAAGATTCCTTTATTTTTTTATCGCTTCATTTGTCATCAAAATAAAACTATTAGCGGGGTTTAAAGTGAGGCAATAGATTATACACTTAGCCAGATGGTAGTGAAGTAAGAGAAAGAACTCAAGAGAAGATGAAAACACAGAAACTGAAAATGTGTGAGATGTCATGGGACATCGTCTGCTTGTGCAAGTCGTGTCCATACTGTGATCTCATACACCTCAGCAGCGTTCGGAGAGCTCTTCAGGTGCTATGCCGGGGCTGAATTTAAGCGTGTTATAAGTTATAATAATCATTACTTTGACTGTTTCCAAGCATTGAATTCTGATAACCTTGTCGAATCAAATTTTCAACTTTGCAATAATGAAATTAAGTTACTTTTTAAAATCAATGAATATCTACTTTAAACAAAAATATCATTTTTTTTAAAACTGAAAGTCTGCAACAGACAGTACCTGAAAGTCCCCAAAGACGCATCAGAGACACATTCAGGGTATTCAAATCCACAACATTTTCAAACCCGACACCAGAAAACGTTCTTTTTGACACTGCAGAGAGGTAAAATACAAAAGAGCACACCTGAATTCAGACACAAACCAGTTTCTTTCTTAGAAATTACACTGATGTGGTATAAGATTTGCAGTCGAGTTGGGCCATACAGCTCGTACATCATTGTACCTCAGGTAACAGATGAATTACTCATGCCTTGACAAACCTTGTTACCAAGAACCGAGAGCCTCATGCTTATTTTAACAGTTTATTTTAACAGTAATATCATTTTTATTTTGTAAACTGCAGATGGTTTTTGCTTATGATTGGGATTGAAATTTGATGGATCATATGAAGAAGCACAAAAAACAACAGAGTACTAGTTGTTTCCTATACCTAGGGAGATAAAGAGCTGGTCTAGAGGTCACACTTGACCAGGCACCCGTTTCACAAAGCCTTTTTTCAATGACAAATGACAAAAATCAGTGACAAATCTGCTGATAACCAATCAGAAGCAAGGATTTCAGTAGCTTAAACTGTCATTTGTCACTGATGACAAGTTTTGTGAATCGGGCCCCAGGATTCTACATCATGTGTCATGTTTTTAGGATTGTGATTTTACAGGTCAATCCAAAATGCAAATTATCAGATCCGATTGGTAATTGTCGGTAAAAAACAAAACCGCTCGCACATGATCTCAGCTAGGCATTATTGTGCACATTCCATTTCAATACAATTTTCAAAAATCAAATTTGTTATTCTTGTTGAACAGGTTAAAAGTTCACCAAGACCGCACTTGGCCAGAGGCATGAACCCTGTCCAGCATTTATCCATCGACCCTAAAAGTTCAAGAGTGTCTCAAGTCCCTTTGACCAGTTTCTTCATCCTTAATCCACTCCCTCATCAACCATAATTCAAGAAGAAGGAGCAAAATTGATTGACTCCACCCCGCGATCAATTTTCGGCCCCTATTTCGGACTCTGTGGAAGGTCCATCTCTCATCAACAAATTGGGTCATGATTCCAAGTTTAAGAACAGGATCCGATGACCCATTGGTATCTCACCCTCGGGGGACTCAGCTCTGTGTGTGATTTTCAGCTCTGGAGTGGGAGCGGTAATCCAATATTGGTCCAAACTCGGCACTGAACCCGAGATACTGACCATGATATTACATGACCCCATTCTAATAAGAGCAAACAGCAAATTTGGGTGAAGTTTAACTTTTCTGAAAGAGTTGAAATGAATTTATCAGATGTTTGAATCCCTGGGAACATATATATCAGGGGACAGTTTGGGAAAGGGCTCTAAATCAATGGATGGGCCTGTGTTGAAGCTGTTAAAATTGCACAATTGGTATCAACCCTGCCTCTTGAGATCAATGTGATGGGCTGTCACTACATGTATGTCAGGAGTGGGATGTGTAACCCAGTTCAGCTCAGAAAAATGCAGCAAACCTGCTAGTCACCTAAATATGATGTACCACCACAGCAATGTGTGGTGAATAGTGAAGTTTGAATGGATTCCCCAGACTACATATTCTCACCAAACTATTTGGTGTTCAATCGCAATGAAAGAGAATTGAATCCCTAGGCATTGAAGCGAACTTTTATTGTAGACCTGTAAAGTTTAAAAAGTAGGTAGAGTTTATCGGCTGTGAGAACTTTGATATTCTTCCATAAAAAAACGCCATCTCCATTATTTGTTATAACACAAAAGGGGGATAAAAGCTTAGTTTTTACATATTTGAGTTCTAATATGGCATTGCTTTCAGTTTAGTTTATGATTCTCATACTACAAGACACACATTGCCAAGGTGATGACAGCTTTACAGTGATATCAAACTCCAACGTGTAACAGAGAGCATCTAGGGACTCTAAATTATTGATGTCAGCGGTGGGATATGTAATGCAATACTCACTTCATATACAAACCAATACAGAAAACATAAACATCCCATGACATATCAAGTTTAAACCTTACTTGTGTACTTTTATGAATTCCCAAGCTCCACTGCTGTCATCAGAATATCCAAACTGGAGATATTCATGGTGGGTTTTTTTAAACTTGAAAAGTCAAGTCAACGGCCTTTCTCTACTTTACCTAAGTTAAACAATGCCTACCACTGGTTCAGCTTGGAAACCATCTTTCCAATCATAAACAGAAGCGGGTAACACATTTGGTAACAGCATGCCAATCTGTCCACTAAGATTTTCCTACAAACAATAGGCCGATAGTAATATGGAATGTTCACCAATAATTGCAACCTGAAGCTTGCATGAAGTCTCCCTTTACTAGGAGTGTGCTACTGTGTATGTTAAAGGTAAAGACCAGTAATGGTCATGCGATTGCATTGTGAAAGAAACGTTGTGGAATCGATCAGAAAAGGTCGATCATCTAGCATCTAGCATCTGCAAGGTTCTGGAATCATCAAAATGATAAGAAATTTGGCTCATTCTTCGTAAAGTTACAAGCACTATACACAGAAAGATGTATATGGGACTACCCTATCTCTCTCACCAGACCATGAGAGAAATAAATTTACCAAATATATGAATTAGTAGGCGGTTTCCCGGCAAATTTTTTATCATCATGTATTAGTCAAAACATATTCTTTCACATGATTGGTAATGAGAGCTTCCATTTCATTTTTTGAAATTGGGGCGTTGCCAATACTGGTCTTTACCTTTAATTCACCCTCATATATTACTTGGATCGCATCTTTCTGCAAACATGCTGCAACTTATTTTCTATCATTAGACTTAAATTTGGATTGTTTAAATTCATCTAATGATTGTCCTATCCCAGTTTTATGATACTACTTATTCATTACAATGGAAGGCAATTCAACACTGTAATAAACAAAAGTACTTTAGAAGTTCCTAAGTTACTAATGGCTTTTTAATCGATATAGTGTCTTAAAGCCCCTCTGCACTAGTATGGCCAGGAGGGATTAGACCTCCCTGCAAGGTCATCAACAGGTGGTATCTCTTCAAATCAGCTCACAATTAACATAAGAAAAAGGGGATCATGGGGGACCAATGGTCACTGATTAGGCACTGTTTGCTATATAGAGGGCGCAAGTAGCTGTAAGTAGTGCAGTGGGGCTTTAAGCCCATGCAAAAATATTCCTTATGAACCATTATCAGCAAGTTAAATATATTATTTACTCAATCTTAATTCATTACAGACTGATTATTTTGTTGGGTTTTGAGGGGTCTCTGTTAGGCTCAGGCGTATCATATTCAGACATTGCCCATTTATTGGATTAGAAATGGATACTTGAATATCATTTGTACAGAGACTATTGTCAGCTGTCATCAAGAAGGCTGTAAATCACATGTATCAAAAACTGTTTGTAATGTCAACAAACTATAATTTTCTTTTGCAACTGCCGCCAAAACAATATAAAGATTTTATCATTAAACATAATATCTTATCAATCACAAAGCTTACCCCTTACAGAGCAAAACACTCTGAACATGACAGAAGCATTTATAACAAATATTTGTATCATTGAATAGTAAAATCCAAGGCCCGGAAATAAACAACTTCTGTCTTTGTCTTCGCCTACAAGTATTGCCATAGCTCAATGAACATTGGATGCTAGATTTTGTAATAACTTGTTTTGAACAAAAAAATCTAAACCTACACATTCATGTGGGTGTACATGTAGTTTATCTTTGCGAATAACATGTTTTGTAATGTTCTTTATTTTCTAGATACAATATATTACCACCTACTGAAGAAAGAAGATGATGCTTCATGAAAAGTCCAAAACAATAACACAATAATCTTAGCACTCTGAAAATACCCAACAAAATTAGCAAGCCGGCCTACAAACTTTCAAACTTGTTTGTAGTTCACAGTAGATTTTGTCGGCAGTGATCAATCATTGATCAATGAAAGCATGCAATAAAGAAATGCCTGTACTGTACAAAAAGCAAAAATTAGTGTAGGTTCATTGCATATTCATACATGGGGTAATAATCACTTCATTTTGTTCCTGGTGTTCACAACTTCACGCAGAACAGGTGAATAACTTCCGATAAAATCCAATCATTCATGACCGATGAACTCCCCCTCACATACTCCAATGAACCTATTGCTACCGCAGAAAGACAAACTCACAATCCGGAAAGACATTTTAAAAAGAATTATTACTGTTTTTTCTCCAGCGAAATGGAGAACAGTGGCAAAATGGAGGTTAAATGGTGCAGAAAAATACCAACAGGTATGTGTATGAGGAATAGTGACAGAAATATATCACTAGTACTGAACAGATCATAAATCACTGGTACTTCAACTATCATAAATCATAGTCTAATCTGACTAAACATAGAAACTAAATCAAACAAATTACAGACACATTTATTATATTACTCTATTTTTAAAAGTTATGTTAAGTTTTCTTTTCAAGTGAAGATGGAATGAGAGTCATGAATGAGACCAATATTTTTTTTTAAGAAATCAATATCTTATTTCCTTATGAACAGAGAAAAAACTTGTCTTTAAATAAATAGATAAATAAATAAATAAAATAAATTTGTTTCTACTAATAAAAAAGGGCGTAAGGTGGCACCTATATATAGGCTTACTGTATCCAGAGATGTGCTCACGTCTCTACTGCATCACTTACATTATGTAAGCATGCATGAGAAATGATTTGTGATATCTTAGTCCTGTGCTTGAGGTACAGAAAACATGATGTAGCCACATTTTCATCGCTACATTATATGACCCTTTTCTGACCTGCACAACAATACTTGAGGGAAATCTTATTAGCACCACATCCCAATACCTGTAAACTTGAGATGACAACCCTCCAGACTGCTCTAATTACAGAGAAAAACGTTTCCTAGAAACCATTTTAATAATGTAGTTTATGACACATACATGTACGGTAGTCATTTCCCAAACATGCAATTTAGTATGTACCGCATCCCCACATTCACTCAGCTAAGCTATTTTTTTTTCAGGAGGTAGTCCTACTTGAATGCATGGAGTGATGGCAACAAAACTCAATGTACAAAGCAGAAAATTCTAACAGTGTGTCTACATGATGAAAGAACAAAAATCTTAATGTAAAAAAACATCCTTTTCCAATAAAGCAAAAGGCCAATATTTCTTCCTTCTACTTCTCATAGATTTATGGACACGTACATCAGCCATTAGAGGAGACTTATAACACCATCGAATAACAACTCTATATGTACTGCTTTATTGCTGCTTTCAAATACTTCCAGAGGTTTCCACACTGGAACACATACATGTAAGTATGTCACACCATCATAAGGAGTGCAAATTACACAGATTAAGTGCCACTTTATTGACAAGTCTTACAAAAATGCCAGACACTTATTATACCTGACATCAAAAGAAGTCCATTTACCTGGGGGCAATATAGAGTCTGCAGAATGTAGGATTTGTTCTCTTGTCAATTGGCTCGTCAGTGATTTCTACTAGAGTGCTAAAGTGCACCTGAGCAAATACAGAGGTGCCATGAGCGATTATTTAGACAAGTTGGAATTCAAGATTGATTTGAATTCCTACAAGCAGTAGTTGTCAAACTACATGTATTTTTCTGATAGTGATAGAGTGGATAATCAAAATTGTAAAAATGAAAGAATAAGAAGTGTATAAATGTTTTATCCCATTATTGGATTGAGTTAGTGCCTGTGTAAAGCCTATGGAAAATTGGAAATGAAATAATTCAGTTGTCAACAGGTTCAGTATGAATAAGATGTCTTCCCTCTTTTGAACAGCATTAATCTGATAAATCTAGATAACTACATGTTGTTATTTGTTTGTTTTGGAATCAAGTTTTTGTTCAGTCAATAAACTGCCTCTTCTTTTGCTACACGTATCAAAATCAATCATATTTCATGATTTTTTTTTCCCTCCAAATTAAATACACTTCAGGGCAAAACTTTAGTAGCTAGATATTAGAAACCCTCATTCAAAGAAGCAGGGAAAAAATTAATGTTTATTTTTCGGGGGCTACTTTTCAAGCTTGCCTGCATGAAAATACCATTCTAAAATTTGTTTTGCATTGAACTCTATGCAAATTTACAGGGGCTCTTTTCTGATTTTCGGGGGCTCTTTTAGGCATTTCGGGGGCTAATTCGCCCCGAGCCCCCATGTATTTTTTTCACTGCAAAGAAGTAAACTTTGGTCCTTTGGATGTTAGCCAAATCTTAACAAAATATACATTATCAATAAATGCATCAAGAAAACTGTGGAAATCCTATCAATACTTAATCAAAATTCCATTTAAGCCAAGCACCTAAGGAAGTTCACCTCTGACTTCATAGCAAAGTTTGTTGACTGTTATGCCTCCTATAGGCTGTGAGAGAGTACATACATGCAGGTAAAGGTGTCGAAGAAGCAGATGTCTTTGACCTCAAGCGATTCCCCATCCTCTACAAACAACATGATACGCTGTTCAAGCTTGGCATCTGTCTTAAATCTCATAATGCATATCAAGTATGGTAAGTGCAATCGTACTCATGAGAGTCGTGCATAGCATCAACACATATTCCAACAGAGCGTCTTGAAACGCAATGGCCCGAATTCACAAAGCAAGGTTTGAGCTCAGACCAAGGTTTGAGCTCAAACCTCCTTTTGTTTCGCCAAACCTCCTTTTGTTCTTTACAAACAAGGTTTGTAAAAAATGCGTAAAATGCGTCATATGACGTACGAAAACCAAGGTTTGTCGACAAACCTCCTTTGTGAATTCGGGCTACTATGTTTGAATGGACAAGGAAAACATAACAATGTGGAAACAACATTTATTGAAAGCACAATAAGTGTTATTAATTCAACAGATTTGTGTTTTTTTATAAATTACTTTACCTTGGAAGAATAAAAGGTTGCAAGTCAACAGCTTGTACCCTGCTGCATATCAACTACCATAGTATAATTAATGAAATCTGTCAAAGTGTATATGCAGGCTTCCCACTTTTCTATCCCCATCACATGATAGGCTACCACTAAACTGTCTAACTCTGTTTAAAAGTGTACAAAATAAAAATGGCCTTTCCAATTTTTTTAACTTTTGGAGAAACAGACACATCATTAAAAAACAGTAACTAAGTAATAAATGAAACAAATACATGTACAATATAAGTATTTCAATTTTTTGAATGTATTGTCAATTGTCATGTGATGCTGATCCATAGAAACCTTAGAAATTGTTAATCAGGCTCCGGTCTATGATTTCATGTGTTGTGATCCGGTGTTGATACCAAGTTTTCTCAATTAAGCAAGCTAGTAGAGAGCTACAGCCTTGTCACACAGTTAATGGGGTTACAAATGGACAGGAGTTCAAGTATGAACATGATACACTGTGCTTTCTCCATATCCAATTGCCCAGTGTCATTCATACTCTTCCAGATGTCTCAATAATTTGTGGTTCAACGCACTCCGAAAGCCAGGGCATGGCCAGGCAGGCACAGCGGAGCACCCCAATTACCGTGCGATCGACTCTCGTCCAGTAAACATCATTTGCATAAAATCAACAATTGTGTACCGATCGATGCGAAAAAAAGTAAACAAATTTCGAAGACAAATTCTTCATTAATGTGATGAATATCACCAATCAAAGCTACTAAATCGAGTATTTAATAAATTTGCAAGACACTCATGTGTATAAAAGGAGTTATTGATGCACAGAAAATGTGAAATTTAAGGGATAGTTTTGACGAACAAAAACGAAAAAAATGAGATACAAAATCACCGTAAAATTCACCATTTCTTTTAGAGCGAGAAAGAATTGCCTCGTATGAACAGAAAGAAAATTTAATAATCTCAATCCTTGCGAAATATCTCTTTTCATAGTTGCTTGATAGGGTCGTCTCAGAGAAAAACATACCCCAATGTCCGAATCTCATCGAACAAAAATAATCCTTCGTTGTCGCAAAATTGTTTGACCAGTCCCATACATTCAAATGTGTGTCATGTCTGAACCTCGCGTGTGCGTTGGCTATACATGTCTTGCCAGCCGACTGCACACGTGCACGCTAATGGCTCAGCTGTTTCGATCTGGCATGCACTGGGCCTAAGACGCATGCGCAGTACATCGCTGAGATCGATGACGTCATGTTCAATGAGTTCGCTGACTACAACTTTTAAAAATGAAGCCCCATGAAAAAGAACGTTATAACCAAAAAAAATACAGCGGAGAAGCGAAAATTTCGCCCATGTATGGATTTAACCCTAATGAATATTCATACCAAGTCTCTACTTCGTGCATTGCTTGATAGGGTCATCGCATTATAAAGTAGACGTCGTGTTTTTCGAGGGGCGAAGCTCAAAACACATTAATATCTCGAGTTTTATTCCATGGAATTTCGTATTTATTTCACTGACATAAAATTCATAATAATTTTAGTTAGTATGGAAAGTTTCATAGCGATATTGGCAGTAATAAAGGCGCAACGCGAATTTTAAGATTTGACATTCTAGCACACACATGTTCGGATTCACGCAGATGTCCGTTGGTTATTCAAATAGAACGGGCCGCTAATGATATGCAAATTGGGGTGCTCCGCTGTGCCTGCTTTAGGAGAAATAGGGGGACAGCAAGAATGCCTAGCCCATGTGGTAAGGTGATAATCACACCATGAGGGTATGTAATAGTTTCAAGAATTGGAATACCGACTTCCCTTCAATCAACATCCGTAACTCACATTGTACACAAGACATGCATACATCTCATTTTTCTCCCTGAGCAAAAATATGATGACAACTTCTGTGTTTAAAATTAAGTAGAAAATAGTAATAATGGCATTACAATTACTTACATGTAGGGGCTATTTATGACTCAAATCAATTTTCATGTGTTCATGTTAACCATGTAAACAATATTCACTCTTTTTTTTAAAAACTGAATTGGAAAAGGAATATAGGATATTATTTTATCTGTGCATGACCAATTTGACCAAGAAAGTTCTATATGTATTTTTTTCAATGCACATACTATTGTACCAACTGCTTGAGACAGTCCGACAAGCCCCATTTTGTTATGAAAGAATCTTGATTTATAGCAGACTTATACCAAATTTCCCTTCTAACCCTTTAAAAGTCACTTGAAAATGTCAATATGTACATAACAACGAGTCACGTAGATGGGTAGTATTTTCATGGGGACCCTAGACATGTATGTAGCCTTTCTCTCTCCACGGCCCGGGAACCTTGTAAAAACAGATCTTAGGTTTGCAACGATGAAAGATGAACATGATGTCATCATGTCACAACATCAATAAGACACTGTAACTGATCTCTGCTTCTCGTGTAATATGAATCTCGAAGCCAGAGGTATCACTCAAGCTTCCATCTCCGACTTCTCTATGCATCTCTCAGAACCCTCTGCTTTCTCAATGTACTTTATGCACACGGGGAAAGTTTGCATTATGGAGAAAATGATGATGACCATGATCACTGTATATTTAGTGATATTTGTCTGTGGCCGCTGCTAGTAATCCGTCAATTTCCTACACTTAACCAAATTCTTAGCTTTCAACACTTGACCACACACAATACCTAACACTAACTGTAAACATAATATGTCATAACTTAAAACCCCAATAGCATTTAATCCTAAACCTATGTAACTTGTTTGCAAAGACCAAATAAAATATCTTGTATCTTGTATATATCTTGTATTCAAATATTATCGCTGTAACAAATATCAGGTCACCTACCGTTCATGTTATATGATGCAAGCTTCTTTACGCAATTTGTTGGTGTGTGCAAAGTACATATAGCTCTAGCTGGGAGAGAGTATTGAATTATCACAGGCTGACTGGTATGGGAAGATTGGGAAAGCATATGGACTAAACTCAGTTGACCTCTTCTCTGAATTCGTCCTACTTAGCAAATTATTGGGAATGGAAATTTGTGTGCAGCAGAATGCAAATACCAACTAACTACTCCAGACACTGAAGAAAAATGGTTACAGGAGATGAGTAGTGTAAAATAAAACAATATTAGTTTTTACCCTCTTACAGAACAGTTAATGTGAAAAGGGGAAAAACTATAAGATGCATAGTTTTAAAAAGAAATAATTTACAAAAGATAGGGAAATATAAGGAAATTCCTGCCATAAGAACATCTGTGAATACTTTGAAATTTGCAGTAGAGAAATGCAATATTTTCTTGTTTGATATAATACTGTACCTTACCTTGTCTTTTGTTTTAATCTCAAAATCTCCTTTCACAAGATCCTTGATTTTAGGTTCAAGTTCAAACATTTTAAAATAGATATTCATAACAGTAATATGCATTTAAACAAGAAAATGCTGACCTTTCGATAGAGATTAATTCCTCTTCTTCCTAATAATTAACTTGAACACACAACTGAAACATTATGGCTAATTGGCTACAGCTTAATATCAAGTCAACAACCTGTAATTTTCTGTACACCATTTTACCATACGGCTATGACGTACATGTATGGGAAGGGCTACAAGACGAATGAGTTATGAATTTGTCTCTGTATACAACCAATAGATGTGCTGCAAAGAAGGTCTGTGGTTCATGGCTGCATTAAAGCTAAACACAGACCATGTTGAAAAGGTTTTCAATTATTTGAAATTTGTATCACCATATTCTGCTGTATTATAATTTTCACCATAGATATAAACACATCACAATTTTTTATTTCAGTTTCCTTTTTCCACTTTACACAACATAAACATGTGACCCTCATCTCCGGTGCAATGATTACATAGAACTTAGAAGCTACCGTGAGTGTACTGTTCCAGTTTCCAATGACCTCTAGAAAATATTTTATAACAGAGGGGTGTGATCTATTATGGAGTTATAACTCCATGGATTTATTAAACATTTTTATCAAATATCTAGCAAAATCCCATCAGAACAACAACAAAAATGTCCATGAAGGGATCATCATTTTGAGTCATAACACTACTATAATCATGTAAATATCTAGACATGGTAATTGCCTCAAAAACCCATATTAAGAGATTAAGGGCTTTTAACGAAGAATGGAAAGGTCTGTGAACTGTATAAATCTTGATCCAGCTTTCTGGTCTAGATGACATTTATTTTATGGCTTCTCTCCATTCATCTTCAAAGTTGGGACACTAGGGGTCCCTAAACTGTTGAGGAGCTGGCATTGGGATCAATGGTAGATCTAACAAAGTAATCGAGGAACCAGGAAAGCTGCTTACGATGGGGTAAAAAGGGGGTGTGTGAAGAGGCTACACCCTTTGTTGTACGCTAAGGGTTAGTTACTAGGACTTCACCAAGAAAAGAGATTTGGGATAACTCTCCTAAGACCTAATTTGGATGTGATCATCCATCCTTTGATAGACCTGTAACTACCAGCCATGTTACAGAGGCCTGTGTGCTGTAATTGTGTCCATTAGAAGTACACAATTTTAGCTTGTTATAACCAGTGATTTGAACTGATAGACCAAATGTATTTTGCTGAATGTTGCTATTTTTCAATAATTATGTTTTAGTCAAAGAAAGTGTTATGCTGGTCAGACAACCATAATTGACCCTCTGATTTGCTTTAAATCTCTCCCATCTCTCTGAATACAACAAGCCTCCTGAAAAATGCAATACGGTACTTAAAAACTCTCTAAAACTGCGGGGAAAAGGTGAAATTAATCAGTTATATAAAGTGCTCTAACCCCTTAGGAATTGCGTTGAAGTCGAGCCGACTCTTTTAATTTCCTTAAATTATGCAGGCTTAATCGGAATCCTTTGAGAGGCTAAATGAAGCCGCACAGTGCAAGCTGCAAAGTGTAATTCAGGATCAATAATAAGATGTGATGTCATTAATAATATCACCTTTGGGAATTGGGATACTGCACATACAATATTCCATCATTAAGCACATGGTTGTTTGATGCCAGCCGCCTCATCAATAATTGTATAATGTTCAATCAACTATTCCTAATTGCTATCGGTAGCTACATGTATGGTGCATTACAATCACAAGATCATCTGCTCCTTCTCCTTCTCCTTCTCCTTCTCCTTCTCCTTCTTCTCCTTCTTGTTCTCCTTCTTGTTCTCCTTCTTCTCCTTCTTCTTACTTCTTACTTCTTCCTACCCAATTTGCCAGTACAATGAATGTTGTACACCTGCATGGATAGTCCTCACCTCAGTTTGTTCAGCCAAGGCAATCACTATTTAGACAAGCTAATATTGATTTTGACAACTACATGATGTATTGCGTTAAAAAGAACATACTATGTTGTATTGATCAGTGGCAAGTGGAGTGAAGAAAGGTGTGAGAATAGATTCAGGATGGAGATGAGGTTCAATGAACCTCCACAGAATCAATACCAGACACTATTTGCAATCTATTTCAATCTGTTTTGCTTAGATCTTGTACCAAAATATGATAATGTACCCAATTAATAACAAACATATCATGTTCACTCATAATTTGCACAGGTAATGCACTGAAGATGGCCGATGGCTTACTTGTTCAACAAAAAACTCAAATGTTTGTCTTTGTAAATCATCTCAACTAAGGCCCTAATCTCAACTAAGGTTGATCCTTTCTTTACTCTTCAGGAGTGATAAAAAGCCTACTTGATTCCTTGGGCTCAAAGCAAGTGAAAATACACAGAATATAAAATGGGTCTAACAGGTTAAATCATCTCATCCTGAATGTTTCATAAAAATGTCTCCATGATCGCTCCCACGATCCCATCACCATTATCACCAATCATTAACATCATTATTCTAATCCCTCCACTCAGCCTTAGGGAATGGGACAGTCCATAGGTCCCCATCAGTCTTTAACTCCCATGTTTTCACATTCTCAATATTCCTATAAATTATGCTCCCTAAATAAAGAAACCTGCACAGAACCTATCAGTTTACAAAATGCCTACTATAAAATGAGCAACAATCCTAACCTGACTCTGCATGAACAATTCTTCTCTCTTTCATGATATATTCCACAGGATTCCTATTCAATCCAAGACCTATATCCCACAGAGTCCACAAAAAGATGATCTCTAAATACCAAAGCGATTATTCCAAGGTTTCCGGCTTCAGTATTCACCTGTCAGAAGCTGGAAGGGGGGCATGTCTGCGCCCCTCTTGACTGACACTAGAGTGTTTTGTACTTTTTTCATTATTGTGGTAGATCTCACGCTATTCAGAATTTACCCAGAGCATTCTTCTGCAACAGGAAGCATGTTTAGAACTCAGGTACCGATCAATACTTCTTGCGTGATGTTGCGGATATTATCATATTATTGAATATTTCTCAAAATTGACAGCATAAAGGGGGTCTTTCAATAATAATGACCACAGGTGTTCAAAGAACTGGGTTCCTCAGGCTCAAAATCAATCATCCCTGCTTTCCCAGTCTGATGTGCATATTCTTCACATAAAATTGTACTGTTTTTCTTCATTCAATCAAGAATGAACAAAATGTATCATACCTTGTAAGCATGTGGATCTAAAAGGGTTATACCATCCTCACCATGCATTATCCTTCCATATAATCAAATGCAATATCTAAGTACATTAACATTTTCAAAATACCAAATAACACTTCAACAGTAATTGTGACAGATGTGCATCAAATCTCTTTCAAGCTGATAAATATGTTTCCAAAAAAAAAATCACAGTACAGACTACAAAACTATGACAAATGGTGTGTTATGACTTAGATAAACTTAGATAAACTAAGATCAACTTACCACACACAGTTCAAGTGTTGATGACAGGTGCTTGGCTCCAAAAATGATAATAGTCCAAGTATCGGTATTTGATCCAAGACTTGAGCAGACTGGCCTGACTCCTTGTCCTCTTCTACTCTTCCTTTCAGTGATTAAGTATCAACCAGTCTATAAAATAAAGATATTGTATAAAATAAACTCAGCACAGTAGAAAAACAGGCACACAATTTTGAAGATAAGTTGTTTCTTTGAAACAGATAAGATTGTAGTAAAATGGTGTCACCAAATGAACTTCTCAATGGTCTGCTTGTCAGCAAGCAATCTGTGTGAGATGTACAAAGTGCTGCCTCTCAATGCACTGCCTACTACACTATACACAGACACACAATCCCCTCTCCACATACATGCATTGTGTACACACAGCTCCCAGGCCCATTGATTGTTTGTGTGTGTGGTTTTGGAGTATGGGGGTGTGGCCTTGGGAGGAGAGGCTCTGATTGGCTGATTCCAGAAAACTACCAGCCAACCACATGACCTTCCATTTGTTGATATCGATGTTGGTTGGATTGCATAACAAACATTGGAAAGTAGAGTACTTTCTAATGAATAGACATGGTATGTTTCCTGTCAAATTCTTTGTTCTTTTTTTTCTTCTTCATTTATATCGATAGTAACATCTTGGCACTAATGGCACATAATGTATTGACATTTTGCATTCAGAGCCAAGGAAAGAGCATATTAGCTAGGGTGTATGTAAAAGCTTTAAAAATTCCTGTCATGAACAAATCTATTTTAAAGTTTATTTTGATATTATATAAGTACTCCCTTGTATTTCCATATATTTACTATGAGCATCTATATAGGTCCATGCCAAGAGTAATGGACAAAGAATACAGTCAGTAGAAATTTATCTGTGTTTAGAGCTGAATAAACTATGAACCTTTCTGACAAACATTAGTGGTGAGTGTAAATATTTTGATAGACTCACAAGTACGTAAGATTAGATTGACTGATAATACTGTCTCCTCAACATTGACCTCATGGCTTTGTGGTCTAAGCTCTACAAATATTGTCTGCCACACACCCCCCCCCCCCTTTTTTTTCCTCTCTCTCTGTCTCTCTCACTCTCTCTCTATGTATTTGTCTCTCCTTCTTCTCTTTTTCTTCTCTTCTTCTTCTCTGTATTTCTCTCTTCTTCTTCTCTTCCTCTTTCTCTCTTTCTCTCTCTCTCTCTCGCTCTCTCTCTCTCTCTCTATCTCTCTCTCTTCATACCTTCTCTGTATCTCCTACTGACTCCCTCTTTCTCTACTTCTCTCTATGTAGGGTCTCTACTAGCTTTATCACTGTCTTCCATTATTATTTACTAATTTGTTCTTTCTTGTATGTCTTTCCTCTGACAAGCTTCTCCCAATCCCTAAAATACTCTTTAAAGATAAAGACCAGTATTGGAAACGCCCCAATTTCAAAAAATGAAATGAAAGCTATCATTACCAATCATGTGAAAGAATATGTTTTGACTAATACATTATGATAAAAAATTTAGTAAAAATTAGTAAACTGCCTACTAATTCATATATTTGGTCAATTTGTTTCTCTCATGGTCTGTAAGAGATATATGGTAGTCCCATATACATCTTTCTGTGTATAGTGCTTGTAACTTTACGAAGAATGGGCCAAATTTCTTAAGATTTTGATGATTCCAGAACCTTGCAGATGCTAGATGCTAGATGATCAACCTTTTCTGATCGATTCCACAACGTTTCTTTCACAATGCAATCGCATGACCATAACTGGTCTTTACCTTTAATGTGCATGCTTTCAAAGAACTTTAGAATGATTTGTAGGAATTAATTAATAATTCCAAAGATCTATTAGTGACTAGATGCCAAATATAGAATTTGAATGTCAAGGAATTTATGGTTGATTTGTATCTCTTTCAATTGTAGGAGAGCATGAAATTACCCTGCTTGAGGAAATTCTAGATTATCAAAGAAAAAAAAGATTATAATTTGACAACAGTAGTTTTATAAAGTCCTTTGCATCAATTGAAATAATCAAATTACCATCTTAAATGCCACAGGTCAAATACAGGTGTAATTTCAAAAAGCACCAAGAGTTGCATAAATCTTCAAATCAGCCAAGTGAATTTTTGGATGCTATTATGTTTGTAAGCTTTGAGCAACTAAATTTCAGTTAAAGATGAAGTTGAGTTCTGGTCATGCGATTGCATTGTGAAAGAAAGGGTGTGGAACCGACCAGAAAAGGTTGATCATCTAGCATATAAGAATTTGTGTGTATTGCAAGGTTCTGGAATCATCAAAATGATAAGAAATTTGGCCAAGTCTTGGTAAAGTTAAAAACACTGTACACAGAAAGATGTATATGGGACTGCACGAACACGTGGCGTAAAAAGCCGCCCCCCCCCCCCCCCCGATTTTTACGATGTTACATGCATATTTAGAATATGAAGGCATTTGAAGAGCCATGCTTTTCAGGGAACATGTCTTATCTGATGTTCTTCCACACTTGCATAATAAGAATGAGTAATGCTCACAAATTATTTTTCACCTCTTCCCAGAACTCAACCTTCTCTTTAAGTATCAATACAAAATGCTTAAAATACGCATGTTTGAATTTCATTGTGAACAAGGTGCAATAAAGACACAATGTTCTGTGTTTTATTATTATTACTATTATGTTTACTATTAATATTATTACAGCAATTGTAAAATTTCTGAAAGAACATCAATCTGCGATCCCTGGGGTTCAATCCAGGGTCACAAAAACCACCCCCAATCAAAAATTTTAACGAGACCATTTACGCACAATATCGTTCCATTTAGTAGTGAATAAAGCTGCACTCTATAGCCCTTTGTATGACTTAGTTACAGTAATGACCTTGAAGGCAGATTTAACATTTAAACACAATTATAACAACCACTTGTGGTTTGTGTTTCTTTATAACAGGTAGTTTGGGACAAATGTAGAACAGTCTTAAGCAGGATAAAATGGGGAGGGGTGGCATTTTAGATCTTTATGGATACCTAAAATCGGGGCCTTAGCGTTCCTTTCATCTTGCATTATTTTGTTCGGACTACAATCGTAAGCCCTGCTGATGGGCATTTAGCAGGTGAATTCCTAATGGCTTGATGCATTAGGTATTCCCCTAATGCCATTCGGGTGAGCCAAGTCATTGGATTATTTCCTTTATTATAACACTTTGCCTACAATGGCACTTGTAGTAAATTTTCGGTCTAAAAGCCCTCCAATGGCAGATCATAAAAAACCACTAATATTTAATTATGTTTCTTTATATGACCACATTTTGGGCTTTCATGGTGTATTTTTAATATCAAATGTAGATATCTTCTTGTTTGCCTTTCTACTGGGCAATCAACACATCAGCTTGTTCCCTTTATAGCACTTTAGTTTAATACAAGGGCATTGATACATTTTTAGTACTATCATTATTTTGGGGCAGGAGGGGGTTCTCAGAGCATTGCATGGGCTGATAAGATTAGTATTGGAGTGTAGTTCTAAATATGAAAGAATAAATAACAAGCCTAATTTCAGTAAAAAATTCTAAATTTTCATTAGTTTAGAATAGGAAATGAAAAGGAGAAGGAAAATATAAAAGAGATATTTGAACCATGCCCCCTTTTTCAAAATAATTCCATATGGCAGCCATATGTGTGAAACAATACACTTATACTGTACAAATCTACTGGTGAATATGGAGTGGCAGGATTGTCAAGTCTGACAGATATAAGTGCTATAAAAGAACCCACCATTATTATTATTATTATTATCGATTATGGATATACTACTTTAGTACATGTACATGTATATCCATGCACTAAACAAAGTACTAACTTCAACACTAAACCTAACCCTTATCCTAACTCGTAATCTAAGCTAAACCAAGCCCTAACCCTAACCCTAACCCTATAATTTTGACAGGAAAAAAAAGCCTGCGGAAAACGTTGGATAAGCCATCATGTCATCACAGATAAAGTCTGCTGTAATAATTGATCTGCATAATATCATTCAGCATTGAGCATTGCTTAGTGCCTGATCTCAGTTATCTTGCTGCTAATGGCAAGTTGGGGTTATGATGTAATTCCAAGGTGGCCCAACATTTGCACTGACAAAATATATGCTCTTGGCTTTACTATGATTTGGTCATATTTGGCTAAAGTTACAATTATTCTTGTGTTTTAATACAGGTCAAGTTAAGGGTTAGAGTTAGGATATTTTTCAACCGGGTCCAGAGTCAGGAATTTGGATATTATAGAATGGAATTTATTGATGCTGAAACATGTGTTGTGGAATTTGCAAGTACTGGGGAGTATAGGCTACTTTCATCATGTGAAAAACTTCACAGATGTATGGAAAGGATGCAACCCAACTGGAACTCAAGTCAAAATAAATGCTGTCCACTTACATTCATACCAATCACTACAATTTGGGGGTACATTAGTGACATGCAAAGGGATTGGTTTTAGACTTCCAGGTGCCCTTTCGCCCCCTTCCTTACCCCTTCCCCCTTCTCGTCCAATTCTGCGGTTTGACTCTCTGCGTGTGTTTAATTGTTTCTGACGCTTCACGGTTAGACTTGGTGTTAGGTCCCATTTCCTGGCTATTGGTTCATTCTCCCTAGAGTAGCAACAAACATGCTTAGTTACACTTTTGAACTATAATTCCCTCTAGCGCTTTGTCGTCATCTCACTAACAGGGTCCAAATTTACACAGAAAGCAAAGTGTTTGAGAGAGATACTTTTGAACCATTTCCGGCAGAAACCTTTCACTCGAGACATTTACAAACGACATACAACCGTTCTTTAATATTCATCAGAGGGTCTGAATCTTGAAGAAGAAAAAAATTCTCAACGCTAATCAGACACAAAAAGACCTTTTAGTAGGCACTTACAAACTCAATACAGCCTGCATCTATGTGAAAGCTATACTAGTTTAAAATGGATTGACACATGCTCCTTTTGGCTGCTCGCAATGCCCTTCAACAATCTTCTAATCCTCTATTCCGACAAGATAGCAACCTCATGCCACAAAATCATCACATGGTTTCTAATGATTGCATTTTAAAAGTTATTATTCTTAGCTTGAACAGCATGAAGAGTGCAGCTGTAAGGGTCATAGAACTTCCTGGCTCAGTTATTGTGAACCTACTTCTGAATAACTACTGGTATACAAAAGTATAGAAAGCTACATTCTCAAACCTAAGAGAGATGATAAAAAAATAATACCTGCAATATCAAAAGTGCTTATATTTAACCACAGATAATCAGAGTGGGGCAGATTTCCCAATATAATCAAATATACAAATTTACTATGGAGATTGAATACCTATTCATATTCCAAGAAGAAATTGCAGAAATACAAAACAGCAATTATTCTAAAATGGTCACTACCGATATAGGGAAGAAATATAAGAACTAGCTAGTAAAAAGATGTTTTTTCACTCTGATGGTAAAGACTATGTAACAATCATCAACAATAATCATAGACACAACAGCATTTTCAAGACAGATAACACTTTCATAACAAAGATTTCATCTTGGGATAGTAATTGTCCATTTCCTATATACTTAAAAACGTAAACGACAGTCCTGTATGCCGCATCTTTTCTATTTTCCGACCGAGGTTCTCAACCCAGCGCTATCTCTTTGCATTTCATCACAGGAAATGCTTCATTGTGACTATCTTCTCTAGCCCTCATTCAGACTATCAGAATTCATCTTATACGATCATTAATTAATCTTATACGATAAGTCATTAATAATAATAATCTGGATTCATATACCGCTTAATACGAAATGCCATCTCTAAGCGCTTTAGAGATATTATTACCCTGGTCATCGTATTCATTCATGTAAAATGTGCACCATCTCCACTCCCTTGGGAGTATTCCTACCATAGGGTCACCATGAGGGCATGTGGCAATGTCTATCATAAAGGTTTTTGTCATCCTACCACGTTTCCATTTCTCTCCTGGGTATGGAGTGGCAAATGTAGATTAACGCCTTGCCAAAGGGCATTAGTGCCATTTTGGGGATTGAACCCACAACCTTTCCATTTCAAGTAAAGTGCTTATACCACTGAACTACAATACCTCTACCTTTATTCGTCTAGTCTGAACATCATATACAAAATTGTATAATGAAAAATTACAAGCACTGTACACAGAAGGATGTATATGGGACTACACGAACACGTGGCGTAAAAATCTGTCCCGACTTTTACGATGTTACATGCCATATTTAGAATATGAAGGCATTTGAAGAGCCATGCTTTTCAGGAAACATGTGTTATCTGATGTTCTTCCACCCTTGCATAATAATAATGATAACGCTCACAAACTATTTTTCACCTCTTCCCAGAATTCAACCTTCTTTTTAATTGAATTACCGTATACAATAATGATTTCTAGTCTGTGCACCCCTTTCACTCTACATTGATTCTTTACGCGACATTTCTGTATGAGTTTTGTATGAATTTCTTATAGTCTGAACTGGCTAAAAGACGTAAACTTCCATCATGTTGGTCCCTGCTTCATCTAGTCTGTTGTCCACAAATCAGCACTATCTCTTTGCGGGGCGCATCACAGGAAATGCTTGTTTGGGACTAACTTCTCTAAACAGAATTATTACTTTCCCCTCCCCCTAAATTTCTAACTAACCTAGTCAGAGCTTGTTGAAGATTACGTGATCATATTTCCCCCTGCTCTTCCCCCCGCTCAAATCTAATTTGAGCTAAGCGCTTTGTTTGTATGACTGTGAGACCCTCTCCGTGGAGCACTAAAGTGTTGCGGTTCTTGTACTCCGAGGAGATATTGTGTTGAGTCATTGCCAAGCAGAATGTTTTTGTTCAAAATTATAGTTACGGACCATTTTTTTAAATTCTGATTTCCTCTATTTATCAACTACTCTTATCTCAATGTTCATTCAAATTTATCAAGATGATAATTTTCTGCTCTGTTTAACTAATTCTTAAAGATAAACTTGAGTTCTGGTAAAAAAAGAAAATGAATTCTCACAGAATCTAACGAAACTTACACTGAATGTTCTAAGATTACAAATAAATGTCATGTGCCAAACAATTTTGGAAGAAAATGTATACTGGCTGAGTAATGAGCATAGAAAGATAAGGAAATCAGGGTAGTACTAGCCCCGACACCATGTGTGTTGTCCCATATACATCTTTCTGTGTAAGTGATTGTTACTTTACCAAGACTCTGCCAAATTTATGATGATTTTGATGACTCCAGAACCTTGCATTACACACCATTACTTACATGCTATATGATCAACTTTTCTGATCCATTCCACACCTTTTCTTTCACAATGCAATCGCATTACCAGAACTCAAGTTTATCTTTAAATTTTCATTTTCTTTTCTCCAGCTTGACGACATCTGTCCCCCTTTAGATTTAATGCCTCTCTTTTACCATACTTCATTTTATTTTTACTCACCTTTTCTCAAGTTCTGCGATTAAATCTTTTGTTCAATTATTTCACTATTTTTTGCCATTTCTTCCTTTCATTTTACATTATTTGTCCAAAATCCTCCTCTAATAGTGAGTCCTCTCTTTTTCCTTCATTCTTTTGTCCCTCCATTTCTCAAGTTCTGTGAATGCATCTTGTAATCAACAGTTTCACAATATTTTTCTTCCTCCTGTGCATCCATCTGCACGTGATAAAGCATATTCCACTAAAATTCATATCGTTTTCTCTTTCCATGCAAATTGCTTCAGGTATACACCTGCTGCATCCAACCAAAAACAAAGTTTGAATGACAGTTTATCCAAGTTCATGAACGGACAAGGAATGTTATCTTTACCCATCTTATTTATTCTGTACACACAAGATCTCTTTCTTGTTTATTCTGAATCAGAGGGATATCTCTCACTCCACTAAACTGACTTTTGAACCTCAGGATTTCAGAAACCTATCTTTTGGCATAATGAAAAGTTTTGTTTTGATAGCGTATTCTTACTCACATTCTTTTTACAAACGTCTGTCAGCGAAGAGAGAGTCATGCTTCTAGACGCCCGCTGGCTAGAGGTGAACTCTTATCCCCCTTCTCCCTCAACTGGGTCTTCCCAGGGTCCTATTTAATGGTAGACTCGCTTCCAGATCCATGTAACTTACTTCATCCCACGACATTCTTACCAAACTCCATATGAATAACAAAATAAATGTTGTGATTTACAGGATAAATTTATCAAATGAGTAACAAGAAAGATATTTTTAATTTTCTCTACATGACAATAAATGTTATTACCTAAAAATATCTTAGAAGTGGTTTCACAAATGCATTTTTGAAAAGTTGCCCCTTAGAAACTTACTCAATTGTTTTTCTTTCTTCAAACAATGTGTTTAGAAATAAGTTAAGTATGGTATAAAAATTGTTGAAATAACAAATCATCGTAATATTTCAGTTAACACTCATATTCCTTTATACAGAAAGTAGCACATTTGTTTGCATTTTCAACAGTTTTTCTTGTGAAAATTCCTCATGCAGCCTGGAATCAGACTATCTGCGAATAGATGGATAGGAGGATGGTGGGGATTAAGATTATCCACCTGATGTGATCTTTTACAAGGTGGATTAGGAGTTAAATCAACTGATCAGGGATATATGTAAATGACTTCATGTCATGATTCTACTAGCTTCCCCCAAGTAGGCCCATAGGATGTAGTTATTGAGGGCAAGAAAAAAAATAAGAAAAATGAGAAATGTGATTCAAATCAACATTGAGCATATTATAATATGGACATACAGAAAGCAAATTATGGAAAGTGATTTAGACGGTGGATAAGAGGAATAAACCAAACTTCGCCATCCAATAGTTCCATTTAATTATTTATCTCACTTTCTTTTTAATGCTCCTTGCTTCATCTGTCGCTTCTCTTTTTTTGATGCTCACATTCATAGTTAAATTAAATTTTCTTGTAGTGTACCAACAATCTGCTATGTAACACTACCCCATTATTTCATCTTCTGTTCTTCAAATGTCCCTCATTCTCTTTCTTTTTATAAACTTCAATAATTATTTTACATTTGCTGCTTGTAAGTGTCGGCTTGCATGGTGATATAGATATACAGTAGGCTTGCGGGTGCACCATGTGAGAGAGAGAGAGAGAGAGAGAGAGAGGATTGAGGAGGACTCCTCAATCCTCTCACATGGTGCACCCGCAAGCCTTGGACTCCTCAATCCTCTCTCTCTCTCTCTCACACATGGTGCACCCGCAAGCCTACTGTATATTTGACACTTGTTTCCTTATTTTTCTGTTCTATTCTCAATATTATCCACTTTTTCTCTTTATCTGGCTCTTCCATACCTTTTGTAAAATAAAATGTCAAACCCTTCATTACCCTTCACGAGTCTTCCCATTTAAATTTGATTTTTAAATTCTATCTAACATTACTCATGTTCTCTGCTTTCCCTGGCTTAATACTTCTACCTCTCTTTCTGTCTCCCACCTCCGTCTCCAGTTTCTTCCTTCATCATGTTCACAAGAGTGATCTCATCTGGCATGACTATGTGTTACACATGAATGTACATTTCAATAAACAAACACATCTCTGTGTCTCAATTTGTTTTGTCACATTAATTCCCAAGCCTCGATTCTGCACATCTGAGGGGGTGGAAAGTAGGTGTAATTCCAGCAAAAATAAGATCTTATCGCAAAAATAACGTCATTCCCCATCAGATCATGGTTACAAACACTAAGGTGAAAGTTATTGGATACATTCATAAATGTCACTTGTAGGTATTATGCATGAATGCAAAATTAAAGTAGGTATAATTCCAGCAAAGAAAAGTAATCTTATCACAAAACCACTTCATTCCCTATCAAAATCATTGTTGAAATGCTGAAATGAAAGTGCTATGATGTGTCAATGCAATGAAGGTCACAATGCGGTATTATGCACGAGTGTAGTCTGAGGTATATCGTCGCTGTTTTCACGAAGTGACGGTAGTGAAAAAAAATTGCATTCGATTTGCATTACGATTTTCCTCACTACCGTCACTTCGTGAAAATAGGGACGATATGTCAAATTATATATATCAAATTTGTTAATTGGAAGGTACATCAAGCTGTATTTGCAGAGGGATAAAATCATGACTCACTGGAAGATATGTGGTAGAAATTTTATTCACTTGAAAGACACAATTTTGAAATAAAAGTCTGCATTATTTCTTCCCAAATCAATGGAAAAGAAAAAAAGAAACAGGGGGAAACTTTTCCAAACCAAGCTTCTCCAAGTAAAAGCAAGTTGGGGAAGAACACTGTTATTTTTTTTTTACCTTACTCAATATCTATTGAAAGTCATAGAATAGGGTATCACATAAACTGCTAGTAACGTGTAGGTCTACTATCTAAAATGAGTTTATTGATTTAGATTCTATCATTAGTGCTTTTCAGTTTGCAGGCAGACTTATGGTACCAATGAAATTGCTGTTATTGTGTCTATCTATCTATTTTTCTTTCTTTCTGTTTTGCAAGTTTCAAAGATATCTTAATGTTCTTTTCTGTCAAATAATGATAATACTAATCAGTATCTTGAATAGATTTGATTACGTCATGAGACTTAATCAGACATTTCTGATATCACAACATTCTCATGCCAAAATTATTTCCTATTTCATTTCCTTTTCATTTCCTATGTCAAGACAAATGTTAATCTGTAAATGCAATTCAAACCTTGAATGAGTTATCATCATTAAATAAAATTACTTGGTAAATATTTCTGGCTCAGTCCGGAATCACATCTCTCACAACACTGACATGATTATAAAATCTAATTACAATTGAATTGGATGTCAAAGTTATTTATAATATTTCACTTCTTTTCAGTTGTTTCAGACCTATTTATGTAAATCAGTCACATAATAAACCAGGGAAATATGCCTATTAAACATTATTATTATAAAAGTGTGAAAAGGTTTTTTAGAATTGCATAGGGTCAAGAAAGGGCCAAGTTACAAACTGTAATATAGAGTGAAACTTGTATATGAAGACCGCTCAAGGGAGACCTGAAAAGTGGTCTTTAAAGGCAGGTGGTCTTTATGTACAAGTTTCAATGAAGACCCATATTCAAGGGAATTGAAATTGTGGTCTATACAGACAGGTGGTATTTCTCTACAGGTGGTCACTAAAAGCAGGTTTCACTGTAATACCATATCTAGGATAAAATAATGGTCATCAAATCTGACTATGTATAATACATTTAATAAGGAATACCTGTATTACATGAACATTTTATTCACCTGACTTTCTATAGTTGATCTATGGGTCAATGTATTATGCCCATCACTAATGGTCTCATGAACCATAAATACTCTCAGTATTTAAAAAATAGATATATATTAATGTAATTAGTATATCTGATTGATACATGCAAGCAGGTCTTCTGTATCAAATTACAATTTTATTAGACCTTGGGCAATAAGGAAATCTACAATTCTATAAATGTAGAGTTCTTGTTTTAGGACCCATGAAAGTGCAACACTTCATTGCCAAAAGACTTGGATATTCAAGAAGTCAAACAGGTTAAGTAGTACTTCATCAGGTGAGAGCAATAAGGCATGAACTCTGGTAAGGGTTTGGGAGCTATAAAGCCCTTCTGGCTATAAACTGACGATTGAAGGTGCATAAAGCAATTCCATCAATTAAGAGTTCTTGTTTAGGACCCATGTAAGTGCAACACTTCATTGCCAAAAGACTTGGATATATATTCAAGAAGTCAAATAGGTTAAGGAGTACTTCATCAGCTGAGAGAGCCATAAGGCATTAACTCTGGTAAAGGTTTGGGAGTTAAAGCCCTTCTGGCTATAAACAGACTATTGAATGGGGAATAGATAGTGCAATGGTTTATACATACTTCCTTTTACCAACAGGTCAACAAAGTAAAAGGGAAAAAAGTTTGCTATGACAACCACCTTGCTAAAGAAATCACTTTAACACATTTAAGGACGTGATACTCTAAAAATAAACACCTTTTGGCTACAAATAGTATCCAGGAATATCATTTCCTTAACCATATCACATCGAGTCGCGAGACGAAAATGTTCGCACGCAAGACGTAATTTTCTTGTAAATTAGTTGATCACGCAAAAACTAGAGATGTTTTTCAAAAATAGTCACATTTTGAAGATAGAGGCATGTTTTGGTGAGCAGGGGTGATGTTAATAAGGTGTTGAGTGACGAGGATTCTAGTATCTAGGCCAGGAACTGGTGCGTCATGTTGTTATGAGGAGCAGGCCGGGCCCAGGTAAGAAGGGGTCCTGGATGGATGAGGGTCGGGAGATCAATGTGCAAGGGTCCTGTTCACATTCATAAAATGTTCACTCCTGCTCTCTTATCTTTTCGTCAGGGTGGAGATATGCAGGTGAAAGTTTTACACATGAAAACTATTGTGAAATTAATACTGAACTACACACATCATCACAAAAAAATTGATTTGATTTCTGATCTATTCTACATTCTCCTTTCAACAAAATTTGATAATAATGCAAAATAATGTGAACAAATTATTATTTTCGAGATAATCATTCATATCAAGTATACACATTAACATGCCAAATACTTGAAGGAAGATCGAATTTTCTTATTGCATGGCCTCGGCCAGCCGGCCTTTCTCCATCTAAAACATTCTAAATCATTAGGAATATGGAAATCAAGGGTGAATCATGTAGCTCTTAATAAAACATTTACAGGTATTATTTTTAAAACCTCAATGTTTCATTGTCAAATTTTAAAAATATAATAAAATTACTAATATCATGATACAATGCAAAGAGACCACTCTCTTAGCTATAAGAGCATAGCATAAAGATGAAATATTTAATGTGAATTGGGTTTGAGGTGCTCCACCCTGATTAATTTGGAAGTCTGAAAGGTACACTGGGGATATAGTTCATGAGATGACAGAGTAGTAACACACCATCTGCATCTCCTCATATGACATCTTGATGGTACCGTTGAGGTGTTCCTGATACATGTACTATAACTAAATGATGCATTCGTACATGGTTTAACCCTTGCATCCTAAATTTCATGTTTTTTAGGTTCCAAATTTACACTACTTCAAGATCAATTAAATTTCCATGTAGAAAGTTTACAATACGTTCATTGGTTATTATATATGCGATGTAAACACGTGTAAACCAAGGGTGACCCATTTGAACTCCGGCCAAAGAACAGAATATCAATCGACAATCATCATTGGTCACTTTTTCATCTTCAAGATCAAATTTCCCTGTAAAAAGTTTACAATATGTTCATTGGTTATTATATAAGACATGTTCAGTTTTCCAGAGTACGGTTACCCAACACGTGTAAACAAATGGTGACCGGTGGGAACTCTGGCCAAAGGACAGAATATTGATCGATAATCATCATTTGTCACTCTTTCATCTTCAAAAGTACAGCATTTTTTTAATAACAAAAGCAAGCAACTACCACAATTAGCTAGACTTTAAAATATACTTTTTAAAACTGTTCAACCCCATACAATAACCTATGGGGTTATCAAGGTATGAGCGAAAATAAGAAAAAACCTGCCTTTTTTGCTTCGTTTGTTATCAAGAAACACATTGACAGGGGGAAATATCTTAGGTGATCACAACAAAGTACATATGTGATATTTTTAAACCACAGAAACCTTTTAGTAGATCAGAAAGGGTATTTATCAGCACTTTAAATGTCTTAAAATCCATCTGTCACTTCTGTTGTTGCACATTTACTCTTGCTCTCTGTTTACACTCCTTTTTCACTCTTGCATTCTAACATTTCTGTGTTCGCTCTCTCTCTCTCTCTCTCTCTCTCTCTTCCTCTATCTCTTCTCCCTCCCTGTTTCTCAATCTCTCTCCCTCCCCCTCCACATCCCCCTCTCTCTCTTTCTCTCTCTCTCTCTCTCTCTCTCTACTGACTACTCACATCTTTCAAAAGACACAAGAGGGATAATCATCTAACAGTTGCACTTGGAATTGTCCATTAAAGATTCCAAGTAATCCAGGCTCACTCTACACTCATCCAGTCTTTAATGTGGGGCTTAGTCCTGGCGCCGCCAAATGGAAACTTTTGGACAAACATATTTCAACTAGCCAGTCTGACAGTAACAAACAGTCTTCTGAAAGAATTATTTTGTTTAAACCAGGAACAAGACAGCACTGAGTATAAAATTGGGATATGAACCAACCAAATTGGCTTGCCTAAACTATCATTTGGATGTCTGGAAGGCAAATGGCATGTCTATTCTGCTGTTTATTGTACTTCTAGTGAAGAGACCCAAAAAGAATCCTAAAACTTCAGAATCTGACCAAAAAGCTTTTTTGTACAAAAATAAAATTCAAGGCTTTCAGACGGAGAACCCAAAATATAAAAGATAACACCAGGAAGGATATTCTTCACACTGACCTGTACCTTACAATAATAGTATATTGTGGGGAGGTAGAATTAACTAATATTCAAACATTTAGGATAGTTTAATATCATTGCATAATATCCGATGATACATTTACATCCAATCATCAGGATTGCTTTTAAATAAAAATATCAGGTTATTTTTCATAACTCTTTTATTTTGTCCTCTCATTTTCTGCTACCTTACTCTTTTTTCCCCTCATTTTCTTCCTCCCCATTGTTTCGCTTTCCTAATTCTTCATCATCAACCTCTCTATATCTAGCTCCTTTCTCTTACTCTTTATTTCTTCCGGAAAGGGCCTGTCACCAAATGCTTTCTATATCAGCTGATTTCTTAAAACCCACCTGACACATAGCCATTAATCACCTGAATTGAACATACCCATTCAATATCGCATGGCACGTATACATACGTCAACATCACTATTCATTCAAAATCTATTATGTCTCAAATCCTATTTCTTTTCTTCACCACCTTTACTTCCTGTGTCCTTTGAGCACACAAACATCATTAATCACCATCTTTCATTCCTCTTTGTATGAAATAAATGAAGGAAAATATTTGGCTCCTGAAATATAGACAACAACAAAAAACCACAACCGCAGGGTGACAATTTCTTCTTTTGTGTTCATCATCCTTGCAAATGCCAATAATACCACTGCCCTTCTTAAGATGCCTGCAACAGAGATATTTAGATATTAATTAAGTAGAGATTAGTGTCAAAGAGAGACAACTTATGATCCTTTTTTTTTATGAAAGTGGTTACTACCCAACCCCTACCTACTGCTTGAATGTGGCTACATGAGAAATGTTTAGAATTAGCTACCAATTAATTAGGTAATCATAATCATGCCAAAATTATAATATTGAGAAGAAGGAGAGGAGAAGAAAGAAGAAAGAAGAAAGAAGAAAGAAGAAAGAGAAAGAATTAAGAAGACAGAGAAGAATAAGATTGAACTAAGAAGAACAAGAACGAGAAGAACATGAACAAATTGAGAAAAAGAAGAAGAAGAAGAAGAAGAAGAAGAAGAAGGAGGAGGAGGAGGCCAAGAACAAGAACGAGAAGAAGACGGCAACAAAGATGAATTCCACACCTAAATCCTGTTCTGTAATTTCATCAGACAGGATTCCCAACCACACACCACCTCCTCATTTCTCAGACTTTTGTGCTTTCCAACATCCTTCATGGAATAATATAGTTACAGCACATACATGTATCCGACATGTCCGGAATATAACTGTTAAAGGGAATAACTTAAAGGGGAAGTCCACTCTAGCTGGCATCATATTGGTGTAAGTGATGCACACAGATTATCTTTGAGAAAAACCTGGCAATTAAAGAATGAGAAAGTTATGAAGTTTATAAACTTGTAATAGTTCAAATTTTGTGATATTCTTTTGACTCGGATGTAATGAGATATTTAGCCCAATTGTATGTGTCCCTGGACTTTTTAAAATATCTTTTTACACCTCAATGATTGTATATTTAACAACCAAGACAGTGAAAAATTATGTAACATATGACTGACATAAATATTCAAATAATAACTAAACAGCGAAAATGTCTAGAATAACAATATGGCATAAATGCAGAATCCTGTAAGCAAGTTAAAAGCCAAGTTAACCACAAAGCCCATCATAAAATCAGTGTTTATGACCACTGACTACACCATCCGATCGCTTTGTTTACAGCACAGGAAACAAAGGTTTAGAAATTTCAACCAAAATTATCCAATAAATAAGATAAAATGCCTTTCCTTCCTACAAAACAGACACATCTAAATGGTCAATTAATATTCAACTGACACAAAATAAGGTCAAGAAGTTATAAACAAGGAAATTGTGAAAAGGAAAACGGAGATGCCATCTCCCGTCGTAAAACATAAACAGTTGATAAATATCAAATGATGATATATAAGTACAATCATGACCATAAAACAGCCCCGGTGCTGTCACTAGAATGCAAGACAGTTCTGTTACTTTGTAATGTTATTGATTATGTTTTTTAATCTTTCTATCTATAATCTATAACATCTTTTAATATTATGCATGATGGTCATAAAATATTTTGGAAGGATATTCAGATAGCAATGATTTGCGCTTGTTCAAAATAGCGAATAGAAAAGAAAAAGACAGAAAGAGTGCAAATATTTACTGAAAATCAAAACAATAATAAATGCATTTGCAGCATGTGCACATTAATTATAGGCATGGCTAAAGATTGGAATATACTGATGGACACTCCTAGCCCAACCCCAAAGTTCAAACAACATATCTGCAGGGAACATACATGTACAAATGGCATAATATGAGACTATATAAACAAGTAATTATAAACAAGAAGTTTCATCTGAACGTTCTGTGTACTACCAAAATGAAAATATGTCTTCAATTAGGACCTACAAATTTGTACCACTTTGCATTGGAAAGGGAAGAGTATAATTCCATCCATCCTGATGTAGTATTCTAAAATAGTCTTAAGAGGTGGACCTATCCATGTAGGTCCATGGTCTATCTCACCCCTAGAGTTCAGCCTCAAAGATAGAAAAGAGAAAGGAAAATTTCAGAACATACCTCACATGCTGGAAACAGAGTCTGCTGCAGAAATGGGATGTGACGGAAATCACGTACAATTATGAAAACTCCAGTTCGGCAGGAAATTAAGAAGCAAGACTGACAATACCCATAAGTCAGGCTGAAGGCTTAGGGTTCCCCTTCACTTTGACAGTTACGATCTGATAAACCAGTCGGTCTGTCATGTAGACTCTCCATCAACATCAAGGTCTTCTCTCAGTGTCATGGAAAACATTAAGTGCTAGAAGATCAACATCAAACCTAAGTAATATATGCCTCGCTGGAGATGTCTTGTATTTTTCAACTTGAATTGTTTTGCACAGCTATGTAATCTTTGTGGGAGCTCTGATGTCATGTATCTTGTTTAGACTTGACAAAATGTACCGGTATATGAAACTTACTGTATATAAATAAACGTTATTTTAAGAAGCATTGTATAGCGAAGGGGGCATACACACCGGATAACATAGTACAAAGAAACGTTGTAAACGGAACTAGTTTTGAAGGGGTCATTTGACATTGAAGGAAGGTGGCCAATGATCGGTGAACACTCACGATAAATCCTGCCTGCATACTGTTATGTACGATAACACGTCCAGATGAGAACGGGACCTAGAGTCTCTATCTAGTTTTCACTTGAGGCAATGTTCAAATATGCATTTCCCTCTATGTTGTTCGGACAAGAATAAAGTTTGAATTATTTATAATTATAGATACAGTTTTCATATAGCACTATACAATGAATTTTGGTAGTCTGGATGGGGAGATTGACAGATACTGGAAGTTTCAGCAGTTGCTAGTGATGTTCATCAGCAGAAGATGCTTTTAGGGAGATATTCTCTGATTGCTGATTATGCTATCGGCTAAGCGATGACATTATTACTTTTAATTAGTTTTGAAGATGATTCATTAATCTTCAATTAATTTCAATAAGCTTCTTTTCTTTCAAAAACACAACATGCATCATATGCAAGGAAATGAGAAAATATTTTTTTCTTCTATAGCTGACATATTTCAGCAAGATCAATTTTTATATTTTCCACTCAATACTCAAATTAGGAAGCAGGAAAGATAAAGACAGCCAACAAAAATATATGTAGGCCTATACATCTGAAAATACTGTTTGGAAAGTGCTTTGGTATATTATTACTAAAAATTTAACATGGTACTCCATTCACTAACAATTAAAATCAGAATGAATGAAGGGCAAGTTACAGGATGTCTACAAACTTTAAAATCTAGTGTCAAAGAATAATGTACAAGGTTCATGTACAGTGTACTTTCATCAGACTTTTCATATCTAAAACACTTTCAGCTAATTTTTTTCTGGCATTTTTTAGTGAACGAAGTGCAAATTTTTTTTTCTTAAAGGAGGAAATCTCCAGATCTAATTTGAACTTCATCACAAGTGCATATATAAGACAGGGCCAAATAAACTGCAGAAAGTACTTTGATAAATTATCATAATTTATGTATCAAACACATTTTGTAAAAATTCAAGATTTCAATTAAATGGTCAAGGGGTACTAGGACAAGTACAGGAAGTTTAAAATTCTGGTGAGACACGATCTAGAAAGGACAACACAGCAGGCAATCTTCTCACTTTCCCCAAAAATGACGAAAAATTTTCTCTATAAAGTATCAAAATCATGCACTTTCCGTCAAAATTCCTAATTTTCTCTCACAAAATACCTCTTGGGAGATAATTTAGCGAGGTAGACGCCCCGCTGGGACGGGAGAGAGTTATCGCGCTGAACGCATCAAAAAACTTGCGGGACTTGGGATAATTTGATTTTGATTCTATCTGATCTGAGGTTAAACAGAGACATCCCCTGGAGAGATAGCTGGCAAGGGAAATGTTAAAAGTTTAGCAATTTAAATGCCTGTATTGTTGGCATTGAAATAGCTAGAGGGCATTGTTGAGAGATGTGTTAACAAGAGGGGATGACTGAAACTTGCCACATGAAAATGAACATTTTATATTAAGACCAGTCACTGCATGCTGACTTGTTATGGAGTCAGAAAAACTGGGTCGGAAAAATAAAAGTGTAAGAAGAAGCCTGAAGGAATTTTTGTCCTGAACGGAAGAGGAAGAAGTTTGTGATGTGTCATGAAATAAAAATGGGGAAAAATTAATTTCTAGTTGCAGTTCCGCAAGGAGATAAAATAGTTTTAGGTTTGAAAACATGAAATTCTGCACTGGATTTTGTCTAACTTTTCAAACTGCCCCCCCCCCCCGCCCCCCCCCCTCTCTCTCTCTCTCTCTCTCTCTCTCTCTCTCCCTCCCTCCCTCCCTCCCTCCCTCCCTCCCTCCCTCCCTCCCTGTCTCCCTCTCTCTCCCTGTCTCTCTCTCTCTCCCTGTCTCTCTCTCCGTCTCTCTTACTCTACCCCTTCCCTCTTTCCATTCATCCTCTCTCTTCTCCTAGTTTCTCTCACTATCCCTGTCTCTCATATTCCTCCCCCCCCCCCCCCACACTGAATATTATTTCAAGGCATAACAAAATCTATCTTCTACATCTATCTTCTTCATCTCATGCAAAAATCTAGTACACATGTCCATCAACCTCCCTCCCTACACCACCTCAAACTAAATTTATATTCAGGAACTATTTCTGGAATAAACACCTTGCTCATCGATATAGACCTTTCATATCACTCAACTTGTACCATGGACATATCCCTACAAGCCACTGTCCAAATTAAAACCAGTAAATTCTTTCAAAAACAGGAGTAAACAGTTTAAGTTTAAAAATAGTTGTTCCCTATCGCAATGACCTTCATGGATGGTCACAGGATACAAGAAATGAAGTTGATCTATGATGATGTCTTGATTCTGCAAACCCTAATTGGCAAAATCACCTAGGAATCTGATTGGGGTCACAAGAACGTAAACTCGGAAGCCGCAATTTCCTTGCCAAAATTCTTAATACGTGGGACTGATATTGGCGATGTACTCTGAGGAAGTGTCTATTTAGATGATGTATATTTGGCAACAGAACATACATCAGATTAAAGAAAGTTCCCTTCTTTGATATAAGAGAGAGATATATTTTGATGAAGCATGAATGGTCAGTGGCGAGAGCAGTCTTGGAATTATACTGGAGGTTCTTGGTTCAAAACTTAGTTGAAACCGAAGTCCCTTTGATAATGAGGAGTCTTCAACCACTGAGTAACGATGTCTCTCAGACAGGACGTGCAGTTGTAGGTCCCCTGGTTTCTTTATAAGTAAACATACACCTGTTTTTTGTAGTCACATAGAAGATGTGCAAAACAAGTTTGATTTATGATTTAATATATTCATTTTTGCATCTTCTTGTCTCATAATGAACATTTAGGTAAAAAATATATTTTAATGGACATACTTCCTAACTTTCATAGGAATACATTGATATTTAAAATATGATTCAAAGTTAATTCTAACTGACCTTTAAATTTGTTTAAGGATACAAGAAGTGGTCATTGCTCTTTTGAAAATATGAGCATGTTTTTCTATAAGGCATTATGCCATAATTCTTCATTGCTTTACCAGGGCATTACAATATTCTGGTGGGATCAATGAATAAACTGACCACAGGATGTTTGTGTAAGTTTGCCCTATGACAAATTTGAACTATATACTGACCAAATGCTTCCACACTAGCGTCCAAAAACATAATGCTGAAATCAATTTCTAAAAGTTCACATACACTTTTTCCGACCACACTAATTAGGCTGTGACGTGCTATTCTACCCCTTGGATAAAAATTGATATGACATTTAATAATTTTATGATGGCATTTTCATTCGTGTTTCATGGAATATCAGTTTATCCCAGTCTCTCTTGAATTGGGACCCAAGAGGGGTTTAGCAGCCAATATTTACATCTAGTCACGTCTACAAATTAGTTTGCCAACATTTTGTGAGGCAAAGAAATGTTTGAAAGATAAACATAGGCCTACAGCTTCAATCTTGAAATGGTAATTACACTTTTTAAATAATTCTGCCCAATTACTAAAATGTGAGATGGTTTTTCCACCTCTTAAAGAGAAAAAAAATTGATAATATATAACATTTTACAGCTGGTTTTCATAGAAAATTAGTTAATAACTGTCTCTTACATTTGGACCCAAGATGGGTTCTGCTGCCAATATTTACATGTAGTCAAGCCTACAAATTAGTTTGTCAAAATGTTGTGATGCAAAGGAAAAAATGAAAGATAAAGATAGTTCTATAATGTTAAAGGCTAGATTCATCAAGTGCAGGACTTCTAAAATCATTCTGCATTTTAAATAAGAATTTAGTCATTTTCTATCTCACATATTTGGCATTCAATAACATCTGATATTTTCCTTCCGTTCAGTTTTTTAAAATGTAGTTCCACCTAAATTATGTAAAAACCAAATTTAGATTTCTTGTGATACAAACATTAATAATATATGCTGAAATACCTCTAAAATTAGTACAAATTCAACACACTGCATTTCATCATAACGACATGGGTACCCATCAGCAGGTAATTGTTCCATTTTAAACATGCACATCAGTTCTGTAATATGTAATTCTGTCATTACTGCAGATTCTGACATCTTCAAATTATGCTTGTTATGATAAGCTTAGAAATTGAGGTCAATTTTTTACATCCCGAGTCAATAAATTCCACCATAGTACAAACTTCTTCCTATTTTGTATTACAGATTCAATCACACTATGCTTGTAGGTCTAGTGAACTGACAGTCAGGGTGTGAAAAGTTTGTAAAAAACAACTTAAGGTCTGCTAACAGCTTCCGATCATTAATTCTGGCCCGTCAGGATATAGCCTCTCTCCTGATGTGTCGGTACTAATCAAAATCATCCAGCCACAATTTTCACTTGGTCACGGTGAGACTCGAGCGATAAAATATGTGTTTGATGGCTATATTTGAAGCATTTTGACATTTCTGATCGCTGAGTAATGATCATGCACTTTTTCTGTCACCTGAGATCAGGCATGTAATCACTTGAATTGAATATTTCTTTATACTCACTATATTTTGGATGCATGTAAAAAGCATACCATGTTCTTCCCCTCCCCCTTCCCCCTCTCTCTCTCTTTCTTTCTTTCTCTCTCTCTCTCTCTCTCTCTCTAAAGTCACAGCATCGAAAATTTTATCTGAAAGGTATTCCCCTATAAGATTATTTCAGGTATCACTTTAAACCAAGGAAGTGACAGTAATTAAATTTAACTTTTTATGAGAAGTGGAAATGAATGAAATGAAACTTTTTATTTATACCTAAAAAATTATATTAACAATATACTTATGTAATAAACCAATACCTTCATGTTATACTATTAAACAGATTCTGTGTCACAACCAAACAGTTTAATGCAATCAATCAAAAAATTGAATGTAAATTCTCCTAAAAAAATATTCAAGAAATCAAATTAGGATATTTGTTTACAGCAATGTCATCCTAATCAGGAAATCGTTAAAATTTGCTTTACACTGCAATCTTATTCACATCTTACAAGTTACAGGAATGGAACATTGCAAGAGAAAAAAAATCATTGACAAGTTTGCTGCAACTATTTTGTTTTTTCTCTCTTATTAATATTCTCTATGACTGTTCTAGAAAATAACTGTTGAAAAATGCACCTGAAATGTTTCATGAACGAATCTTACCTTCTAATGATGCCTGGTATTCTTAAAGATTGGTCACATGAAGGATTAAGCTGTATAGATCTTCTATTAATTCCTAAACCACAGCCATAGCTCTAGAGCTCTACACACATTCTGTAACAGATTGAAACATGTTTCCTTCTTTCTATCACCTCAAGTGTTCCCCCTCTATGCAAACTAGCAATTAATTCACTCTGCAAACAATCAATGTGATTTCACTCTTAATGGATTGAAAGAGGTTCACAGTTCGGTTGCTACAACATCCTTCTGCAAATAATCCACTGAAGAGCACTTCAAGTATTTAATCTAGTAAAACAAACTCAAGACTTGCATTTTTTGTGACAATACCGCCCCTTCAGACTTGGCTTAAGGGGAAAGTGATGCACTCTACTTGGAAGGGTTGTGCAAATAATTATTTAAAAGCCTGCTTATGTAGGAGAGAGAGTAACTGTTAATCCTTTCCTTTACATGAATTATGTGAAATTAAGAACCAAATACTAGTATACAGATATGTTTGCATTTTATGTATATTTTAGACAGCAACAAAAAAATGTACCTTATCCCTATTGACTTAAGAACAATGCAAGTACATTGTATAATATATTTTATAGTATGAAATTATATCAATTGTCTGAATAACTGCAAATGTATGGAAACTATAATACAGCTCTCATTCATAATTGAAAGTTACAAAGACGTGAAAGATACAACAAGGAACTTTGAAATGTTCACACAATTTGCGACTTCAAATTACCTTTAACTTGCCATTAAGACCCATTTTAAAAGATCAACTAGTACTGGTACACAATATATCAATTCACATTCCCATATCACATTCCATCTCTCTTTTGAATAGCAATTTTGGATACAATGCTGACAATATCCATGACTACTATTACCAGTTACCAGCACTCCTTTCTATTATTACTATCCTACAACTATTTCTATGGCAGCAATTTATCTGCCACTCCTGTAGTAATCTTCTACTTGTAATGGTGCCAAATCACAAAGTTCAGTCTGCCTTTGCTAAACTGAACAATTCATTTTTTTTTTTTTTTTTCATGATCTATTAAAATGGAGTTGGCAGTATCTGTAAGTTACTATGTTTTCTCTATTATGTCACTTAGTACACGTGTACCCTGCATGAATATCAACAAAAACCAAGATAATTCAGCACCTTCAAAAGGCTTCAAAAGGGTTTTTTCCTGTAATAAATGTTGATATACATTTCCTATTTGTTTGCAACTCTCTGGGCTTTAAAGTACATTGTATTGTTCATAAACCTAAAATATTTGCTCTTCTCTATCCTTTAATTCCCTCAATAGACCTAAACTCCACTTTAGATGCTATGTTCAACAGATTTTCCATGAATCTAATCATATCAATCTATCTATATTTATATATATTTTTACATCTACCTATATGTTTCTAATACAATATGTATATATTGCCTTTATATACCTTGGCAGTTATACTCGTGCCTCCATCGAATCCTTTGTTCCCATCTTCCTTCTTTCCTGTTCTTTCTGCATATTTAACTATCTTTCTCCTTAGGAATTTATGTGACCTTCCCTAACTCTGCTTTATTTGCTCAAAACCTATTAATTCTTCTTATCCATCCTTTCTTCATTCATCTTTCATCTATTCTCTTTTCCAGAGTCTGATAAATGTGTAATGCTTAGTATCCCATTGCAAGCCTCCAGTGGAATGCCATACAAAGGCCTTATTATGTCTCATCTCATACAGGACTCTAAAATCACATTTTAAAGAAATAAAGCCCTTACATAAGCACTGATCTATCAGGGGAATTCTACATAGAACATGTTCCAGCAGCATAAATCTAAATTAATGCCATTTCCTGCTTCTCTCTTGTTGTTCAGAATATCATTTATCATCAGTGATAAGGTTGATGTTTGCTTCATAATAAGAGATCAATTTGAATTCCCAAAAACATTCAACAAGATACTTGGTGCAGCTCAATATGGACAATAACAGCTGCAGTAGCCACAGAAAGAGCAGTATAGAAATGGTTATAGAATTAATTTTCGGAAAGTTAAGATAAGGAATTATCTCTCTCTCTCTCTCCTCTGCCTCTCTTGTTTCTGTACCCTTTCTCTTAAAGGTAAAGACCAGTATTGGAAACGCCCCAATTTCAAAAAATGAAATGGAAGCTCTCATTACCAATCATGTGAAAGAATATGTTTTGACTAATAAATGATAATAACAAATTTGCGAAACCGCCTACTAATTCATATATTTGGTAAATTTGTTTCTCTCATGGTCTGTGAGAGATATAGGGTAGTTCCATATACATCTTTCTGTGTATAGTGCTTGTAACTTTACGAAGAATGGGCCAAATTTCTTATCATTTTGATGATTCCAGAACCTTGCAGATGCTAGATGCTAGATGATCAACCTTTTCTGATCGATTCCACAACGTTTCTTTCAAAAAGGCAATCGCATGACCATAACTGGTCTTTACCTTTAAAGTTGATAGTTTTCTGTTCTAAATAAAACCTCTCTAGGCTCCTCGGTACTCCACTTGGTGCTCCAGCTCTTCTCCGATTAAACCACAATCCCCAGCTAAATCTTGATTTATTTCCTAATACATCCTTTTAACCGAGTCATTACATGCTCATACTGTATAGCCTACTCCCTAACCGCTGGATAAAACTCAAGCTGCAGCCTCAAAGAAGCATGAGCTCCAAATGCATTTAGGGTCCTTGATTGCGGTAATTATCGGATAAGGAATCCTCTTAGTAAGCAATGGCAGGCTAAATAGAGCATCATACAAGCAGGAAGGCAATGTCACTCCTGCTGAATCTTTTTGGTTTGGGAATTCAAAGATATTTTCTATTCCCCTTTCGATAAGAAATTTTAAAGGAAACATACCTGTAGCCTGGTTTCGGGTGCCAACAAAAAATGAACCACTCCCCTGGCCTCTGGACCTGGGCCTTGGTCTCTCTCTCTCTCTCTCTCTCTCTCTCCCGCTTTCTGTCTGTCTGTCTCTCTCTCTCTCTCTCTCTCTTTCTTTCTCTCTTCTATTTATTCTTTAGAATCTATCTTGTTGCTTGGTTGCGTTCTTTCTTTTCATGAAGGTTTTGCTTTTATTGTACCGGTATTTGTTATGTCTGAGAAATCTGAAAAAACAAAATCATGATAAAGAATGTGTGTTGATCCAAAATGGTGTTTGAAATCTTACTTCATATTATGTCAATCAAGTCTTTTCTTGTGGATTTAGTTCTGCCAAAAAAAATCATCTAGCTGCCCACACAAACAGTTCCAAGACCAATCTTTGATCATGTTATATTTTCAAAATTTTAGATTATAAATTGCAAGTAATATTAGCCTGAAATATACACATGTAGATACAGTTTGGTGCGAGTGGAGAATGAATTCAGCCTACAACATAGAGATATACACCATCTGTCCAAGTATCATAAATTCTCTTCATCAATTAAGATAAACCTCTTCAAATCAATGACTTATTCTTCAGGAAATTGCTTATTGATTCAAGATGGACTCTTAACATTGATAATTTCCATTTCTTTTGATAGTTTTTTGCTTCAACGCCATACAAAATGACTGCAAATTCAGCTGGTGTGAAAAGGATAATAACATCTCAAATAGTTTGTCTTCTTCATTGTACCAAGAGGGAATTGAAATGGGTAGAGACTAAAATTAAGAACTCATTTATAGGTGTAAGAGCTCTTTGATTAGTCAGCTACACATTACCTTTTAATTTGAAATACAACCCCCCCCCCCCCCCCCCCAATTGAAGAGAAAGAATTAATCCAACGTAAAAGGCTAAAGCAAATTTATGAACTCTACATATTTAAATCAATTGTCATTTCCGAATTCGGGTTTAATTTCTGAATCTTTATATATCAAATACACTGTCAACTTGTTGGGTTAAACCATGGACCTACTATTGATACCTTCGTAGACTAAACTACCGGTAATTTTCTTTTTCCATGCTTTCAAAGACTTTCTGTAGAAAATGTATGCCTTATCCCACCTTACTGTGCTTCACATAAAAACAGAAGCCTACTTGGTTCTTCTGAAAGCTAGACGTTGAATGGGTCCCTCTTCGCAGCTATATTTAACAAAGCAATTTAATCCCAATTCATCCTCTTTCCACTTGGCTTGATTCGCAATTGATTTGTTTTCCTTTGGAGATTATTGTTCAATTCATAGGGATGGGGATGTTATTATTAGGTGTAAATAATGTCTCGGAACCTTGGAGCCACTCTCTCTCTCGACCTCTCTCCTTTCTATCTCCCCCTTTCATGCTTTCTCTGTCTCTCTCTCTCTCTCTCTCTCTCTCTCTGTCTGTCTGTATCTCTCTCTGTGTCTGTCTCTCTCTCTCTCTCTGTCTCTCTGTCTGTCTCTCGCTCTCTCTCTCTCTCTCTCTCTCTCTCTCTCTCTCTCTCTCTCGTCTGTCTCCTACTCTATCCCTCTCAGTCTCTATCATATATCATGGAGGAATCAGGAGAGCAAGACATAAACTGAGAGGTGAGGGAGAGGTGTAGATTACAACCCCCACCCCCCCCCCCAAAAAAAAAAGGATAGAATATTTAGGAAGAAAATGAGTAGAAGCATTTGTATCTGTCTGTCATCTAGTCTACTTGCATTTGCACTCATGTTTAGTGTATGACATCTCATACTTGTATGTGTGCATCATAATTATTGTACATAATTAGTCCTTGAGACAACTCTTAGAAAAAACACTCACTACCGGCATATGAATATCATACAGATGCGCTGCTTTTTGTTACTAGATTATCAGGTAAAATGGCCTTGCTTTTGTGCTCTCACGTCATATTTGAGATGAGATCAAAACAAAGCCCTGTCTACTTTCAGCCAGAAGGACATTAACTTGATTAAGTAATGCACATTAATAAAACACTAACACCCTTCTGGCTCTCAGCAGATGATTCATACAATCATAACAAAGCTCATGTGACATACAGGGTCATCAAGTCAGGTGGCGTTGAGGGTCACTGAGTCATGTGATGTTGGTGACACATGTCACCTGATAATGAGCCTTGAAGATGCGCTAGCACACATAGATAAAACTACACAACATTGAACGAGAGAAAGAGAAAGAGAAAGGGAGATAGAATGACAGTAGAATAAAAAGGAAATCAAGAATTGGAGATAGAGACAGAAATTTAAATATAGAGAAATAGATTCATACCCACGATTGATAGAGGTGTATAAGATCTTAAAGTGCAGAGATAAATATACAGACAGAAAGAGACTATGAGAACAAAAACAAACAAAATTATGTTGAATTGTTGATAGATACAGGCTGACATACAACAGAAAAAAACTACTTATCATGTTTTAAATTTTCCTTAGAATGTAAAAAGAGGAAAGGTATTCTTTGGGCTGATTAAAGGGAGAAAAGGAAAACGATATATCCTACAACAGAGAGGAAGATGAACACAGATTTGTGGCTCCAGGCCTCCAGACACAAAAAATACAAGGCAGAGTCATAAACATAAACATACAAATGGAATGAAGACAGTTAAAACAATAAATGTGCAATATGAAACAGAATCCAAAGAAACATTTGCCCTTTTGCTCTCTCTCAAATCTCCAGAGCATTTGATATGATTACAAGCATGCTGGCGGTATAGTTGAATGAACATCTTTCTACCAGGAACCCCCATCTGATTCATAAAAACTAAAACCTCATCATAATTTAAAATTACAAATCTAAAATGATTCATCTGAGCAATTATAGAAAATCAGGTTGACCCAAAATCATAATGATCCATCTCTAATTCAATCTCGACATCCGCTGCCACCAGTAGGAACAGTGACTGGTTCTGTGCTGCCAGAAAGCATCAAATATACCATTGTAATGATTGTATACTGTCACATGACTGTCACACAGGCGCGTACGCAGGGGGGGGGGTTTGGGGGGTTAAACCCCCCCCTTTGGAAATTTTTTGTGTGTAAACCCCCCTAAAAAAAACCTAAAACCCCCCCCTTTTGGATTTTTTTTTTTTTTTTTTTTTTTTTTTTTAATTATTAAAAAAAAAAAAAAAAAAAAAAATTATTCCCATGGCCGACCTAAAAAAGGTGACCTTACCCCCCCCCCAACGGAGCAAAATGTCAAATTTCCAAATTTCGAGACCAAAAAAAAAAAAAAAAAAGTGTCCTCTTACCCCCCCCCCCCCCCCCCCGCTTATTCAGCGGCTGGCTGAGTCGTTGCGAAATTTTCGGACCGATTTATAAATGTTAAAACCCCCCCCTTGAAAAAATCCTGCGTACGCGCCTGCTGTCACATGACCACATTGGACCTGTCCATATATGTTTTTTTTAATAATCATTCTCTACAGATCAACCAATGTTGTTCTATAAATCTAATGATTTAATTTCACTGATTTAATTCTCTGTAGTTTTACTTCAAAAGTGAGCATGCACAAGTTTCAAAATTATGGTATTGAGACTTGTACAAAAACAAAAATCTTATTGAAAGAGAAGATGAGGTTCCACAGAGAATAATTCCTAATTATGGAATTCCACAACCCTTTCCATCGTTCCCTCTTGATCTCAATTAAATATATCAAAACATAATTTCCAGCCACATTACACACATTCCCAAGTGAATCTTTTCAAATTAAACCACCGACATTAGGGGCATTTACACTGTCTTCCAAACACGCCAAAAAATGCCAAACCGGAGCCTGGCCGCGATGTTACCAAGGGCAACTACGCTTTACCGGCAGAAACGCCAAGCCCCAAACATTCCAAAACGAAGTGTGATCTTTTGGCGTGTTTTGGCGTGTTTGGCAAGTATAAACGCTCGCAGTTGTAACATCGCGATGTTAGGTAAAGTGACTTGAGGAGCGGGGCTAGATGTCGTCCTTTTGAAGACAATGATAGAACGATTAATACAAAGAATAACATAAGAGAAGGTGACAGAAGGAAGAAACTAAGAATAACATAAGGATAGACAGAAAGAGAAAGTGATAGAAGGAAGAAACAAAGAATAACATAAGGATAGACAGAAAGAGAAAGTAATAGAAGGAAGAAACAAAGAATAACATAAGGAGAGACAGGAAGAGAAAGTGATAGAAGGAAGAAATAAAGAATAACATAAAGAAAGACAGAAAGAGAAAGTGATAGAAGGAAGAAATAAAGAATAACATAAGGAAAGACAGAAAGAGAAAGTGATAGAAGGAAGAAACAAAGAATAACATAAGGAAAGACAGAAAGAGAAAGTGATAGAAGGACGAAATAAAGAATAACATAAGGAAAGACAGAAAGAGAAAGTGATAGAAGGAAGAAATAAAGAATAACATAAGGAAAGTGATAAAAGGAAGAAATAAAGAATAACATAAGGAAAGACAGAAAGAGAAAGTGATATAAGGAAGAAACAAAGAATAACATAAGACAAGGTGATAGAAGGAAGAAACGAAGAATAACATAAGGAAGGACAGAAAGCGAAGGTGATAGAAGGAAGAAACAAAGAATAACATAAGGAAAGACAGAAAGAGAAGGTGATAGAAGGAAGAAACAAAGAATAACATAAGGAAACACAGAAAGAGGGAGTGATAGAATGATAAAAAACAAAGAATAACATAAGAGAAGGTGATAGAAGGAAGAAACAAAGAATAACATAAGGAAACACAGAAAGAGGGAGTGATAGAATGATAAAAAACAAAGAATAATATAAGAGAAGGTGATAGAAGGAAGAAACAAAGAATAACATAAGGAAAGACAGAAAGAGAAAGTGATAGAATGATTAAAAACAGAGAATAACATAAGAGAAGGTGATAAAAGGAAGAAATAAAGAATAACATAAGGAAACACAGAAAGAGAAAGTGATAGAAGGAAGTGATAAAGAATAACATAAGAGAAGGTGATAGAAGGAAGAAACAAAGAATAACATAAGGAAACACAGAAAGAGGGAGTGATAGAATGATAAAAAACAAAGAATAATATAAGAGAAGGGGATAGAAGGAAGAAACAAAGAATAACATAAGGAAAGACAGAAAGAGAAAGTGATAGAATGATTAAAAAACAAAGAATAACATAAGAGAAGGTGATAAAAGGAAGTAATAAAGAATAACATAAGGAAACACAGAAAGAGAAAGTGATAGAAGGAAGTGATAAAGAATAACATAAGAGAAGGTGATAGAAGGAAAAACAAAGAATAACAAGGAAAGATTTGAAAGAGGAAAGTGTTTGCATCGGAGTGCCGCGCATGCGCATTACCAACTGAAACGCGCCTAAACATCACTGAGCTTTTCAGTCGGTGATGTTTCCGCACAAGTGTAAACGGCTGCGCGAAATACGCGACTTTTCAAAATGAAGTATTTGACAGTATAAATGCGCCTATTATTAAATTAAATTTGATTCAGAGGGCTTGATGGACCTCAAAACAGTGGAATGTTGTCTGGATCATTATAAACTAATGAAAATACTGATAACCAGAAGATGTTGCCAATTACTCCCGAGATTGAAAGTTATTACCATGATAATCACCACTTATGTGATTCCCAAATTCCCAATGCCTATGATACAAGACAGAATGCAATGTTTGCTGTTGAACTTTAAAGGTACGAATCAACTTTTTTTATTTAATGAAACTGGATGGACTCTGCATACCAAACTGAAAAATGGAATGGATAAATCATACCATATCAAACTGAAACTTATGAGCCATAGAATGTACAGTAATTGCTATTATTTGCTCAAAAAGTGTCATGCAGAGGAGAAATAATTGTTTGAAAGCTTGAATTCAAGAGCATCAAAACAGGGAAATAATCTCACGAAAAACAGAAGACGACTTGATGGCGTCATCGTATGTAGAGGCTATAGCCACCGGTTGCTTCTTCATGTGTGTTTACGTGCTGTAAACATGGTTACAATTGGTATGTATAATCACTTTGTTTTTCAAAATCAGATAGTAGACATCAATCGTAATATGTAAAAACACAACCTCTCCCAATTGCTTCCAAACTGTTTGTTTCACAATGCAATCGCATTACATTACCAGAACTCAACTTTATCTTTAACGTTGTATTCCATGTTCCAAGGGAGTCTTGGATATGGAACATAAGGAGGGGGGAGGGATACATGGAAAGGAGGAAGAAGTAGGTCAAAAACTAATGGGGACAGGAAAGCAAGTTATGAGCTGGTGACAAGATAAGCCTAATTCTTCTATTTCCTGTCTGTTTGAGATAATAATGTGCACATAATGCTCTTTTGAAACACATAATGGATTTCTGATACATACATTTAAGAAATAATGATTATTTGACGGTGAGGTTTATTAGCCTAATAAAGGGAGGGTGGGGTGGCAGATGATAAACTGGGGTTATATTGACACTATTACTATGATTTGATACTTCCTTAGCTTGTTTGTCTTACATGGACGACGCAATCTCATTCCCGGTTGCTCATTCTTTCTTGAAGTATCTTCATCCCCCACTCTCTTTCTCTCTCTCTCTTTCTCTCTTTCTCTCTTTTCTCTTTCTCTCTCTCTCGTTCTCTCTCTCTCTTCTCTCTTTCTCTCTTTCTCTCTTTTTCTCTTTCTTCTCTTTCTCTATTTCTCCCTTTCCCTTTTTGTCTTTCTCTTTCTTTCTCCCTCTCTCTCTCTCTCTCTCTCTCTCTCTCTCTCCTCTCTGTAGGACAAGTATATCTATCTCTTTCTAGAACTCTTTTCCCAAACTCTCTCTATTATTCATATCTGTCTGCCAATCTCATTCTCTCTTATTGTCCCCTTTGTTCTGATCTTACTGTTTTGATAAACTGAGGAAATACATATTGTCATCAAATCTATGACCATGACCTACAATGCTGTATACCTTGAAGCAGACATTTAACCTTGAATACATCAAACTTGACTTTTTCTCATCTTTTTCTCATCCCACTGAGGCAACATGTCCGTCTCAACCATCAAATCTAAATCAAGTTAGACGAACATTCAGTAACAGTATAGACACAGGATCCTGAGCAGAGACATATAACTCCCACATAGGAAGACTGAATAGTGAAAGAGCAAAATGTCACATATAACAGATGAAAATCTATTTAATCAAACCTTGCATTGTGAAGAAAGCCCACTTGTAACGAAAGAAAACAAATTGTTCAGATTGAATAAAGTAGCAAAGTATTGCTTGTCAAGTTGATCTGGGATATATTTGTTTTTGCGCAGTTTGTGGACGTTTCAGCGTGGGATTGTTTCTTCCTGTGGAGACGTTTGAAAACTTAAGTGAATCGTGGAGTGGATTTCCCAAGATTGACACTTTGATCTGTAGCGTGGAAACAACTATACTGTGAACAGATGCCAAGGAACCCTGGATGAATGGAGAATCTCCATCTCGCCTTTTCTTCCTAACTTTCTTTCTAACCTTCCTCTCCTCCCTTTTCATCTTTCTCCACCGTGCTCCTTATCCTTCTTCCGTCATCTCTTCTCCCTCTTCCCCCCCCCCCTCCCTTCCCTCCCTCTACCTTCCCTCTCTTTCTCCCAGCTTTCTTCCTCCCTCTAACTCTCTCTCCCTCCCATTCTCAACCCCCCCCCCCCCCCCCCCCCCCCCGCTCCATCTTAACTGCCTGCAAAGGTATACATGTATCTGTCATGCCATTCTAATGACCAATCTACCATGCTGCGATCTTCAACAAGCTTTGTCAAAAAGAAGTACAAATCTACAATTATTTTGTTTCAATATGATATGATCATGTACCTAAGACATTGACCTTGTTTGCTTTCAATGCAAAAAGTTCATGGGATATATCAAATACCGACCATGCAATATAAATTCTTTAAAGCAGGCAGAGAAAAACTAAAATGAGTCAGTATTGTATGACCTTGTCAATAACAATACTGGTACCTATCTATCTATCCTTGTATCTGCTCCCAGCTCAGAGGTTGATTGCAACATTTTTTTTTTCTCCAAATGTCTCCAGTACATGTACAATCAACATATGAGAAATATAGAATTTGACATGGAGGAATAATAATTGAATTACAATAATTTAATAAGCCAAGTCAAAGAACATCTGTTAAAAGATTTTTCAAGATAATAAGCAGACTTAACAAAAACTAAAGCAAATCAATGTATTTTGTGAACTAGTTTTAGGATGTTGAATTTGTTTTTAATGTGTACAAATAAGCCATTTTTCAACATCCTAAAACTAGTTCACAAAGTACATTGATTTAAAAGCTTTGTGCAACTCTATGTAATTCATTATCATAAATTTGACTTGCTTGTGCTTCATTGCATTACTATTTGGAAACAGTTTAGCTGAACTTTACATTATACTTTCAAAGTGTATATGCAGCAAAAAATCCTAGGAATATGTAATGAGGAGTGAAATTTGGAAATAAGTTACCAGTCCTCTCTCTCTCTCTCACACATGGTGCACCCGCAAGCCTACTTTATAAGTTCAGACTTGCTTTCATTTTCAGGTTTTCCTCTCCTCTGGATTAATCAAAACTTTTCTGATTATATATCTTAAATGGTAATCTGTTACCTTGCAATTTATTTGGCAAAATCATCAGTGAAAAAACTAGTATGTAATGAGGTTTTGTTGAGAATCAATCTTTCATTTTTGGATAATGAAAATTGTCAAGCCTATCAGCTGAGGGTTACATATGTGTATAGTATTACCAGTTTTGGTGTGCTGAATTAAACCATTCAAGAATTTCATCCTGTAACAGCTAACATTTGGAAATAAGACATTCATTCAAAGTGACTTAAAATGTGCAGTTTTTAGCAGAGTTTCATGTCGCCATGGTTTTTTTTTGTATCATTCTGCCTATACATTACTACATTGTGGTGAGCTATCGTCATCATTCATAAATCATCAATCACCAACGCAGATAATGATCAATTGATCTAATTTTCATCAGCGTATCCAATTATCTCTGCCCCCTCGTCTCGTTCTTCTCATGTTCATCACTCTCCTTTTGCTCTTCGTGGCTTGATTTCCTTTTCTACTTTTTGTTTTTATTCCCTTTCAAAGTTTCTAATATGGTATTCCTTGCTCTCTCTCTCTCTCTCTCTCTCTCTCTCTCTCTCTCTCTCTCTCTCTCTCTCTTTCTCTATCTTTCTTTCAAAATATTACTTTCAATTTATACCTTTAGCTGCATAAAAAACATTGAAAATGTCTGTCGGTAACTCCCACCACCCACCCCCCCCCCTCTCTTTCTCTATCTTTTATATCTCTTATATCCTCTCTATCACTCTCATGGAGTACTAGAAGTAAACTTCAAATAAAACATCAAAACAATGCTAAAATTGCCAACAAAGCTAGGATCCATTCTACAGCATAAAATGCACACCCTTCAAAAACTTGAAAAGAGGAAGCCAAAAGCGATGTCAAGGGCCTACATCTGTCCAAACTGATGAAGGCACCCCAGACAAAATATAATTGCATCTCGACTGCTTGCGGAAGAGTATGTGGGGTTAGTCTCCCTAAAAATACTAAAATCAACTGATGGTGTCCTTGGGAAACACCCAACAAAGAATTAATGATGTTTGAAATGTTGCCCCAATCTGGTTTTCTTTCTTAATCTAGTATTATTTTACGAAACAAATGGTTGAGATTAGTGTCAGTGAGTCTTTCGTTTTCACTACGCTTATTTTCATTCAAAGAACTGGCATACATTTACATGTAAGATGGTTTTATTTACAATTATCAGCATTTTGGTGTCTTCATACCCTTCACACCCACTTGCTTTTTATAAGTTTGAAGGAGTGGAGATTTTTTTTCCTCTGGCTTCCCAATATCCTTGAAACCATCCCCATTTCTAAAAAAAAATCAATTTGGCTTCCTTAGCATGCTGCCATCAATCAGTTATTTTAATCATTTGTTCCATGATCTTTTCAATAAGATTTCAAAGGCTTGAACCATTATCCTCAGATAAGACTGCAATCACATGGGGTAAAATAGAACGAGTTCACCCCCCCCCCCCCCATTCCTCTCACTCCCTCTGTCAATCTCCCTATTTATTATTATTATCACATTTATAAAATGCCTTTCTGTTTCTAAGCGCTTAAAAAAATCCAAAGTAATGTTAACCATAATATATTTAGCATTATGACAATATTATACATTATAACAATATTATACATGATTTTCGCTGTGTAGATGGTTTTTCCAGTAGTGCCATAGACAGTCCAAAAATAGACAATTTTTCAAAATGGTGTTTTAAATGTGTAAATGGGCCTATTGGCTGTATTACCTGAGACATAAATATTCACATATTTTTCTACAAATCAAGGTCACATCAACTTTTTAAAGCCCCATGGGCCATAGTTCGTATTTCATTTGAACACAGAGTTAATGCCCTTCGAGCCCCATACAGATGAGAAAAATTTCCTCTCAAATCATCATGAATGATATGTTGTGGGTATCATTTTGGGAATTTGAAAGTATTTAGGAATAGGCCAGCTTAGTCTGCACATGAAATATGCAGCGTTTCTTGTCACAACCATGCAATTGGCATGGGTGAAACAGGGCAAAGCGACCTTCAGGATTAACAGATACTTGTCTCATTCACATAGAATGACAGATAAGAGCTACCGAAAATCCCAATTAAATCTCGTGTTCTGAAAAGGCAGACATAAACAGCACAAAAAGACCATCCCAGGGCAAGAGTCTGGCCTTCGTAGCCGCTCATAAAGGCGGTGAGAATCAATTGAATTCAAATAAAGTATGTCAGATGAGCTAGAGATCAACTGTCATTTAATTTCCTATAGAGTGTATTCATAACTACGCACATACCAAAACAAAATTTCAGCCTCTAGCGATTTGTGCCCAATGCCGGAAAATTATCTCCTTGTTACAAAATAGTTATACAACTGCCTGGGATAAAGAGGCCATTCTAAGGCCACTGTTGTCATCTAAATAACAGTAATTTATCATAATGACTTTTATGGCGATATAAAACCTTGCTTGCACTATGAGAGCTCTAGACTCACATTGATGTATTCAAACTTTTCTTTCTGTTAAAAGTGTTTGTTAGAAAAGCATAATTTGGGTTATTTTCCAGGGTTCAAATGGATAGAAATAGTTGCTATCTTAACCACGCAAATAGATGCATCAAAACCCAAAAGCAGAAAACACTCATATATGTTTCACAGAGCTCAAGCTACACAAGGAAAATGTTTATTAAGATCTCACATTTAGCCATTTTATATATACAGTATATATATCATACCACCCTCCTTCTCTCTATCTCTCTTCCTCTTCCCCTGTCTTTCATCTCTGTCATATCTTTTTTGTTTTATTTCATATTTTGTTAATTTCACTCTTTTGTCTGACCTCAACTTTAAGTTAATTTCTCCTTCTTCTAAACTGTTTCCTTCTGCCCTGTCATTTCTATTAATCTTTAGTGTCATTTTAAAATCATATTTTTCTAGCCTAAAATCTGTAGATTTTGAAAAGTGTTGCTATGCTCCTTTTTCAACAATGGTTTGCAAAAAGGAACATACATGTAGGGGTCACAGGCTCCCCTTTTTATAATGTCTTTCTATCTTTACATGTGTGGGTGGGGGAAATGGTTTAAATGCCCTTCTTCCTTTTAAATATTCTTGAAAAGGCTACATAATGTACAAAGGTATTTCACAATCTCCCCATTGAAACTGGATATAAAAAAGTTATTTGACAGGTCTAGTCCTTGTCACATAAGTGAAGCATAAAATGGCTTCATTTAGCAAATAAAGCCGCGTTTAGGGTGTAATGCCATCATTAGTTGAAATCTTGAAAGAAATCATACAAATGCTGCGTTTATCCTTTGAGATCTGTGGAGTTCAGTATATTCCCTTAATCTATCCTCCTTTTCTTCTATCCACCTGTTTTCCTCTTCCTTCTCAGCTTGATTTTTCTGTCTCCCGTGACACCAACCTTCCTTTTATAGTTTCCACTCTAGATCCGTTTCATGTTATCTTCTCTATGTCCTATCACTAGATCTTTTCTTTTATTCCATTTTCCCCACATGTTGCACTTTTGAAGAAAAAAGAAAATGTTCCCATCCATCATCTCCATGTGATATGATCTGATTTTCATAAAGTTTAAATTGATACCTCTGATCTTAGCCCATGATATGTCTCTCATACCACATTGAGATACTATTCTATAAGTAGTGTTCTCTATGCAGCCTTCTACTTGCAGAAATTGCACCCCACTTGAACCCAACATGTATGATTTTTCAGATATTACCCAAAAATAAGTTTTCAAAACTTAGGTCTCTATAAACAGTTTTGAAAACATAATTTCTTGAACTTACATGGAAATTATGAGAGCATAGGGAGACCTGGTAGCACACACACAAAAAACATGTCTACAACAAATAAGGATTACTGGTGGTGCATGAGGTGACATTAGTGTTACAGTCTAATTGATCTGGTTTATTTCAGCATTTTAAAGTATACTCTTTAAACCAGTAGGAGTCCTGTTGCAAGAGAGATAAAGGTTAAATATAGCTATGGTCTCTATGTGAGAAAAGCTCTGAAGGATACAGAAAAGGATGCACACACGATGTGACCTTTCATCCACCTACCTTCTCCTCGAAGGGCAGACATGATACAGTGGATCAATAAAGGGTAACCTAGAGACCAACATTACCTAGCAGCATCATGAGTCAGACAGATTGAGTCGATACTAGATTATCTCCAGATTATCTTTGGATTAATGAGAGTAGGGAATGCTATCAGACAGGCATAAAATGACCAAAGATCCCACGGGATTCAAACTGGCATTCCTGGACGGGGAATCATTGCAGATCAATGTGCATGAAACTAGATGAATTATTACATAGGTAGAGGGGCGTGACTGGTTTTGTACGAGCATCAATCCATGAAATTCTAAGCCTTCTTTTAATCAGGAATTATGTCATTTGAAATGCATGTCTGAAGATGATTCTAAAGGTTTATTCAGCCGGCAGAATTTTCTAGCTCACAGCGCATTCTTGTCCTATTGATTCCTTGTCAGCTTTAATATATATATATCCTTCCACAGAACATTTACCTCTCCATCCAAGTAGGTAGATTTCTCTCTCTCTCTCTCTCTCTCTCTCTCTCTCTCTCTCTCTCTCTCACTCGTTGTTATCTATTCCAGTGAATATCTCTCATTCACATACCTGTTCATTCAAACCAAAGATCTTTTTCTTATTCTCTCTATCCTTCGTTGTCTGTTTAAAGCCTAAAGGGTATTAGTTAAATGTCTACGTATTTGAGTTAATGCCCTTTCACCTTTCACATTTCGAACATCCCATGTTCTCCATCTTTCATTTCATTCTTTTATTCTCTCATTCTCATTTCTTCCCTCCCTTTGCCCCTACATCTCCCCTTTCCTCCCCCCCCCCCCCCCCCTCTCTCTCTCTCTCTCTCTCTCTCTCTCTCTCTCTCTCTCTCTCTCGTTCTCTCTCTACCTCTCTCCCTCTCTGTCCCTCTCTTTCCCTCTCCCCCTTTCCCTCATCGCAACCCTCTCTTCCTCTGTCTACCTCCAAATTCTATAATTGGATTACGTGATGAAAAAAAGACATTTTCGTTCAAGTCAGCATTGGCCTAAAATCAGTTTCCTTTACCTGAAAATCAGGAGATATCACACTGATTGCTGGCATTCTGTCACGAACGTCATGTTAAGTCGCGTTAGATATCACGCTCTGAACCTAATCTCCATTTGATACCATGAATGGGAAACCCTACAATGCACCCCTGGGGTATAATTTACCCAGCGGATCAAAATTATACGGATGAACCCAGATTGAGAGTGCAACGATTTTGCACATGGAAATATGAAACTGTTGAAAAAAGTTCATTTTTGTGCTGCTATGATATTAAACAAAATTACTGTCACATACTCAGGCACAATGGAACTGTATCCAATTCAGTAGTAAATATTACTGAATTAAAAAAGATACTTGACTTGAAAAGCTCCTTTGTAGGAGTAAAATGAAAATGTTAGAGAAAGCAAAATAACACAACTTTTGGATAAACACTATTTAGTTTATGGTATATCTGAGCTTCATTTGCAACCCCTTTTTTTGCTTCTTTTTCTTCATCATCTTCTTCTCCTCACTTTTGTTTTCTTCACCTTTTTTCTTTTCTTTTCTCCTTCCTCTTTATCACCATCATTATTCACAATTAATATCATCATCATCAATCTTCGTCATCGCCATCATCATCACACTTCATGCAATCATCATTTGCTTTGAATGACCAAAGATTTTATTTGTTAACATACTTGGATGAAGGCAGATAGCAAGGCTGTTTTAAAGACTAAATATTAATAAGTTGTACCCTTTCATGTACAAAGGGATAATAATAGGTCTAGATCTACTGTAGATGTCATTCTCAAACAGATCTACCACATAGGGTCTAGTCTAGTTCTAGACATAAACTAATATAATATATAATGAAGTCTAACATTACATTTGGTTTCAGATGTCATCAGATAGTGTCAGATAACTCCTCTTCCTTATGTTTTACACATTTTTGTGAATTGATCATGTCGGCTTGCTCGAGTTTCTTGTTTGAAACTAGACTTTAAATAACAATCAGACTCAGAGTTCGGAGTCAGACATGATCAAGAATGATGCACAGCATATGCTATGCCAGCTCTCATGACTGAGTACCAATTACGTATATCATTAAATTAATACGTTTGAGAAAAATCGTGAGTTATTTTTAGGTCTAGATCTAGATCAACATTTACATGGACCTACATGTACATGTACTTACATGATAGCGAATGGGTGGTGCACATGAGAATGACCCGATGTCACCTTGACTGGAAATGGAATAGCAAGAAAAGGGAACATGACGCCATTTTCAGACACCTGTTGTTGATCAACAGCCTAGCTGATAAACGGGTTCATGAGATAAAGAGGTAATCTGTTCCAAGTGAACGCCTAAGTTTCCGTTTCATCAGGCATAACAGAGAAAACTTCCAAGAACATACGAGATTACAGGTGATCATTGAGGCGGTACATAGTGGACAGACAGCCAACCAATTTGACGAAGCGATTTATATAAACGCCAACAAAAGACGTACAAAAGTGTTGAGATAAGTACTGATAATTACATGAATCAAGTGTTTTCTTACATTTTCCCTGGCATTTTCTCCTCTTCTTCTTCTTCTCCGTCTTCTTCTCCTCCTTCTTCTTCTTCTCCTTCTCCATCTTCTTCTTCTTCGATCTTGTTCCCCTCCAGAGGCGACCCTCCCAGGGATGGGGGGGGGGGGGGCAGGGGGGCACAGTGCCTCCCACTTTTTCAGATACCCCAAAAGTGCCCCTTTTTACATAGGAAAAGTGCCCCTTTTATTTTGTAAGAATTGCCCCTTTTACATAGGAAAGGTGCCCCTTTTACTTCGACAAGTGCCCCTATTACTTAGTAAAAGTGCCCCTTCCCCCTTTTCACCTCTGACGAGTGCCCTTTTTATTTTTGACACGTGCCCCTTTTCCTTCGACACGTTCCCATTTTCCTTTGCAATAAGTGTCCATTTTCCATTCTCATAAATCTTGAAATTATCTTGAATAAGTGCCCTTTTTAATCTCTAGTAAGTGCCTCTTTTCAGGTACGAGAAGTGCCCCTTTTCACTTTTAATAAGTGCCCCCTTCACCTCTGATAATTGCCCTATTCAAAACTGAGAGGTGCTCCTTTTACTTTGACAACTTCCCTTTTTTTTTCCTTTGTAAGAAGTGCCCCTTCTCCTTTTAATAACTACCCTTTTTTAAACTCGGATGAGCACACCTTTCATTTTAACATGTGCCCCTCTTATTTTCTAATAAGTCCCCCTTTTCCTTATGATAAGTGACCCCATTAAAAAGAGAGAGCTCCTTCCCCTTCTCATAACTGCCCCTTTTAAAAATCTGAACGGTGCCCCCCTTTCATTCAACAAATGCACATTTTCCTTTATTATAAGTGCCCCTTTACATTTTCATAAGTGCCCCTTTTCATATCTGGTCAGTGCCCCTTTTCAACTCTGATAATTCCCCTTTTAATAATGATACGTGCCCCTTTTCCTTTCTAATAAGGGACCTATCCCCTTTTCACCTCTTATAAATGCCCCTATCAAAATCTGATGGGTGCCCCTTTTCCGCAACAAATGCCTATTTCCCATTTTCTTAAACGCCTTTTTTTCATCACTGGTGAGTGCCTCTTTTCAGGTGAAAAAAAATGCCTCATTTCCACCTCTTATAATTATCCTTTGTACTTTGACACGTGCTCCTTTTCTTTTCTAATAAGTGTCTTATCCCTTTCGATAATTGTCCCCTTTTCATGTAATCATTAAACGTGCCCCTTATTTAAAGCGACTAAGAGCAATTTCCCCCAAAGTTCGCTCGCTGCGCCTGCTCTCATTTAAAGATGATATAATTATGTTACTTATCAAAGGTCTTTTCAGTCTTCCGTTATGAGAATGTGCTTATAACCCCATTACGATTGGCTTTTTTCCTCTTTATAAGATGTAATTTTTCGCACTGCGACCTCACAGATCTTTAAAATTTTTCTCGCTCGCTTCGCTCGCTCGTAAATGCATATTCAGACATCACACTCAACTGTAAAGTATGATGCTTAAGCAATATCTTGTATGATGTATGAAGAGAAACAAATATTGAAATCATCCCTGATAATGTAATCACAATGTAGGGGTATATACCAATGTCTAAAAAAAATTGTATATTTTCGCTTTGAGATTTCCCACTGTAGGTGCCCTTTTTTTTCCAGAAAGTGCCCTTTTTTGTTGGTGCCCCCCTTATTTGGAAGTCGCTCGGCCGCCCCTGTTCCCCTCCCTATTCTCCTTTTTTTTTCTTTGTTTTCTTTCTTCTTCTTCTTCTCTCGAACTTCTCCTTCAATCTTCTGATTATTTTTCTTCTTATTTTTTTTTTTAAACATCACTTTATTGTTCAGAACTTGCACAACAAAGGAGAACAATAGCCCAGGACAATTCCATTCTTAATTCGTTCTTTATCTTCTTCTTCTTTGCTTTCTCTTTCTTCTCCTCCTTTTTATGATCTCCTTCTTCCTCCTCTTCTTCTTCCGGCTTCTTCTTCCCAAATTGCGTACATATGCAAATTATTTAACTTGATATTTCATTCATGACTTGTAACAGAATTCCGAAACCTATAGGCAGCTAAATTGCATAAAAACGATAGGTGCGTAGATTATTATGCTTTGCATATTTTGCATGTTTGTGCCAACGGAATAGTGTTAGATGCGCAAATAATTTATAAAAATTATGATTATAAGCCTTTCATATTGAGCAGTATGTGCATTCGACATTGGGACGTTCAATTGACCATGCACGGCAACGGGCCACAGGCGAAGAGCAAGATATATTTTGTGGGTGTGTTCATAACGAAATGACAATGTCAGCAATAGTTGTTTTGGGGGCAAATTAAACTTTCAATTTCAAAATGTTCAACTTGAGGCACGAACCGGCAACAAAGAATAGGCTACCCCTTTAAAGCTGTGTAATTTTTCAGATTGTGCCTCCCCCTTTTCTCCAATTCTTTTAAACAAAAACCTGGATCAGTCCCTGGTCAGAAGTATCTTGAATTGTTTATGCCATGTCGCTTCGCTCGCTCGAAAAGTTGGTAATCGGAAACCTCACACACCCTTCTCGTCTCTGTTGAAGAAGACGATTGATGGCGCTATACCGACAATATTAATAGTGAATATGAATCGCGTTTTACGGAAGAGAAGTTCAAAATATTGCCAGGGGATTGTAGGAAAGATCACTTGTATTTCAAAATAGGCTCACTGATAATATTTCACGCATTATTTTGTTGATATAAAACTAAATATTTGTTGAAATTGTACATAGAATAAAGCAGAACCGTGACAATAAAACACTTAGCTGTAGGCAGGGGCGACCGAGCGACTACCAGGGGGGGGGGGGGCACCAATGAAAAGGGGCACTTTCTGGAGAAAAAAGATCACCTACAAAGAAAAATCTCAAAGCGAAAATATACAATTTTGGTATAGACATTGGTATATACCCCTACATTGTGATTACATTATCAGGGATGATTTTAATATCTGTTCCTCTTTGTACATCATACTAGATATTGCTTAAAGATAAAGTTGATTTCTGGTCATGCTATTGCATTGTGATAGAAACAGTGTAGAATCTATCCGAAAAGGTTGATCATCTAGCATATAAGTATTGATGTGTACTGCAAGGTTCTGAAATCATCAAAATGATAAGAAATTTGGCCCAGTCTTGGTAAAGTTACAAGCACTGTGCACAGAAAGATATATGTGGGACTACACGAACATGTGGCATAAAAATCCGTCCCGATGTTTGTGTTGTTACATATTATAATATTAAGGCATTTGAAGAGCCATGCTTTTCAGGGAACATTTTGTTATCTGATGTTCTTCCACACTTCAATGTCAATGATAAAGCTCACAAATTATTTTGCACCTCTTCCCAGATAAAAAGATGTAATTATGAGAAGAGGAATGGGCACTTATATGAAGGAAAAAGAGCATTTATTAAAAACGAAAAGGGGCAGTTGTTAGAGGTGAAAAGGGGCCCTCATCAGAGATAAAAAGAGCACTTATCAGGAGGGGAAGGGGCAGTTGTCAAAGTAAAACGAGCATCTCTCAGATTTGAGTAGGGGCAATTATCGAAGGTGAAGGGGCACTTATCTGAAGTGAAAAGGAGTAACTTCTCGTACTATATAGATGAAAAGGGGCATTTATGAAAAGGGGAAGGAGCTCTTTTTTGTTGTAATGGAGCCACTTATCATAAGGAAAAAGGAGGGCTTATTCTTATAGACCAGTTCACGGTTAGCACATTACTGCAATGACCCCGAATATCCTCAGATCTTCAAAACATAAAGAGGTCCCACTGTGTACATTTTGAAATAATCACTCCTACAGCAACGGAGGTGCTATAATTATGAATAGCCTTTGTTTCCCCTTTTCAAAGAATACTTCCACCTGTGTATTATAGAGTGCACTGCTCGTGCATTTATGAATAATGTTACATAACTTCCATGAGTATTTCGTCTCCGTGTATTTCAAAATTTGTTCTGCAATGATCTTTATCTGCTCATGCTCAGACTGCAACCGTGAACTGGCTTATTAAACAGGGGTAGTGTTAAAAGGGGAAGGGGCACTTGTCAAAGTAAAATGGGCACCTCTCAGATTTGAATAGGGCAATTATCAGAGATGAAGGGAGCGCTTATCAAAGGTGAAAGGGGCCACTAATCTCGTTCCTGGAAAGGGGCGCTTACTAAAGATTAAAAAGGGCACTTATATTATGACAATGGAAAATGGACACTTATTGCAAAAGAAAGTGGGAAGTTGCCGAAGGAAAAGGGGCCGTGTCAAAATAACAAGTGCACTTATCAGATTGGAAAGAGGGAAAGGGCACTTTTCCTATGTAAAAATGGGCACTTCTTACAAAATTAAAGGGGTACTTTTGGGGTACTTAAAATGTGGGAGGCACTGTGGAACTTGTAAGTCAAGAAAGGTTAAATTGTTCATTCAGCAGCCAGCTTACACAAACAAATTGTCCCTTTTTTTTAATTTTAAAGACATTTTGGCTTGCACCCAATAAACAAATAAATACAAATTGTTTCCTTTGTTCCATTTTCTATATATTTTATTTTTATTTTGCCCCCACCCCACCTCCACTTTACAAACCCTGAATTCTCCCCAGATTTAAAAAGAAAATTGTGTGAAGCGTTGTTGGATATTACTTTAAATTTTAGATTTCAGAAAATATTCAAATAGTGACTGGGAAACCAAAGACTGGCATACACTTAACCCCCCCCCCCCCCCCCCGCCAAAAAAGAATAATAATAATAATAATAACAGTCATGTTTACATTTTCAACAGAATATTTTGAAATGTCTAGATTCGCATGAGTAGTAGATTTATATGATTAAATTGTGGGGAAAGTACTCAGATGCAATGGCAGTTGATATGGATTGAAGTTCCTCTGCCCCCCCCCCCCCCCCCATCGTCATTTAAAGTAGTTTCTTTTCTATCTGGGAACAGACTAAGGTTTCCACTTGTTGAGCGGAATGCCCATGTCACTTTATCACATGATATTCTTTGCATCACAATGCCCATCAGGACCGACTCACTAAGTGAGAGATATGTATTCTGTTGTTCGGTTGGTTAGCTGTAGTTATATGTTTTTTCCTCTGATTTCGTTTTTTGGACCACATGGTCCAACTGACTTGCATCAGGTACCTGCTCAATGTCACGTCACCAGACGGTGAAATACAGACTCACGTCACTTCTACATGAAAATCTTCATGACCAGAGACACACTCTCTTCTTATCTTGCGAAAGAGACATTGTGAACGCCTTTATAAAACACGTTTTAAGAAGAGACCTCTCATGTCACTTGTTGCCAGTTACTTTTATTTGAACTGGGTAAGTTTATGTGTGAATCATTTCATTTCGTATTTATCAGGATCAAGGGAAACAGTGAGTATAATACATTATTTTTTACTCGTTGGAACTTGCTTATATGAAATCATGTGGAATCCTTTATTGTAATTAACAAGTGCAGTTTTGCTGTAGTGTCAGGACAGAATGATTACATGCTGTAACTGAATAGCGTATAATTGAATCCATAGTTCATTGTATCAATGGTACAAATAGATTGTAATCATGTAGTTCAGTAAAAGTAACTTTGCGTAATTATAATTTTGCTCTGGAAGCAATCACATTAAATATGCTTTTAATCATGTGTCGTTACTGGTAAAATTCATTGACTATTCTATCATGGAACAGCATTTGGAAATGATTCATATAACAATTGAATTTGGTTTAATCATTTTAATTCTACTCTTTCAATTTATATATTATTTAATAGGAATTCTACCATAGTTTGTCATTCTGATTGACTCATTCCAAATTCCTAAATTGTCTTTGATGCTATAAAAGAATAATGATGGTGGGTGGTTGGTGCGAATGTAAATAAGGTGTATTGCCTGTCATTGTGTGATAATGATGATGTTCTCGAAGTTCTGACTCAATTATTCCATTGTGGCCCGTGGATGGAAATACAGATTTCCGATGTTTAATGGATAATGTGTCAGCGTTACTAGCTGATGAAAATTATGTTTTATGTTATGACAATATTGATTGTTATTCAACAAAATCTTTTTACTTACATTCATCAATATTATAAATGACTGGAGTATTAATTGATTGATATTCTCCTGTTTCTTGCAGGGCTTTGCTTTGGTTTCGTCTGATGACAAAATAAAATGATGAACTAAAAATACACCACGTCTACAATTTTCTTTATTGGAAGTTTACCCACGAAATTATCATCCGACAAAGGTGTACCCTTCCTATTTCAGAGGAGATATATTGACGTCATGGCAAACGGCTCAATCTTGTACTCATTGTTCGTCGCTTGTCTTCTCGTCAAGTCGTCCTTTCAATCTTTACATCAACTCGATGGAGATTCGCTGATGACATCCTTAACACTAGACATGGACAAATCTTTCCATGAATGCGATCAGAACCTTGAACTGAAAACAGCTTCTTGCAGCAACCTGGACACGGTTCCCGAGAATCTTTCTGAGGATACCGAGGTGCTTGACTTATCTTGGAACAATATCACCAAACTCTTGAACTCCTCATTTGAAGTATACCCTCTAATCAACTCCTTGGACATTTCTAACAACGATGTAAGAGCGATAGAATCCGCCACTTTTTACCCCCTCAAGGACTTAATGCACCTGTTTCTATCCGATAACCCGCATCTTGTGCTTCCAGCAACAGGCGTCTTTATGATGTCTTCACAGCTTTTATTTCTTAATTTAGCGTCATCAAAATTGAATTCGCTCCCCAATGACATTCTAAAATGGAGTCCACGTCTAGATTCTGTAGATCTGTCCTTCAACAACCTCTCCTTCATCAATGTAAGCTCTTGCGACATAGCCGACAATGTATACATGGTTAATAATCGACTACAACTCCTGACGGCGAGAGATTTTACCTTTGTGTGCCAAACGGATTTTTTAGATCTTAGACTCAACCCTATCCTATCAGTAGACCCTGATGTGATCGCATCACTACATGTTCAATCTTTGATTTTAGGTGGCTACCCTTTGAGTTACGAGGTGTTGCAGAACATCATCCTCGGACTATCAAAATCAGACATCGAACAACTTACAATCATGGATGGTTCTGTTGGTGCGTTTCCTAAAGGTTTCTTTGATCCTCTGCGCGATTCTTCTCTCTCTTTTCTGGACTTCGAGAACAACGACCTGAACAGCCTCCATCCTTTAGTTTTCTCAAATTTGACAAAACTCAAAAAATTAAGTTTCAGTGATAACAACCTCCCCATAGACGAAATTCGACCAGACTTTTTCGACGGCATGAATGCGTTAAAGGTACTGATAATCAACTTCAACCAAGTAAAACAAATAAATCCTCACAATCAGACTTGGAAAGTGGACTTATCGGAGTTTTACTTATGCGGTAATCTGTTTACAGAAATATCTGCATCTGTATTTCGCGGCTTAGGCAATTTGACTGTCTTAGATATGAGCTCGAACGAATATCTCTCTGTCTTTGAGCTGACGGCCTTTTCGGGACTTGACAATATTCAAACCATTGATTTGGAAGGGTGTCGATTACATGTTCTGGAATTGAACACCCCATTATTAAGTTCACTTGCCCTAAACTCTCTTTATCGCGTCCGGCTTCCTTTTCGACCAGGAGAATCGTTTAAACATTTACAATCCCTTGTTAATTTATACATGATAGACTCTTTCCTTGACTGGACTTCCCTATGGAATGCAACTGCAAACGCATCTCTTTTCGATGGATTATTGGATCTTAATCAATTGGAATTGAGTAGAAACCCTATCCTGAGTGGTATATGTGAAATATATCCACAAGTATTCCGGCAACTCTCTGGTTTACAAGAGCTAAATCTAGACTACTGCGATATTTCAATTCTACATCCTCTTGTCTTCTCGGGGTTGGAATCTCTTCAGAAGTTAAGTTTGGAGGGAAATGACATCCATCATATTCATGATGATGTATTGTCGAGGTTGGGTCAAATACAAATTATCAACTTTGAAGGAAACCGTATTGTGTACTTGGAGGAGCTAATGTTCTTAAATAACTGGAAGCTCACAAATCTTTCCTTGGCCGACAACAAATTAACGCACCTTAATAAAAGCGCTTTCGAGCCGATCTTTTCCTCCATTTTATCACTTGATCTATCAATGAATCCAATTAATTGTAACTGTGATCTAAAGTGGCTTATTGATTGGTTAAATGGACCTATACGACTGAAAGACAAGGAAAATACTATTTGTTCGTTGGAATCTCTGGAGCCTCTTCGTGAGAAACCCCTGCTTGATTTTAATCCAAATGAACTCTGTATAAAGAACTATGGTCTATTCTCTCTGATTCCCCTCGTCTCCATTAGCGTGGTTGTAATCATCGTGCTGTTGTATCACTACCGATGGCAGTTGAGGTACAAGCGATTTCTCTTGAAACTGGCCGTACTGGGCTATAAAGAGATGCGAGACGCTCGAGACCACAATGACTACGAGTTTGACGTGAACATCATTTTCTACGACGATGACGAAGATGACGACGAATGGATTCGCGAACAGCTTCGACCGGCTCTTGAAGAACGGCTTCCACAGTTTCAGAGGAATGTCTTTGGTGACCAAGACCTTGTGTTAGGTATGCATTACTTAGATTCCGTCGATTACGTGGTGAGCCATAGTTACAAGACCATCATAGTGCTTAGCAGAGCTGCTGTGCACGACCACTGGTTTATACTCAAGTTCCGTACGGCCATGGACCACGTGAGTGACACTCTGACTGAATTCGTAGTCGTGATCTTCCTCGAAGACATCCCAGATGATGAAATGCCATTCCTATCGAGGTTGTATCTCAGTGATGGCAGGCCCTATATTCACTGGACTGAGAACGTGAGAGGACAACAATATTTCTGGGATGAATTGACCAAAAATCTTACCATTAATCGAAGGACGAATGACTTGATCCCAAACGAATAATAATGAAGGAATCTAGAGATAGTATTTTACGTATGATAGCTATCAATAATGAACTTAGTAGTAGTGTAGTAGTATATGTAGAAGTGGTAGTATTATTAGTAGTTGTAGTAGTAGTATTTTTAGAAATCGTTTTCGGACACCTATCCCCTGGCCATCCACCCCCAGTCAACTACCCCCTAGGACAACTACCCCTAGGGCAACTACCCTCTCGGACGACTACACACAGGACAACTACCCCGGACAACTATCCCTAGGATAGTGGTTGCCTTAGGGGGTAGTTGTCCTAGGGGGTAGTTGACTAGGGGTGGTTATCCGGGGATGGATGTCCAGGGGGTAGTTGTCCTAGAACCATTAGTCAGTACGATCGCGCTACTAATATGTTGCTAATATACTATTATCATCATAATTTTCTTCTTGATATTCTCATCCACTATCATCAGTACCATTATCATCATTATCCCCATCCTCATCATCATTATTATTAATAATACTATCGTTGTTATTATTATTATCATTATTATTATTATTATTATTATTATTATTGTCATCATTATCAACAATCACCATGTTGTTGTTGTTGATGTTGTTTTACTTGTTTCCGTGAAAGGCATACATTGGAATTAAAATCTAGAAGAAAATCGGTTAGATAATTGGCAACTGTAGACTTAACATGTATCAGCGTGGCATGGTGGCTTCATGAGATGGTTGGATGCAAATCTTTATAGTACTTGTATCGGCAGTTTATTTCTATTTTTCAATATTATAATTACAATCACCATTTGCTGAAAAAGAGAATTCGAAGGTTTCTACTTATTGATTCATATTACTCTAAGGCTCAACGCACACTACACGATTTGACTGCGATCCGATTTTGGAAGAATTTACAACAGCATTTTGTATGAACATTTCAACATGTAAATTCTTTAATGATTGAGGATCTGTTTATTCACGTAATAATATTAATACAAATCTGACTTTTAGGGGATTTCAAGCTTACTACAAGAATCAGATCGCAGTCGGATCGTGTAGTGTGCGCCAGTAAGTGCAATTGTAAGTGTAAGTGTTTATGGAGAAGTGAATATCTTCAAGATAATCAAAAAACCCATGTCCATGAACCTCTTTAATCATAATAATAATAACATTCGTTCTCGTATAGTGCATATCACATTTAAACGTCTCTATTATGCGCTTCCAAATTTGGAAATTATTACAGCGGCTTTAGCTGTGCTGCCATTACGGCGCTCTAGCATTTCAAGGATTTAATTCATGCCAGGTACCCATTTACATCACCTGGGTTGGGTTCGGCAAATGTAGATTAATGTCTTGCCAAAGGACATTAGTGCTGCGGAGGGACTTGAACCGCGGACCTTTTCTGTAGACCACGGTTTGGAACATAACACGAGGAGTTATGTAAAACTAAGGGTTTTTCTCATTGTCTCATTGTTTTACAAAATGTTATCTTAAATCTCTCGATGTCCGTGAGATTTCCTCAAAGATACCGATCTCTGAAAATATAGAAATTCTCGCCATCGAAAAAGTCGAACATGACTGTGGAATTGCTGAATGCTTTATAATCATATACATTGAATTGTACATTTCTGTAAATAATGCCAGGTTGCCAGTCACAACACAATTTGCTTGTTTTTAAGAGCATTTTTAATACTTCACACACACACTTTCACATTGTTGTATGATATTTTACCTTTTTAGGGTAAAACGCTCTGTCAAACAATTATTAGATCGTATTACAGCGAAAATAAATGTGTACCCGTGATTTTCATGCACAGTTTAGACGAAAAGGTCGCCTACAGAGCAAAAAAGGAGGAGGATGGGGTGTCTCCGTCAAATTAGAGCATTTTTAAACGTGATAATCAGTGATATGAAATGCGAGAACCTGAAAAGTAGCAATCTATATTGTCTTTCGAAATGAACTTACAGAAGATAATTAGGGAATGAGAGGGGTTTTCTCTTACAGCCTGGACAATTTAGAACATTATTTTTACCCGGAAATGTGAACACAAAAACGTGTGTAACTGTCAAGGGTGTCCTCCTGAAAGCCCTTGCAAATTCAGTCATACAATCAACAATGTTTCCCATGTAATAGGAGGGGGAGGGAGAGATATTGAAAATAACTTGTACTATGTCAAATGGCATTGACATCACCACCCCTTCATTTTTGGCCTCTTATAGAGCCATGACGTTTTTTGTTTTGTTTATTCTAGTCATTCTAGCTAGTGTCCGCATTAAAATATGTATTTCTTGATTTCTTGATCGAAATTCTTCATACCATTAGTTTGTGCTAGATATTTCAATTTCTCCTTGAAAGGATGCTCTCTATACATGTAATAAATTACATTAGGTTCGCGGGAGTGTTCGAAACCTCGAACCCCGCCACTCCATCCCCCTAGTTATACTTACGTATTACATAGAAGAGGTAGAAACATGATATCAAGTGAAAAATGAATTTGGAGAGAAAGTGAATGATAGGGGAAGTCGATGGTGTAGAGGAAAACAGATGCAGAGAGAATGGAGTTGAAATATAGAGAATGATAATAATAATAATAATAATAATAATAATAATAATACTCAGTTTTTATATAGCGCTTATTAGAGGGATGAGAGAGAGAGGTGGTGAAGAGTGAGAGAGATAATAGAGAGAGAGGTAGAAGAGGGAGAGAGAAAGGAGAGGGAGAGAGAATGTGTATGTGGGGGTATAATCCCTTCATTCTTGTTTTCTCACTTTCTTCACCTATCTCTCCTCATTCCTATTTCCCTACTCCTTTCACACTTTCTCTTTCTCTTTTTCTGATGTATCAACAAAATATATGGGTGTGTCAAAATCCTATTCTAAATTGTTATTAGTTGATGAAAAGCTTTATGAAACTAGGCGCTGGTTCGCTTTCTTTGTCTACCAATGTGAGCACTTGAATACAACTTGAGAACCTGGAAATATGAGATAGAAAGTGATGAGAAATACGAGTACCTGTAAACTAGCAATCTGTTGTCTTTTCAAAATAAACTTACAGAAAATAGTTATGGAGTGAGCGGGATTTTGCTCTTACAGCCAGGAAAATTTAGGACATTATTTTTACCCGGAAATAGGAATATAAAAACGGTTATAACTGTCCTACTGAAAGCCAGTGGAAATTATGTACAGTATGTGTATGTATGTATATAATTGTATGTATAAATATATACAAAGTTCAAGTATTGTTTTTTGACCACGTAATTTCTTACCTCTTTCATCTACATTGCTGTTTATCTTTATGCTATTAATATCTTTTGATTGTCTATTATTGTGATAGAAATACAAAATTAGTATGATTAATCTCGATGTAATTAAGTATTGTAAAAAGCATTTGTCTCCCCATGCTCACTGTCTCCCACGAGTTTGTATTTAGAATAGGGTCAAGATGTCGGGATTATCTCGTGGGGAGGGGTTGGTATATTGTCTTACTATATCATTTTATATTTTTCCCTTTTTATTTGAAAAGAAAAGGGGGAAATGTTGTATAAAGTATTACGAGTAATATAATTTATTTTAATTTTCCCTGTATTATATTTCACAGTCGTATGTTAATTTGTGTCATTCCTGGTTATTGTTATATTTACTCTTTAATACACTCCATTATCTATATTACATTACAGCTTTGAAATTTGTTATCCAATGTATACAAAAAAAAGTTGAGAACGATCTGTTTGGATTGAAATCAATAAAGTTTGAATTTGAATTTAATGAAATTTATGAATTTACAATCAACAATGTTTCCCATGCCATCGGGTGGGCAAAGGGGGGGGGGGGGGGTAGTGAAAACAATTTGTGCTATGTCTAATGGCATTGACATCACCCCCCCCCCCCCCTTCGTTTTATGCCTCCTACTCGGAGAGCCATGGCGATTAAAAAAATCTAGTCCTGCTAGCTATTGTCCGCATTAAACTATGTATTTCTTGATTTCTTGATCAAAATTCTTCAGAGCATTAGTCTGTGCTAGATATTCCAATTTCTTCTTAAAGGGATATCTGCTCTCTATACCGTGTGAGTCAAAAAAAGTTTACACTTAGAAAATTGCTAATTATTTTAAAATTCATCTATGAACAGTAAATTATTATACATCTTATGAAAGAATGTTTTATCCCAAATCATTTGGTATCAATTTTGTGTTGTATGTGTTCACCCTTGGATGATCACGACGCATTGTTTGCGAGAGTGCAAAAATCGACTTGCGCCAAAGTGATGCGTACAGTATGTATTATGTTGGGATTAGTGGAGTGAAAGAATGAATTAAATGTATCGAATGAAATGCATTGCATTATTTTGCATATGCTGTTTGCAAAGGTCAAAGTCACACCATCCACACACACGCGCACAAATGTTTGTTGATATTCGATATTTGATATGTGTGGCATGATTAATTTTGTTAGGGATGTTATTTAGATCTGCAAAGACCGAATTAATACCCAAATCCAAGTTGTTTTATTCAAACATCACATAAGCAACTTTGGCGCAAGTCGATGTTTGCACTCTCGCAAACAATGCTCGTATTTATCCAAGCGTGAACACATACCACAACCAAATGATACCAAATGATTTGGGATAAAACACTCTTTCATAAGATGTATAATAATTTACTGTTCACTGATGATTTTTAAAATAATTAGCAATTGTCTAGGTGTAAACTTTTTTTGACTCACTCTGTATAGGCTCGCGGGAGTGTTCAAAACCTCGAATCCCGCCAACCCATCCCAGCTAGTTACACGTATACGTACATGAATTCGTGAATGTTATCAGCATAACTTGGAAGAGATAAAAACATGATATCAAGAAAAAGAGAAGTGGATTGGGAGAAAAAGAGAATGAGAGAGGAGATAGATACTTTGAGAGGAAGGCAGAGTGAGAATGGAGGTGATATATGAGTGACGAGAGGGAGAGATCGAAATAGAGAGAAAGAAAGAGAGAGATGTATGGCAGAGAGTGAGAGAGATATTTAGAGAGAGAGAGAGAGATAGAAGAGGAGAGAAAAAGGAGAGGAAGAGAGAATGTGTGTGTGTGTGTGTGTGAAGGGGGATTTTCTGAAAATGAAAATTAGAGAGTTTATTAATAGTTATACAGAGACAAAAGAAAAACATAGGAAACTTAACAGTGACAAATTAGAAGAGGAAATCAGATGTTTAGAAATCAGCTTTTGGCTCGACCATCTAGAAATATATTTGATGAAATTGAGGAGGGATCCAACTTGAATATATTGTATTACTATACTCGACGAGGGCCGTTTAGGTTGAGGAAGGAGAACAGAAAACACAATATTTCGAACAGTTACTTAAGTTTAATAAACGGAAAAGTGTGATAAGAGAATTATATGTTAAAATATTGGATATTTGGTCACGGTGGGTTTCGAAAGGCTTTTGACTCTATACATAATTTCTTATTTAAGATCCTAAAATTATTTGTATTTGGTCAATCATTTTGTTCGTGGATTAATGTATTATGCACATATATTATTACTAGTTGTATTCAGGGGCGTCTCCAAAGGGGGGGGGGTGGGGGTGCGACACCCCCCCCCCACCTGTCAGGATATTTTCGGTAAAATTGCGCTGCCGTCGGGAAAAAAGAGAAAAGGGGAAGGAAAAAAGAGAGCCAAGGGAAAGGGGGAAAAAAAAAGGAAAAGAAAAGAAAGAAAGGAAAAGAAAGGAAAGAAAGGAAAAGAAAGGAAAGAAAAGAGAAAAATGAAAAAAGAGAGGAGAGGAAAGAAAGGAAAAGAAAGAAAAGGAAGAAAAGAAGAAAGAGAGAAAAGGGAAACAAAAGAAACGGGGGATGAAAGAGAGGAAAGAGAGGGAAGGTAAAAGCCTGAAGAAAGGAGGAGTGGGAGTAAAAGAGAGAGGGGTCGGAGTCGGGGTCACTACTGATAAGGACTGCTGTTCATGATACGAAATGAGGATCGCCATGGGGGTATCCCCCATCCAATATTCCCCTTTCTTATTATAAAGTTTGTTTGATTATTTGATTTATATGAATAGCGACCCTCATCCCGTATTATGAATAGCGACCCTCTCCTCGTATTATGAAGAGGGACCCCTAGGAATAACGACCCCCTATTTTGTATCATGAATAGCGACCCTCTTCTCACATTATGAATAGCGACCCTTTTCTCGTATTATTAATAGCGACCCCAATTGCAAATAGCGTTTCTTTATGAATAACGAGCGGACCCCTAATAACCCCCAAGGACAATTACCCCCGGAGAACTACCCCCCCCCCCCCCACCCCCGAGGACAATAACCCTATAATATTCAATCACAGTGAATCAACGATCACACTCGTCTATTATGTGCCCTATGTAGTGTTTTTCATTTTTGTTGTCTTCTCAACGATACCATATAATCTAGGGGTGTAGCATTTTCGTTCATTCGAGTTATAAAAATTGCTAAACATACGGTATTTTTCCACACTATTCTACTGTTTTCTTGGTCTGTTTTCTTGGTCTGCTATCCACATTCACGATGCTGGGGGAGGACTTTGGAAAGGCAGAAATTGATGCTATAGAATCGGCTTCAAAACGTGTTGAAAACATGTTGAAGGTAAATTCGAAGCTGAAATTTTACATTACCCTGCATACTGCACTGCACTGTAGGCCTACAGCCAAGGCAAATACAGATTGCAATTTACAGGAAGTGCTCGCGCTCGTTTATAGGCTAGGCCTATACTGTTTTGAATGTGGAGTTGCAGCCAGTGTATACAACTATAAATGGTAGAAAGGGGAAATAACTCAGTTGTGTAATCATAGACTAAATTGTGACTACATGTCAACTCATTGCAAAATATAACTGTTAGTAGTCTAGATCTAGATCTAGATTTTATTATCATTATTGTTAATATTAATTTTATCAGTTTTAATGTTAATTACTAGATTCTAGAGTAAAGTACCCGGTTTTCGGCCACTTAAGACAAAATCCTATTTATTGGACTCTTTACTTCCTATTTATTATCATTTCTTGTTCAAATCATGAAGCAAATATTATTATTATTTAAACAAAAAAAGAATCCCCCAAAAAAATCACGAATTGCCATGACAATATTCATTTCAATTTTCACTGTTTTGGAGCCGGTTATCGGCCGAGCGTTTCAGTTTACGGCCGCATGTACAAAGTCAATAGGAAGCGCTCGCGCGCGCCGTGCGTTTCTGCGCTGATGTATAGCACAAGCGGGCGGAGCAGGTATCCCACGCCGGAGCTCCCGGGTGCTCGCCTGGCCGAATACAGGCACAGCGGTGATCGGAAGTTGGAATCTGAATTAGACAGACATATCGTGTGTGCGTCGCGGTGTGCGGCTGCATTGATTTAATACATGCGATGAGATACTTTTGAGCTTGCGACCAGCACAAAATCGGGCTCTATATCTGAAAAATACTTGAAATAAAGCTCATTTTATGGTACCCATATTTCTTACATACACGCGTAAGAAACTCGATTTTTCAGATTTGGGTAGCGGGACCGCCGATTACATCGCTAAAATGTGATATTTTAGGATATATTTTTCATTGCAAATGTGGTTCTTCAGTGACACTGGCATGGTATGGTATGTGTGGGATATGTGTTATGCTATTATGCGATGTATTTTAAAGTGATTTTACCATGTATCCAACCAATTGGCCGAAAACCGGAGCTGACCGATTACCGGGTACTTTACTCTATCTAAATTAGGTCTAACAGTTAGATCTAATAGTCTAATTTATTTGATGTAGATCTAGATCTTGATCTAGAGTAAAGGAGGGGGTTTTCGGCCACTTAAGTCAAAATCCTATTTTTTGGACTCTTTACTTCCTATTTATTATCATTTCTTGTTCAAATCATGAAGCAAATATTATTATTTAAACAAAAAAAGAATCCCAGAAAAAAATCATGAATTGCCATGACAATATTCATTTCAATTTTGATTGTTTCAGAGACAGTTATCAGCATAGCGAGACATGTACAAAGTCAATAGGAAGTGCGCACGCGTGCTGTGCGTTTCCCCGCTGATCTATAGCACTAGCGGGCGGAGCAGGTATCCCACGCCGGAGCTCGCCATGGCGAAAACTATCTTTGCGGTGATCGGAAATTGTAATCTGAATTAGACAGCAATATCGTGTGTGCGCTGCGGTGCCCGGCTGCATTGATTTAATACATGCGATGAGATACTTTCGAGCTTGCGACTCATGCAAAATCGAGCTCTTAATCTGAAAAATACTTGAAATAAAGCTCATTTTATGGTACCCATATTCCATACAGACACATATAAGAAATGTGGTTCTTCAGTGACTATGATATGGCATGTTATGGTACATGTATGTGTGGGATATGTGATATGCTATTATGCGATGTATTTTAAAGGGATTTTTCCATGCATCCAGCGGACCGGCCGAAAACTGTCGCCGGCTGATTACCCCCTCCTTTACTCTAGATCTAATTTGTAATGAAAATACTGTTAGATGTTTCCTTAGTTAATTTATCAACTAATTTTCCTTCTAAAGTAACTGCTTTATTAGAGGCATTATGCAATTTGCATTATAGAAATATCTTATTCTTCTTATTATTATTTAGGATTTATTGTTGTAATATATTGTTATTAGATCCTAATTTCTATTTCAGTTATTACTGTTATTCTCCCATTGCACGTTTACTTTATAAATTATGACGTATTGATGCAGTTGTATACGAAAGTCTTCATGTGTGAGCCCCAAACAAAATATGAATATAAATTTTGTCTGGAGATCACTCTTAATTAAATGTTAATGAAATAATTGGATAATTCAAGATAATGTTAGTCCAAGCCCAGTATAAGAATTCATTCCTAGCTTCTCATTCATAATCATGTACAAAATATGTGGCTTCAATATTCAAGCCTTGATCTAAATTTACTGTCTGAGCCAAATCATTTCCATGTTATTCACTGAGCCATGCCACTTCTGTCATTCTGCTCCATAATTCCATTTTCGCTCTCCAGGTGACGCCCATTTCTAATTGACATGAAGAAGAGTATTGCTAGGGTTAATCAATCAAGTGGTTATGTCCGTTTATGTTTTGTTTACAGAGGCCTGATCAATTGGAGAGAGTGGAGCAGTTCAAGAGAAGGGAAGCCAGGAAGAAGGCGTCTGTAGAGGCACGTCTGAAGACAGCAATGCAGTCTCAGCTCGATGGGGTTAGGACGGGACTGACGCAGCTGAGTGGTGCCCTCAACGGCATCAAAGAGATAAGGACATGGTAATGTCTTTGAATATAGTTCTTTGAATGTAGTTCTCTCTTTCTCTCTATCTCTCTCTTTCTCTTTCTCTCTCTATTTAACTCACTCATGATGAACACCTCCTTCACTCACCCTTGATCCTCTTTCTCCTGTACACCTTGGTCACACTGCCAAACAGACTCTAAACCAACAGATTCTTGGTCATTCAGGGTAATTGAAATATATTTCAATTGTTTGTTAGCGCTGTTGTCAGTCTAGTGTGAGTCTTGTTGGTGTAACTAAGTTTTTAAAATAATTTTTACACAAAAATAATTATGTGTTACCAATGTGTAAGTTTATTTTTGTAGCTCCACACATTGAGTATATGATGGCACATACTTGACACTATCGAAATCCAGCCAAAACTTTATGTAGACTTGCATTATTTTCTGAGATTATTTAAAGTAAGATTGTTTTATTATTATTTCTTCTATGATTGTATTTACACAGGGTCCATGAAGTTGATGTGAGGTACAGGGAGTGTGCTGAGTTGACCTCTACACTCGGAGAGGTCAAAGAAGTAGCAAGCCAACACAGTCAGGTAAAATAATTTATTCATCCACCTCCCCCCCCCCCCCAAAAAAAAAGAAGATTAATGATAATAATAATATGACGTACAAATTTTAGTGTGGAAGTGGTTTTAAAGATTTTTTTATAAAACAGTTCATTAAAGATATATGGAAATAATGACAGAATTTAAAAGAAATTGGTTGAATGATTATTATTAGATTTTGCTTAACAAATAGCAAAAATAATTCAGAAGTTTAAAAAGAAAATGTTTTGAAAATTTATATTTTACAATGAATTTGCAGTGCGAATGTATATGTCTTGCAAAACAATATGCATTGAGTATATATACAATCATCTTTTTAAATCTGTTTGCAGTACACTCTGTACATGGTTGAATGTGTGTGTCCCCACAAATTCAAGAGGCTATATTCAAATCATAAATATGAAAAAGAATTGCCCTCACTAATATATTTGTATATGTATTTATATATATATATATATATATATATATATATATATATATATATATATATATATACATTATCAACAAAAAGAGAGGTATTCATTTAGTATTGATTTTACTTATCCAATTAGCTTGCAGCTGCTGTGGAGAATTTGAAGCACATTTTCACTGTCCCGGAAAACGTCAAGAGAACAGAGATGTACATAGAAGAAGAAAAACTGCTTCACGCCCATAAAGGGTAAGACCATGACATCTTATCACTTCTGCCATTTCTCACTTGACTTGTTTGCATTTGGATTCCCTGTATGACATCACATTACAAACAACCCATTGCCAGTGGCATGCCAGATTTCCCTTATCATTATTGATCAGGATGTCCAAGAATCCATGACTTTCTTGTCCTGTGTCCGATTTTTGGTAAACATTGATTTTTTTTCCCTACGGTAATTGTCCTTCACATAGACCTACTTTCAATGTAGTAGTAATTCTTGAAAATCTGAATGTCAATTTAGAAACAGTATGGTTGAACTTGAGGCAACCATCCCCCCTTCCCCTCAAAAAAAAATAATAGAGAGAAGAGTGGACAGATGAAAGTGAATTGAGAAGGACAAACATGAGGCTGAAACTGAGGAGAGAGAGGAAGAGAGAGAGAGAGAGAGAGAGAGAGAGAGAGAGAGGGGGGGGGGGGGAAGGGAGGGAGAGAGAGAGAAAGAGAAAGAGAGAGAAAATCAAAGCAATTTATAAATGATGTTGTCAATATGTCAAATAGATTTATCTTGTGTATTCCTTCCTCAGATTGATGGAGCTGGAGAGTTCACGAGATGACCTCCTTTATGAATTACACAAACAGCCATCAGACAATCCAACAGATAACCATGTAAGTATTCATACAAGCAAACAATGAATCTAACTTTCACGAATTTGAGTCAAAAGTTAAACAAGTAGAATAAACCATAATTTTGTGTGAAAGCCTTTAGCCATGTTAAACAGTTTGATTCTAGGTTAAAATATATATATACTACAAGGAATATTTATCATTGTAATGATACATTATGTTAGTTTTGTAGAATTGAATCACAACTTTATCATGCAAGTTGCTTCCTGAGTCTTATTCCAGTTGAGGTATTAATGGTAACTGCTTTTCTGTTATTATCCTGTTCTTTAGCAGGACAATTTTCTACATGTTTACAGTTTGATGTTTTACTATGCTTTACATAACTTTGAACATTTGAAACCCTGTTTTTTACCTACTGGTATTCATGTACATTTTTTTAAACATGAAACCTATAATAGTGGACTTAATTGACCTTTTGTTGATATTTGTTATCATTAATTGTATGTTTTGGGTGTTTTGTATTACAGCTCCTGCAAAGATATTTCTCAGAAGTAGCAAAACTGTCAGTAAGTACAAATAAACATACTCTACTTTTTACATGTACATAGTCAGTAATTAACATACACTTTCGTCAAAAATGATATCCTGTGAAAATTAATTTATGAAATTAAATGTAAGCAGACATTGTGTCAGTTGAAATTTTGGATTGTTCTTTCCATGAGTAAAAAAGATGTTTAAAAAAAGATCCCAATAAATGTTCAACCTTAAAGAGAAATAATCATAAGTGACACTAGATATGGGGCCACAATTCCCAACCACCCCACCCCTTCCTTTCTTGTATCATGAATTTTTGAAATGTTTAATCTAGAACTTACTCTAAAGGCTACTTCAAATATGACACTGTAAACCACGGTGGCATTTTTTTATGGTGACGTTAGTGTAATACGCTTCAGATTACTTTATCTTATAACACAGAGTTTAGTGAACACATTGAGGATCTTTGGTGTATACAGTTGCTATTCATCATTCATTTCTTTTACCGCGGCATATCTCAACAAGCCTTCTAAATGATGGTTGATTATATACAATTGTGTAATGTTTGATGTGCTGCATTGTAAATATTTACATATTAGACACTAATTTCTTTCTTTCGCTTTCCCTAGGACATGCTTTTCAAGCAGATAAGATTGGTCCTGCAACGTCACTTACTCATCGCTAGCAGACAGCCTCAGCTGGTCGTCACATGTCTTCGTATTATAGAAAGAGAAGAGAGGTGAGTTGCTTTTTATATGTTAACTACTGAAGCCCCATTGACACATGATGCAGTAAAATGCCTAAGAAAATGATGCCTCTGCAAAAATACAAGCATGAAGTTTTATGCCAGTTAGTAGGTAAAAAAAAAAGAGACTCCTGATTTGATTTTTCTTCAGTTTATTTACATTTTGTATGTCCAAATTATCCATTCAATTTATGGTAAACAATTATGATTGTTCTTTTTCTCTAAATGCCTTCCTTCAATTATCTGTGTGCTTTGAATCAGTTGTGCAATTTCGAAGAGAATCTTGGTAAAATTTAATAAGAAAATGAATCTGGTCAATGACCAAGAGCCCAAAATAAGTAAAATACGTATGCCTTGTAATCTTAATGGAAAATTACATTATAGCTGTCAATATAATTTTCTTGTTCAACTCTCATAGAATTTATTGAATGAAATATTTGAAGATCTGTATGATTTTGTAATTTCATCTACTTTATGAGAGAAGTAGGTCATACAATGTAGGATGGTTTATTGAGTGACAGGTTGTATGTTACACAGGACATACCAGCAGTGTGAAATTCACACTAGCAGTATGTGTAACAATAGAAGGGTGGGTGATATGTACATTGCTGGAATGAAGAAATCTACATGAACTCAGGAAGTAATTTCTTGGCTTAAATTATTTTGTAAACAAGGAGGAATGTAATTGACAATATAATCGATGACCAGTAATATGAGAGATGCTGAAGTTCAAAAGGTCATTTCATATGTGAGTGAGTCATTTTAGAAAACGTTTTTTTTAGAGAAAATGTTGAGTTCATATATGTATTGTGATTAGGTATTATTTTTTAGAGTGGACTTAACCTTCCAGAAAGTTGCCATGGACTAGGAAGAAATTTGATGTGGTAGTTTTGTAACCAAATTGATCAGAAACTTTCCTATCATTATCACTTCAAAAATATTTAAAGCAAGAACAGTGTTGTTGGATGTGTTGATTCAAAAAGCTTTATGGGATGTGAAAGCTACATGAAGGGATTTAGATAAATCGTAGTGTGTTTTGCTGAATATCAATAAAAGTAAAGGTATAAGTTATCACAGGAATAAATAAAAAGGCTTAATTCATAATTTGTTTAATTACTTAATCTTGTTTGAACACCTGATGTGAGGGTACATTGTGATACAAACATAATTTTATCATACTTTGATGTAACACAAATGTTTATGTTATCTTCTGTAAGTCTCTATAAAACAAAACAAAGCATGTCATTCTATCTCTTTCTTGTTTTAATTATCTTTGTTTTTTTCTTCTTCATTTGATCAGGATTGATAAGAAGATGTCAGATAGAGAGAAGATGGCCGGGTTCAAGGCACCAGGGCGCCCTAAGAACTGGCGTAAGAGATGTATTGACGAGCTCAAGAAGGTGGTTAATATCAAGTAAGTTGATCTTTCAGTACAAATCTTATATATAATAATAATAATAATAATAATAGTAATACTCAGCTTTTATATAGCGTGAATAACAATAAAGTCTCTAAGTGCTTCCAAATTTGGAGATCATTACTCCAGCTTTAGCTGTGCTGCCATTACAGCTTATAATTGTGTTTCAGCTTATAATTGAATTGCTTTATAAGCTAGTACCGATAACTGGATCAACAGATCCAATTCACTTGCTTACACCCTGCGAATTGTGAAACTTGCGTTACCCCATTGTATTAATTTTTTATATTTCAAATTATGTTTTTTTAACTGGTATATATTCATTTTGTATTTCTTATTCAGAGTGATCGCTAATTGTTACAAGGTTATAATGTTAAACCCAAATTGCTGTGTTACGGAATTAATCATGTATGTAATTCGTCATATATTTTCTCAAATTTCCCGTTACTCAGGATTGAAGGTAGCCAGTTAGAAGATCGGAGCATGGAGCGCATGTGGTTAGTGCGCCATCTAGAGTTGATCAGACAGTACATGGTGGAGGATCTTCAGGTTGTCAAAGTAAGTGTTATATTTATACCAAATTAGTTTTGTTTTCAAATAATTTATTTGGTACCACTAAGATATACCATTTTATGTATTTCAACTCAAATATGATCCTTGTGGAAAGTGAACATTTTGCGATATTTCAGTAGCACAGCTGCTATTCTTGATAATTCCAAAATGATTAGATATAGTATGTAACTGATGATAATAATAATTGATTCTTATTGAGCGCAACTACAGACAAAATGATCAGAGCGCTATTACAACAGTAAAGAAACATACTAATCATAACAATCAAACAAGGAACAGTAATTAAGATATTATGAACGAAAAGAAATTCAGATACTCAAAACATACATGGATTCAAGATGGAAAGAGTTGGGTTTTAAGTTTTTTGTGAATGTGTCTTTTGTACTACATAGGCGGAGTTGTTGTGGTAGAGTGTTTGAAAAACCTGTTTGAAAAACCTGTATGTAAGTTTACATATTTGTTTAAAAGATGTGTGAACAGGTGAAAGGACCTAAGTTCCTGTTAGGTTATAATACTCATATCTGTGTGTATTTGTAACAATTTATGTGTGTTGTCATTCATCATTGTGTAAGTATACAACAGTCTGTCAGTAAAACTATTATTCATTTTGCCTTAGCACAATTTTCTCTCCCAGTAAACTAATGTGATAATAATCTTTGTTTATGTTCTTGATTGCAGTACCTGTGTGTCCCCCTGTTTCCTCCCGATTACAAGATCTTTGAGTTCTTCATCAAGACCTACATAGAGAATGTCTCTGGACATGTAAGTAATCGCAGCAGATTTCTTAAACCTCTACAGTGCATATCAAAAAAAGTACCAAACTTTGGCAGATTCCCATTTAAAAGTTATAACTTGTTCAACCTTGAATTATATTTCATTTTAAAGAGTAATTAATATTCTGTTTAATGATACCTTATTCATAACTTTCCTGCCACGGATGACTGAGCAGTAGCCTTTTCAAAAAGTGCTGTCAAAATCCTCTTGTACCAAGTTTGGGCTGAGGCAATGATTGTGGGTCAAAAGCCCTTGGGCGTTGAAATATTTCAGTCTGAGAAAAGATATGTGGTGGTCAGTCATCCAGAAAAGACATGAATAGGGTATCATAAGACTGAAAACAAGTTACTCTTTACCATGAAATAGGTTTCAATAACACACTAATTATGACTTTTTAATTAAAGCTACTGAAGTTGGGTATACTTTTGTTTATATATGCACCGTATAGTGCCACCAAGTTTACAATTGTTTATCACAAATATTAATTTGTAAGACAAATATTGATGATGTTCCCTCTCTGTGTGTTCCTCATTGTCACATACCATGTTTCATGATATCAAACTCGTAGTTTTAAGAATCTGTCTTGAATCTCAAGAAAGAAAGGATAAGCTTCTTTTTTTCGTACAAAAATGGATACATTTTGAAAAAATCAACTGCCAATGGCACTGAAAAGAATACTTTTGAATTACTGAATAAAGGAGTCTATTCTTGTAATCCTCAGGTAAAGGGTCATGTTTTGGAACTAGAATACCTGGTACCGGTACTTTCTCTAGAATATGGGATTAGGTGTAATTAGGAGATGAAGGCTTTATTGTGCTTTGTGTCTTTCATAAGGAAGGAAGAAGAGTTGTTATCTTCCCCTTCCTCTATTTTAGCTAGCTTTCAATGAAAATACATCATTAAAGACGATACTTAATGAAGCTTTTTTTTGTTATGTTCAGCTTCAAGACCTGATTGGTTCTGGCCTGGAACACAATGAGATTATTCAGATGCTAACATGGATTACAGAATTCAAGTAAGTTCTCTTGAAGTACATGGGAATACTGTATCACAACGACATACATGCTCTATTAGAACGGAAATCACTTTTACTACTACTTGTTCATGTACATGGTCAACAATTTATTATTATTTTTCAATTTCATAACATACTTGACACTGTGAGTGAGCCCAGTTGACTTTATCAAATTCTTTATTGAAAAAAAGGTACTAATCAAAAGTCACAAGAAAATTTGACTGTAAATAAATGTTGGATATCGTTCACTGCTTATGTTGAATATTAATTAAATATAGCTGATGCCCTGCTCAATGCAAACTCTAGTTGAATACATCAATTATGAGGTCTGCTACCGGAATAGGCCAATTTTGTAATGTAACCAAATTTAATGGATACGTCTTTGTGAAGTGCCACGATACAAATTATTTCATTCACCACATGAAAATTATAGCATTTCAATAGACAGTAGGACAAACATTATGGCTTGACCTACCTAGCAACACTTGATATATGCAGTTTGCATTCTGACTATCGAAATAGTGAATAGTATTGAATTATTTTATCAGGTGAATGAAATAATTTGTATTGAGGCACTTCACTAAGTCTTATGTATTACATTTGGTTACATTATGAAGATGACCTATTGTATCGCAAAAGATTTATGTCTTGCTTAAAGGACATTAGTACTAAGCCAGGGCTTGAATCCATCAAAGTACATATTCGGTCAAGTTTTGAACACTTTTGTTGCTCTTCTTTACCTCTCTGCACGGATGCTTGTTTGCCACAAGTGCAATATTTTTCCCAAAACATTAACCAGCAATGGATGGAAGGATTGCTTTGTGCAAAACAATGGATTTGCAAATTTTCTATTTCTGGTCTCAATTAGCTGGATTACAAGCCTTTGGTATATCTATCCCCTGATAAATACAGTTAAGAGCCTGATACTGATATCAATATTAATAACTTAACAACATTTGCTTTATCCCTAGGGGCTAGTGTTAGTGAATAGGACATTTGTACGTAAAATATTAACACAAGCCACAAAGGTCAGTTCAGCAGACGATAATTTTGCAAAATCGATAACACTAGCTACCGGAAGTTGATGATATTCAGAGGTCAAAGCCTTAACACCAGCTGTTTTCCATTTCGGTGTTTAGGGCTGGTGTTAGTGTTTATTCAATGTGGCAAAAGGAGATAATTTGCATCTTTAATCAATAATTTTAAACCACTCAACTACAGCAGCTCCACTTTATCGTTATCATTGGTATCAGAACTCCACACTAACCTTTTGACCCACCATTGTCTGCTTGTCATCCACAGAGGTCCAATGCTCCTTGGTCACCCTGAACTTGGTATAGACATCAAGAAAGAACCTGATGCGCTCTCAGATCAGATGGTAGAAGATCTGCAGCAAGAGTGAGTCTGGTTTGCTCCCTCTCTCTGAAATGTATATGTGCTTCACCTTTAAAGCCCCATTGTCCTACATGTAGCTACTTGCTCCCTCTATATAGCAAACAATGCCGAAGCGGTGCCTGTTGGTCCCCCATGATCCTCTTTTTCTTATGTTAATTGAGAGCTGATTTGATGAGATAGCGACCTGTCAGTGACCATGCTGGGTAGTCTAATCCCTCCTGGCCAAACTAGTACAGATGGGCTTTAATACTTGGAATCATTTTCCACAACTGATGTACAATGTGTCAGGTATAGATGGGTTTTAAATGCCAGCATTTTTTCCATCTTTTTTTTCTTTTACCAGAATTTCTTCCCAGTAAATATAGTTTTACGTTGTTCTTCTTTCAGTTCTTGCTTCTCTTTTCCATTGTGCCTTAACAGTACATGAGTATTATTATTCATTATTGTAATTAATCTTGATGGTTTATTTTCTGTCTTGTAAGTACGAGTGTTGGACAGGTTGTTTTGTGGAGATGTGGAAAATAAACCTATAATGATTTTATCAAGGATATGAAGTGATGAAAATGTAAGACAGAATCAAAATTGAAGAAAAAAATGGTGACGGACGGACAGATATGTATAGTTTCTGTGGCATCCAGTTTATTTGAACCATAAAAAGCTTGTCTCTTTCCTTCAGTTCAACTTGGGTTGATCCCATGGAGCTTTGTATGTAAGTATGTATGTATGTATATGGGTAAACACTGAATAGCCCGAGAGCAATTAAATACCTACCTTGTGGAATCATTATTTAGAATACATATTTGTAAACTAGATTGCACAGTTAGACTTACATTGTTCTGCTTCCTTTTGTTTTATGATTCAGATACATGAAGACTCTACACACCAATATTCAGTTCTGGATGGCCAATGCTATGGAAACAGATACCAAGGTAGGATTTATTTTCCTATTGTGGACGACCTCAATACAAAATAGGCAAATGTGATAATAGAAATTGTTATGATATTTGAAATAAGAGAACAGATATTGAATGAAACAAGTTCTACACCATGTTGAATAAATTACATGAGATGGAAATTAATTTATCAGAGATATTGATTTTATGTTTTATCATCTCCATAGTTATTCCCGGCAATGGGAAAATAACATCATAATCATTATGTATAATTGTCGATAAAAAAAGACATCATCATCACCTTCATTATTATTGTCACCACCACTATCATCATCATCATAATCATCATCATCATCATCATCATCATCATCATCATCATCATCATCACCATCACCAAAACTTCATTATGACCACCACCATCATCATCATCATCATTATCACCACCACCACCACCATCATCATCATCATCATCATCATCATCATCATCATCATCATCATCATCATCATTATCATCTCCAAAACATCATTATGACCACCACCATCATCATCATCATCATTATCACCACCACCACCACCACCATCATCATCATCATCATCATCATCATCATCATCATCATCATTATCACCACCACCACCATCATCATCATCATCATCATCATCATCATCATCATCATCCCCATCATCATCATCATCATCATCCCCGTCATCATCCTCATCATCATCATTATTATCACCACCATCATCATCATCATCATTATCACCACTATCATCATCATCATCATCATCACCACCATCATCATCATCATCATCATCATCATCATTATCACCACTATCATCATCATCATCATCATCATCATCATCATCATCATCGTCATCATCATCATCATTATCACCACTATCATCATCATCATCATCATCATCATCACCATCATTATCACCACTATCATCATCATCAGAGCTGCCAACTAGTACGGATTTCCCGTAATTGGTACGGAAATTAACGACCATTACGGAATGTTGTCTCAAATTACGGATTTAAAAAAAAAAAAAAAAAAAAATTTTTTTTTTTTTTTTTTTTTTTTTTTTTTTTTTTTTTTAATGAATTAAATATGATTTATCGTAGCGAGTGCTGTGAATAGGAGCCATTTTTCATGATAAACTGTGTTGTGATGACCTGAAATTCAATACTTAACATCTTTGTGTGAGTAAAATCACCAAAAATTTCAGATAATCATGCGTCCGCGCAGTGTTGGCGTGTCGTTTTTTTAGATTCATAGCGCCGCATAAGAAATTACTGATTTATACCCCAAATTACTGATTTTGAGCCTTGTGATTACTGATTTTCTGTTCTGGAGGTTGGCAGCTCTGCATCATCATCATCATCATTATCACCACCATCATCATCATCATCATCATCATCATTATCACCACTATCATCATCATCATCATCATCATCATCATCATCATCATCATCATCATCATTATCACCACTATCATCATCATCATCATCATCACCGTCGTCGTCATCGTCGTCGTCGTCGTCGTCGTCATCATCATCATCATCATCACCCTCATCCTTATCCTATACCACTCTGTTTCTTACATTTATGAAAATCATATCTTGAAACACCATTGCTAAATTTCAATGATTTCTTCTGTCATTTTTCATTTTAATATAAGACACTCATGTACATTCAGATGGGCAGGGAGGGGGTAGATAAGAGGGAGAGAGTAGCATAATGTACTGTCACGAAATTGGTTTCATTTCGTAGATAGCTATTTCGGCGTAGATGGCGTAATTCAAGTTAAATAAACGATGCTATAGTCACGTGTCAATTTCAAGAATGTTTGATCGTGCATGTTTTCGACGGTTTTAGTCTAATTACTTTTCTACCATGAATAATTACTTGTTCTCTTCTGTTTAGTTTTATAGATTAAAACTACTGCTTTCATTTGATATATGGTTTGTTTCAATCTGATATTGGAAAGTGAAGTTATATCAATGTTTATGTAATTCTTGGAAACCTAACGAAAATAACAAATATTTAAGAAATGTGTATATAAATCAAGTGTCATTCGTGTAGACGAGTTTCCTGTCATAGTCTACATAATTGCCGTCGCCCACTGGGCACACTTACACTGTAAGGCAATTAGGCTATGTTTGGATATTTGCCCAATAAAGTATTGCGTGCAACGAAATGATTGAGATGATCGTTTGCATGTCTTTCCATGAGGAAGCCTAAGATTGATTTCTGATCTTAGGTGATGACCATGGTTAGAATCCAGGTTGTGTTTGTTGGGTCTTTTGCGTTCTAGCATTAGACAATACCAGGGGTTGCTCTTTCGGTGGTCCGGTGATCGTGGTCTGGTAGTAGACGGATGGTAGGGACTGTACAAAGACAGACGGTCTGGTTGTTTGAAGGTGCATGCATGAAGCAAACTGGTGCGGCCAATGGAAGTTGCATGCACAAGCAGACTGGTATAGACGTCTGAAAGGTGCATGAAGCAAACTGGTGCGGCCAATTGGAGTTGCATGCACAAGCAGACTGGTATAGACGTTTGACAGGTGCAGAAGCGGAATGGTTTAGTCGGCTGGTGGTACACGACGGTACAACGGTTGGTAGTAGACGGTGGTGAAGTACAGACCTGTGACGGTCTGGTAGTGTCGACTGGACGGTGGTCGAGAGGTGGTGTCAACGTCAACGGGGCAGTATATCTCTGCCAAACGGATCCACGGCGAAATTTATACCGGACTAGGAAAACCTGCCAGCAGGAGGCATCCTGACAAGATAAACTGCTGGGAAGAACATCGACAGGAACCGGTTTCGTTACAGTACATTGTTTCTAAATGTTGTATCTTCCTGTAGGATTGGAATGGTGAAGTGGAGCCTGATGCAGATGGAGAGGGTTACTTCAGGACGCAGCTTGCAGTCATTATCTTTCAGATGATTGAGCAGAATGTAAGTGTTCCTCCTCACCGGACTCACAACAAACAAATGTAAATTCAGGCCTGATAAAAACCTGATTTAAATCAGTTTCCTGATTTTTTTTGATTTTTCCTGATTTTTTCCTGATTTTCTTTTTCTTCCCGATTGATAAAAAAAAAAAAAATCCAGATTTAAAAAAAAAAAAAATTTTACCAATTTTTTTTCTTCTTCCATATTTTATCCTGATTTTCCCGATTTCCCCTTTTATTTTCTCTACTCTTCCCTATTTTGCCCTATTTTTGTCCAAATTTTTTTTACTTGAAAGGGGGGCGTGGTTGAGGGGAAAACAAAAAACCTATTTTTTTTTTTTTAGTGCTCACTATCACCCCTGTGTAATGAACAAAGTGATAGTAGTGGTGGTTATTTTGCTAAGAAAGCATAAATGCTTGTTAGTTAGCAACCAGAGGACCAACGGCTTCAGGTCCTCTCCGAGAGACCTGGTAAGGAGGATTAATGCCTTACCAAAGGGCACTAGCGCATCGCCTTGGTTTCGAACCCGGGTCGCCAGATTACAAGACCACTGCTCTACCAAATGAGCTATGGTGCCTCTTCATAAACAGAAACTTCCACTCCATGAATATTTCTTGGATCGTAAACTAATAGTGATAGTATAGTATAGCGCTCATGTCTGGCACATTGCCACTTCTGGCATGCCATTATTATAACCCCAGTTTAAGCATTGCTGATATTACAGGGCTCAAACATTTTAAGCAATTAATTCCTGCCAAGTACCCATTTATCCTCACCAGGGTGGAGTGTGGCAAATGTAGATAAATGCCTTGCTGAAGGACATAAGTTCTGAAACAGGGGTTCAAAGCCCGGACCTTGTGGTGTGCAGTCTTATCCATTGCACCACAACACCTCTACATCCTTTTCCCGCAATCAACTTCTGTGAAATTGACAAAATGAAGTGTTGTTCCATTTGTGATTCATTGATTTTGCAGCATGATCTGGACCATTCGTGAAATTTGTGAATATTTTATGCTCTCAACATTTTACAAAAGCAGTCATCTTTCACTTGTGTGTCTCAAAAGTATACTATAAACTAAATCCCTTTTGCATCATCACATTTTATCCACTATCCTTGCTATTACTGACACTACATTTAAATGAGCATAGTCGTTATATTCTATGATTTCAGATTGATAATGCGAGCAACTGATAAATCAACAAATTGACATAATTGACTCATCATTACTGTCGCTTTTGTCTCTGTCTTCCCATCTTAGCTACAAGTATCGAACCAGATAAGCAAAGACCTAACAGTCAAGGTGGTCCTGCTCTGTGTGGAAGAGCTCCAATTATTCATTGATACATACAGAGGTCAGTTCAGTTTGAAGACAAAATATCGCAGTTTCTGTGTTGATGAACTGATTGCTCATAGCGTGAGCGATAATGAGCGATGGGGTGATAATGAGTTTGAAGTTTATAGATGCTTCTACTGTGCTTACACAGTGATGGAACATTTCATTTAGCTGCTTCAGAAAATATATGTTGGTGGGGTGTGTGTTTTGTCTTCTGTTTCCCACTACTTATCCAAACATGATAACATAATCCAACAGACTCTTAAGAATTCAGTCTGCAATATCTTATAGAATTTATGTTCAGATTACAGAAGATTTTATTGTAAGGATCAAACATTCTAATAGGTGATGCAACAAGTATTAGAATTTCCGTGGAGTGAGTACCGTCACCATTTTTTGCAGTTGTGTTACTAGGTAGTAAGGAGTAAGTCATAGAAGATGTTTCCTTTGTTTCTCCCCTTACACTCAGATGCAATCCGAGACTACAAGACTAGCCACATGGCTGATAGAAGCCAGCCAAGATTCTTCTTCCAGTATATGGTAAGTCAGTGACGTGAACTTTGCTTTGGGCTATATTTCTTCAAAGATACGTACGCATGGTTAGGAATGGGGTTGCGATGGTGTGTTAGGTTAGGTTCACTGTTTTGGGTTGATACTGAGGTATTATACTTGGCCAAGTGTCAAAGTTTGGAATTATGTTAGTTTAGATTTAAATAACAACCACTAGTCACCATGCGTATCATCAGGACAATTATCCCCCTGGACAATCACCCCCCTCCCTGTTCATTAAAGGGAATGTCTACCCTGATAATAAATTGTTTTTTTTTAGGGAGGGGGGGGGGGGGGGAGGGGGGTGATTGTCCAAGGGCGTAATTTTCCAGAGGGTAATTGTCCTAGAACCGTCACCATGTGCTATACACATATTAGACTGTAGTGCAGGAGTTGTGTCGATGCAGTCATCTTATCATTTTGCTGAGACGGATGAAATCTGCTGCAATGGTGCTTTTATGCAGCTAAACATGCTGGTCGTAATAATTCTTAATTCTGATATTTGTGTTTAATTTTATTCTTTACTCTACAGGTGGCTATTGTGAACAACTTTCATTCCTTCATTGAATTCACCAAACAACTAGAGGTATGTAAGAGTGGTGTTCAACCTAATAGTTTGATTCAATAGAATATTTGAGAGCATTTGCTCTAGGCTATGCACGAAATATGTCTGGCATAGCAATGGCTATTACATGTTGAAAGTTTATGAGGTAATGTTGTGTAAAAACCTGTAATGCTATTATCTTATACTAAATAGTCCAAGTGCATGATCCTGCACATCGTTGATCTTATTTTAGCTGTCTGTGGTGTCACAAGAGGCACACAAGGCTTTTGGAGGACTTTTGATGAGTGGGGCTTAGCAGCCTGCAGGAAAAAAAAAGGAAAAATGTTCAGAAACACATGTACATGTACAGTCAACCTTTCTATAACGACTGCCCAAGGGAAACACAAAAGTGGTCTTTTTAGACAGGTTCCTTAAAGATAAACTTGAGTTCCGGTAAAAAAATAAAATTAATTCTCACAGAATCTAACGAAACTTACACTGAATGTTCAAGATTACAAATAAATGTCATGTGCCAATGTGAGTAATGAGCATAGAAAGATAAGGAAATCAGGGTAGTACTAGCCCCGACACCATGTGTGTTGTCCCATATACATCTATCTGTGTAAGTGATTGTTACTTTACCATGACTCTGCCAAATTTATGATGATTTTGATGACTCTAGAACCTTGCATTACACACCATTACCTACATGCTATATGATCAACTTTTCTGATCCATTCCACACCTTTTCTTTCATAATGCAATCGCATTACCAGTACTCAAGTTTATCTTTAAGTACATGTTTCAATGAGAAACCAAAAAATGTGGTCTTTGTAGACAGGTGGTCACTAAAGAAGGTTTGACTGTATATCATGATACTTATTTAGATCCAACTGTTGATTAACAGACCCATACTCTTCTGCAGAAGTTAAATATGCATTTTCATGTGATGGGCCTTCACAGTACGACTATATTATTGTTATCATTACTGTTTTGATGACTGTCACCTATCATGCTTACAGAGAAGGCATCTCAAGCTACCGGTAGGAGAGACAGGGTCAACATCAGTGTTCCAGGGTCTGATTGATGCCTTCAACAAGCTAGCTGGAGAGAGGTACGACCGTTCAAATTATCAAGATTTATACAGTAGGCTTACGGTCGCACCATGTGAGAGAGAGGGGGAGGATTAGGGAGTCCTGCAAAGGACCTTCAGTAATCTTTCTTTCTAGAGTGTGTGTGTGGGCCTGAAAAGGTCTTTTGGTAATCTTTCTCGAGTTCTAAAGAGAATTATAGCGCCGGTTGGCGAGAATGGGTAGTAGGAGGGGCTTGACGTTTCAAACAGGTTGTCGTCAGGAGTGTTATCAAGAATTATAGAAGAATAGAACCACATGATTGCTATAAATTATGAATTGTACTACCATGTATACCAGTAAAGATATTACCACAATGCAATGAGGCAAGTTTTTAATCTAATCTTTACACAGTATTCTACAGAATTAGCCATAACAAAGCATGAATATGGTTTTGAAATTTAAAAAAAAGGAGGAGAAGGAGGGACTGCACCCATGCAACTGAAGAATTTAACTGCAAATGAAAATAAAATAAAATGAAAGGAATTAAACTTCTGGTAACAGGGTGCTTGAAAATATTTTCTATTCAGGGAGCAGTATTGAAACTAAAGAAACCTGACCCCAAAAATAAACAATTCAAAGCAATATACGATGTCAAAAGATGAAGTTTATGTTGATTTATATTTGTGTATTTGTTTACAGTCTTGGCGATCTCTTGTGGGAGATGTTCTTAGATCTTGAGCCTCATCTCAATCAGATTATCACAAGACCATGGTAAGTTTCTTTTTCTTTCATTTGATAAGAATACGATATTGAGATGCTGTCTCTCAGTATTTCTGTCTCCCCCCCCCCTTTTCCCTGTTCCCTATCTTTCTCTTCATCTTTATCTGTGTGTGTTTGTCCCCCCCCCCCCCCCTCTCTTATTGTCTCTCTCTCTCTCTCTCTCTCTCTCTCTCTCAGTTTCTTATGTTTCTCACTTTTGCTCCTTCTTACCCTTTCTTACCCTCCTTCCTCTTTTTTTTGTACCCTTTTCCTCTCTGAATTTGTCTGCCTTGATCTCTTATAAAATTATGAAAGTGCTCTTTTTTATATCGATGTTTTAGCTCTTACATTCCCCCTTCTTCCTTTCACTTCTTCTCTCTCTTAAGTTCTCTTTCTGTATATCATGCAAAGGTCTCATGCAAACTTAGGTCATGTATGTATCTTGCAGAGCCATTGAACTGATTAGATTTAGGGTCATGATGTCAAAGATCAAAGGGTCATACATGTAAATGAAAAATAGCTTGTAATCCTGATTTTCAGAGAACCTGTTAATGAATTGCATTCAAACTCAAATTTTAAAAATAACCCCTCTATGACGGAGGCATAATTCGACTTTGCGCAATCGAAGATCCATCTATTTTTGTATATATATTTTTTTAATTGATGTACAGGTTTCAGCACCCTGGTTCCCCAGCCCTTGACACTGTGTCTATCACCATAGAAGATTACCACAATGACTTCATCCATCTCAGACCCAACTACTTTGAATCACTCATAAAAGAACTAGAGAAGAGGACTGTCACTGCCTACGTCAAAGCCATGCTAGAGAAGTGAGAGAAATTATTAGTTTTGAAAACTGTAAAGGTAGACATATTTGCGGTACATTAATTTTCACGGATTTCGCGGTAAAATTGGAGAATGCGAATCTTAGAACTCGCGAAAATATAAGTATGACTTCTTATGCATGTTTGGAACGAGCTGAATTGTGTCTAACGCAAAGTTAAGAACCTGCGAATATGTTTTGGGGTCGCTCAACGCTAAAAATTAAGCACGCTAAAATAATAGTGTTTACAGTAGACTAGTTCAGAGATAGCGCATGTCCAATAATGTCAAGTTTGTCATGTCAAGTCATGTGAAGAGCCATTCTCATATCTTTGAAAATAATAAATACCAGTTATCATAACTATAAAATTATCACTTTAAGGATCTAGTGAGGACGGTCACCGCCTACGTCTCATTACCGAATCAGTACATGTACCAAACAATCCCAAATGGCCAGATATTTGGAAAGAGGGGATAGATACCACTCTGTGCATTTTAGAATCATCATTCAGGGTTATATAAAAGGACTAAAAGATGTAGGTCCAATGGTTACAAGCATATGTTTGCTTTCTTAGCATTCAGGTAAAACAAATTAAAAAATGAATAAATCACATGCTTCACAGTTTAGCAAATATCTTGAACGGACACCCTGAGATCCATCTAGTCATACATTATTTAATTATCATTATTATTATTTGAACATATTTCATCAGGATAACAAGATCAGAGAGGACTGGTTTACATCCTGGTCCTGAATATTAAATGCTTACACTAAAACATCAGAATAAATTAATCATACATAAATAGTTAGAATTGTTGGAATACTCATCAAGTCATGATAAAAATATTAAGCGACCACAATCTTGAGTAGAAACCAAGTAATAATTAAATGATATTTACTTAAATATATAAAAACACAATTATGGAATCAAATAATCAACTAATCTATTTAGAATCAAATTCTGTCATACATGTATGTCACATCCTTGCTGCTTTCAGACGGATGACATTCCGGACGTACGAGGAGCGTAAGGAGGCTGCAGAGAAGATCACCAGAGAGAGTGATATGCTGGAGAGGCTCTTCTCACATCTCAAACGGTCTGAGGACATGGTAGGTTACCGGGCAGCCATTTTGTTTGTGATATTTGAAGGGCTGATAGGTGTGCCACTGAATAACTGACGGTATTTTATATTATCATTTTACATTATATTTAGAAGATCACTAGAGAGAGTGATATGCTGGAGAGGCTCTTCTCACGTCTCAAGCGGTCTGAGGACATGGTAGGTTACTAGGCAGCCATTTTGTTTGTGTGACATTTGAAGGGCTGATAGGTGTGCCACTGAATAACTTGACGGTATTTTACATTATTATTTTACATTATATTGAGAAGATCACCAGAGAGAGTGATATGCTGGAGAGGCTCTTCTCGCGTCTCAAGCGGTCTGAGGACATGGTAGGTTACTAGGCAGCCATTTTGTTTGTGTGACATTTGAAGGGCTGATAGGTGTGCCACTGAGTAACTGACGGTATTTTACATTATTATTTTACATTATATTGAGAAGATCACCAGAGAGAGTGATATGCTGGAGAGGCTCTTCTCACGTCTCAAGCGGTCTGAGGATATGGTAGGTTTGATACCAGGCAGCCATTTTGTTTGTGATATTTGAAGGGCTGATAACTGATGGTATTTTACAAATTTTACAAAAATTATTGAATTGTACACTTGAAATGTGATGAATGGTGCCATATTCCCTGCAGAAGGGTGCAAACACAGAAGATTATCTTTTTTCTTTTCTTTTTTCAATTTTTTTCAATTTTGTAATGAAAGAATCGGTAATAGTACAATGAAGTGATAATCTACTACTGTTACAATATAGATGATGTGTAAAGTTTGATAAATGTGTTGTGTAGTCAAAGGCAGGCAGGACAACCTATGTCATGCATATGTCTAGAAATGTACCTCTCCTGCTGGCCATTCGTCTGTTCTTACCCTACTGCCAACGCGTAACAATATGCGGATGTTGTGCCACTCTGTTATGCTTAAAGTAGTCACCCGAATAATCAAAAGTGTTTCGAATTGACGCAAAATTCATATCATTGCGAAGGGGAAGCCTTACTGATCATATATAACAACTTCCCACTTCAAAATATGTTTGGGGCCAGCAATAATCATCTCTCAAAAATGTTAATTTTGAGATCCAGATTTTCGTGTTCTTCAAGAGAAAATCTTTCCATCCAAATATAATTTGTCCATAATTATCAGTCGTTGTGAATTTTCTTTGAGTGACTACTTTAAGATTCTTTCCCTGTACATGTAACTATGCTTTCCCGTATGAGATTATGTGTTGTGATTGAAATATATCTTTTTTGGCACAGAGTATTTTCTTTTTTATATCCATTTTTAGGGCAACTCCCAATGTCAGGTCATTCCCCTGATGACCGAGGTCATTCGTATGGAAGACACGTCCATGCTTTCTCTTGAGATATCGGTGAGTTAATATGAATGGGAAACAAAATATGTATGAATATGTAACATTGAATGTTCAATCTTGAAGAGATAAGGAAAGAGAAATACAGAGAAAGAGAGAAAGTGAGGAAGACAGAAAGTGAGAGTGGTAGAGTAAGCGAAAGAGAGAGAGAGAAAAAGAGAGAAAGAGGCAGGGGAGAGAGAGGGGGAGGAGAGAGAGACACACACATCGTGAGACTGTTTCAACCGGTACATGAATGTATTATACTTCATGTCCATGTGTTTATACTTTACAAAAACATTATTTTTCATTCTTTGTTTTAAGACACTGGTTCATCGCTATTCCGACATCAGGACTGATCATCTGGTCAACCTGCTAGTCTCAAGAGGAGACTTCACTGTAGCTACTGCAAAACAGGTCAGTTTATCTCAGGGTTATACTGTCTACAGGTGACAAAGTCACAAACCTGTATATTAAGACTGCTCATGGGGAAATAGTAGAAGGGGTCTTTAAAGAGATAATTGTTAAAACAGTAAGGTAAAAGAGCATACAGGGTTGTTTTCTTTTGTTTGTTTAAAGAAGAAAGAAAAAGAAACAGTTATATGAATGCTCGCAGGGAAGTTGACCTGGGGCTGACTTCCAAACCAGCCACATTTTATTTGGGGGCATCAACTAGTCTACTCATACTAAGTTTTTATGCCTCCGTTACGAAGTAGCCGCAGGCATTATGTTTTCGGGTTGTCCGTCCGTACGTCTGTACATACGTACGTCCCGTTCTCGTGATCGCGTTATCTCAAGAACCGCTTGATGGATTCCTACCAAACTTTGGCCATGTATGTAAATTGCAGAGCCAATGAACTGTTAGATTTTGGGGGTCACGAGGTCAAAGGTCACAGAGCTCATTATGTATGCAAAAATAGCTTGTGATTGCATTATCATTAGAACTGATGGATGGATTACCATCAAACTCAAGACATGTATGTATTTTGCATTTGGGGTCATGAGTTCAAAGATCAAAGGGTCATACATGTGAGAAATAGCTTGTAATCACGATATTCTCAGAACCTGTTAATAGATTACAACCGAACTTGAATTTGAAATATTTCTTCTGTTTTGGTTTGTAAAATTGCTCTATGACAGAGGCATCACTTTTGACTGCGCGTAAAGTTCCATCTAGTTTTTATATGGGCTATTAGGCACAAAATGCTGTAATGATTTGATTAATTTATAAATACAAGTTTGTTTTTTTGTGAATGGCAAAGTTCCCATTTTGATTCATGCATTGGAATGAGAGACCTGAAAATATTAGTTTCTGTCACACGTACAGTGAATTGGCAGCTTTAAAGGCAGCTTGGGGAATTATTTAAAAAAAACATGGTTCTTTTCTCATTATGTCTTCAGGTCGTCATAGATACGCTTGGTGAAGATGATACGAGGCAGATGTCAACAAGAAGTATCTTCTCTGATATACCTGCTAAGTAGAAGGAATGGAGGATAAGGCTCTCCAATGAGTGATGGAGATAGAGAGATGGGGAGAGAAGAGATAGGGAGAGATGTGGGGAGAGAAGAGACAGAGGGAGATGGGGGAGGGAGAGAGTGAGAGAGAGAGGCACAAAAATGAGAGGGGAGATATATATGTAGATAGAGAGACAGACATAAAAGAGAGAGAGAGAGAGAGAGAGATGGGGAGGGAGGGAGGGGGAGAGAGAGAAAGAGAGAGAGATAGGGAGGGAGAGAGACAGGAACAACAAGAGAAGTGATGGATACATGTATATGGAGAGAGGGGAAGGATATAGAGAGATAGTATGAGAGACAACTGAGTACAAGAACATAATTATATTCTGCATATTGAAAAGAAATGTAAAGTAAATGTGCTGAATGCATATTAAAAATATATAAAAGAAATATAAATATGAGATGTATTTTGTAGGAACTGTAACTTCATGTGCAATATTTGTGTGTCAAGAAGGTGTAGGCTGTAATAAATGTAGAATTTTCGCCCTCAAAATTGACCATTGGAAACTGCATTAGCAGATATTTTTGTATTCTTCCTGATCATCTAGTAAGTTAATCCTTTCAATTAAAGGGATCGTTTAACAATGTTAAATCTGAGATACACGGCCCTACGTGTTATCAGTGTCTGTGATATGGTGTAATATTGAAGCCCTACAAAAATTGCGCTTCAAAATGATCAAGAAGTGCCTCAAAAAAGTAAAAATCTTTGAGTGACCGGTTTTACCATACTCGTTTTCCCCAATAGACTGTAGTGTTATGAAAACCGTCAGGCGAACGGTTTTCAAAATTTGTAATTCCAATCATAAATATCTTGATAATCAGACAGGTGATCGGCTTGTAAAAGTCATGGGGTTCCTGACTGACCTAAAGGTTTATAATTATCATTGCATCATGAGCTAAATCCAGAATTTTGTTTCAGAATCTGAGACAAAGTTACCGGATCCCTTTAAATTAGCCTGCCTCCGCCTTTCATTATTCAAAAGTCAATTTTGGATCATTTTGATGATTTCAAAACGATTCTGTATACGCCAAACCTTATATACTCTTACATTCTTTCACACTTTAATTCCTTGACCGGGGCCTTGTTGCATAGAACTTACCATTGGTGGTGGTTAATACTAATGCCATAGTTACCATCAGGCGCCCAGAACTCAACTGTATCTTTAAAATCCTCCCTAAAAATACAGAATAAGAAAGTTCAAGGTTGCAGTCTAAGCATGAGCAGATAAAGGTTATTGCAGACCAAGTTGTGAAATACCCGGAGACAAAATACTGGATACGTGCTCATTAAAGTTATGTAATCAATATTCATTTATGCACATGCAGTGCACTCCATAATACACATGTGAAAGTTTTCTTTCATAAGGGGAAACAAAGGCTTTATGTAGAACACCTATCGCCGTAGGAGTGGAAAATGGAAAGACGATTTTGCTCCCATTATGAAACTGTTTACAGCCATTGAAATTGGCTATACAGTAGAAGTTCTTGTTAAAAAGGTCCAAGTAGACATTTTTTTTAAAGGGAAAACACCAAGATACCCTTTTGAGATATGTGATAGATCGTCCTATAAAGTTGTATTTAATGATTTCGCTACTCAATACTTGTTGTCATTTGTTCAACTCATATGCTACTTTGTGATATGATTTGTAAAATGATACTGTGTATTGCAAATGATTGAGCTTAGTTTGCATGCCAATAAAAATGTGAAATTTATAAATCATCAAATTTTATCAGTGTGCATTCTTTGAAGTGGGTGTAAAGGAAATTATTCTACTAAATTTACAATCTAATTTCAGGTTTAAGTTTGACCAAAGTCGCATGGAAATGAGCAAAGATTGTAGTTCCAGATTTAAGGAAAAAATAATCAAACCTATTTGATAATTGTCCAAAAAAACTAAAAACAACAATGTTTTATATTTGAATGTTTGTTCATTAGATGAAAAGTTATCTTCATAATATTCCATGTTCTTTTCTTTTCTGCTTTCTCTTTATCATTTACCATATTTTAGTTTTCTTATTTCATTGTTCTTGTATTGATTTCCGTTATCATTTCATTGTTCTTTCCTTCCTATATTCCTTACTCTGTTCCCTCTTTCTCTCTCTCTCTCTCTCTCTCTCTCTCCCTCTATCTCTATCTCTCTCTCTCTCCTAACACGTTTGTTGTAATGATTGGTTTGTTTTCCTTTTGCTTTTGGCAAGGATCACTTACATGTAGGTAGGTAGGAGTAAGATCGATCAATGTGTCCATCCTCTCTTTCTTCTGCAAAAAAGATATGTTCAACTCTGTGGTAACAACTACACTGTTGGTCATAATGGTGGAATACTTATTTTTACCCCAATTTATTGAATGATTTTGACAATGATATATTCCTAATAGATCTAGATAATAGTATACATTCTCAGATTTTATTGAATGACAATTGGGGAGTGTGTGTTTTGCGTGACTGCTAAAGCATGTGTGTGCTACAATGCTAATCAACTAGGGGACCTATGTCCTTACATCATAACTGACAGTAATGGGGATTAATACCTCATAAAAGGGCACTAATATAGCACATCGACACGGGTTTGATCCTTGGGGCTCACAGTAACGAGGCCATTGCTTAGCCAATGAATCATGACTGTACGCAGCGGGCGCTAGGGTACGTCGACGCCCCCACAAAAACAAAAAAAGAAAATGCAATACATTTTCAATAATTCATTGTATTTTGCCACGACCCCCAACATGAAAAAATCTTCTATGTGGGCATGCCTTAAACTATAATGCATGGTCCTACAGAGGTATTTTTCCTTTTGGGGACTGGGGGAAAATGCATGAATTATTGAAAATTTATTGCATTTTCTTTGTTTTTTGTTTTTGTGGGGGCGTCGACGTACATTGTTCAATAAATTGGGGTAAAAATAATTATTCCACCATTATGACCAACAGTGTATATATGTATGTGTATCAAAAGTATCACTAACATTTTGACCGAGCCGCAATGTAATATCAGTGTTGAGTCATCTTTAAAAACAAAGAAGCAGTATAAAACGTTATCAGCAAATCAGTTTGTTCTCATATTTCAACGGAATCACTTTCACAAAAAAAAAATCATTGTACAATATTTTTCTGTAACAATGAATTAAACATTTCAATGTCTGACGACAAATAAACGTAGTTGAAGAAAAACTATCCCAAAAGATTAACTACTGATGTAGTAGCATTCTCATTCCAGAATAAATTTATTTCGATTGATAATTTTGTTTAGCTGGGCGAATTTTTATCAAAACAAATTCCCTATACACTGTTCTAAATCAAAGACAATTCGTAAGAGTATACGCCTACCCAGATAACCATCTCTATTTATTATATATTCACGTTTTCATCATTTTGCTTGTACTTGTGTTATAACAAAAAGTAAATTGTTAAAGAATACGATTTACATGTACACGCAGCAATGTAGCATAAGCCAAGGACGTATCCAGAACAATTTTGAATGAGGGGGGGGGGGTATTCGCAACAGGTTTGCTAACTTAAAGAAGAGGTGCCTCCAGTGTTTTTACAAAACATACATTTCCAGGGAGTGTCACATTATCTTCACCCCTCCCCCTGACGTCAATAAACTGTACACAAGAGTTACGATTGACCCGAATCAAACGCAAGTATGTCGTTAATATAAACACTTTTAAATTGTGAGATGGGACCCTGACTTTACGCAATTAACTTAACTTCTCAGACCTGCCATTAATATGCCCCTCTCTGCGATATCCTGTAGGTAATCGTGATACGTTAGAACTGAGTTGTAGGGCAGTGTTTTAGAAGGCACTAGTCATAAACTCGTGTTTCATATTAGCAGATCTTATCATTACTGTCGTCGTATGACTAATGTCGCACAGTTATTGCTTTATATATTATTCGGTCGGATTTCGCTTCAACGGAACTGACCGTTCTTTATTAACAATTATTCAAAGCGAGTTATGCACATCGAGAATGATAAAACGTTTGGCATTATGGGGTGTATATGTTATTGTTTTTCGCGTTGACGAAAGAGGAGAATTTAGCATCAATAATTACAAATATTACAGAGAAGGGCATATAGAAGAGATAGAATAGGCCTATCATCCCTAGTTTCATTTTAACATTTCTTTTTACTATGTACAGTATATTATAATATTTTCCCCTCTGTGCGAAATACACTGAATTATTAAATGAAACCGAGACAAAAAAGGGAATTAAAGGTTGAAGAGAGGGAAAAATAATATAATGTACTTATATAGAGAGAAAGGCAATCATTATAAAACGTTTATAGGAAGATAATTATCAAATAAAACTTGAAAGGAATCGATACCAAAACTAATATCACAAGCCGAAATGACTAGCAGCGCTCTGAAATTGAACTGAACTGAAAATTAATTCAGAGTTGTTAATCACACATGATTAGTCATCATTTCAGATTATATTGGTACTTTACTTTGAGCTGGATTTTCATGGTGACGAGTGAATCTGTATACCCCTGTGAATCATTCATACGTCAGAGTAGACAAGGTTAAACTAAATGTTGCTAGATGAGCAAAATTATTCAGAGCAGGCCTATATCCTAACTTTGCAAGTTAAGTGGGAAATAGAAGTAAACAATAGCGTATATTAGCTATAAGGGGGGGGGGGGGGGGGCACTGGCATTATGAAAGACCGGTCCCAGATAACAATCCGACGTTGGGCCAACGTCGCCATTTTCGCTGATAAACGGTGGATATTGGTAGGCTATATCGCGTTGGGCCAACGCTGGTTAAACGTTGGGCAATGGCATATATGGTGGGAAAGGTCGCATAACGTTGGCCCGACGTCAACTTGTCGCTGTCGAGCCAACGTTGGCCCGCTGGCCAAAAAGACGTTGGGCCAACGTAACAGCACACGTTGGCCACACATTGGCCCAACGTCGTATTGATGAAAATATTAAATACAGGATTAACCAAAAGGAATGTTCCTACCGTCTTCTTTCCGCGTCCCTCTCTCTCTCTCTCTTTTGTTTTCTACCCCTCTCCTCCCCTTCTCCCTCCGTCATTGTGTTTTCTGCCTTCAAAAAAATGGATGTGCCCTGGCTTTACCACCTGTAGCTATACGTCACTGAGAGTAGACTAATGGATTTGGTTAATGGTCTAAGATGTCATCGGACTTCAAAATACATTTATTTGATTCCTTCATTTGAGATCCAAACTTGATAAACCATAAACTGATCCGAGCCCCCCCCCCCCCCCAAAAAAAAAGTTCCTTTCCGCTTCGGAAAATAGTGGATCCCACAGGCGTGACCGATGTGGTTAGAGGACGAAATAGAAAAACGTTACATTTGCCGCCTACTGCAATATGAACATGTTTCTTCCTATTTTGGCCCACTTCTCACCTATTGTTCTTCTATCTTTTGTCAATTTCTTTGCCCTTTCTCGAGGCAATCGCCTGTACATCTTCATCTAGTTTCTACCCCTCTACCAACCCCTAGCTCTCTCCCTTTTCCTCTTCCTCACTCACTTCCTCTCCACCATTTTCTCTTCAGTCATAATTTCGTCCGAAATCTCATAAATTTTGGTCGAAATTAATGAACGCGAATTACTTCCCAATTTATTTAATGTATACGCCAGGCCCTATTATGACCGCTTCTTCACGGGCACAATGGGCAATCCGACCCCTTCTCCGTTAACCTCCTTCTCACGAGTCATCTCTTTCTCCTGATCCTCCTGAATGGATGTCTCCCACTCTCACTCTCTCGTAAATGTCGTTGGCCTTCCCCCTCAGCTCCGTTTATATCTTTCTTTTTCTCTCTTTGTCATTGCCATTCTTTATGTTTCCATTCATACCTGTATAATTATGCGTATATAACCTTGCTTTTTTGTTAAAAATGATGTCGTAATTCTATTACCGGTATTCCAAAATTATGTCCTGTAATGTATTAAACTTAAACTTATCTATACAGTAGGCTTGCGGGTGCACCATGTGTGTGTGTGAGAGAGAGAGAGAGAGAGAGAGAGAGAGAGAGAGAGAGAGGGTTGAGGAGTCCTGAAAAGGACTCTGACTCGGTAATTAAACTTATCTGTATTTTGCTTTCTTTTTTGGATAACTTGATAGACGTATGCCCACAATTTCTCACAACTGCGCCAGGATTGTTAATTTTGACAGACATGGCGCATTATGAATGTTTCCTATCTTTATTATTCTAACGTCCCTCGATCCGCCTCTTGATCTTTTTCTACCGTCTCCCACTTTGCCCCATCCCCTCTCTCCTATCTACCCTCTTCCTCTGTTACTACCACCCCCTTCTCTCTCTTTCTCTCTCCCCTCTCGCCACCATTTCGTCAGCGCATCGATTTATAGTTTAAACCAACGAGCGCGATCTACTTCCTAATTAACAAACCCATGATCGTTCAATAAAAAACAGCGCGCTGGTCCATCCAGCTTAACGGCATCGTCGACAAATTCCTAATTCGAGCCCCCCCCCCCCCCACCCCCACCCACACCTCAATCTCCATCCCACCCCACCATATCCCATCTTCTTTTAGCTGCCTATCATGACTCAACTACACGATCAAACAAAGGACTGCATATCGAGCTAGGTTTCACCTCTGTTTCGCCTTGGCCGCACGGTGGACGCTCCATCGCCTAGCCCGTCTTCATTCAGCGGTTGAAAACACGGGGATTTATCGTCGCTCCGTGCATCCTTCCGTGCAGCGACTTCAAGATGGTAAGTTAGTCCGCCAACGGCAGGACGCCGCGCTCGGTCCGTCGACCGGGAAATCTCATTAGAAAGCCGAGATGAAAAATGCAAATGTTCGTCGTAGCGCGCGCGATGATGTGTCTCCGCACTGCGCTATTTACGTTGTCGCCTCGCGTCGATCGCTCGCTAACATGCCCGCGGGGAGTATTGTATGCTTAGCCCCTTGCATGCGCATTTCCATTAAATATGAAGTGACGAATTAACATCTACCATGAGACAGTTTGCCCAACTTAGCATCTCAAATATGTCGTTTTACTTCTTTAATTTGAATATTGCATTATTACGAATTATGCATCCGAAATTCTAATTTCTATATTAACTGAGCTTCATGCAATTATAATTTCACCGTACGCCAACAGATTGCGCATACTTCAATCTGGTCCTTTCCCTTACCCACCCCCGTACCCACCACACCCATCTCTCCTCTAGTCTCTCTCTCTCTCTCTCCCTCTCTCTCTCACATCTGTTCGTTCGTTTTTATTTTTTAATTAGTATGATTATTTGAACAAAATCTATAATCCATATTAATTCGGTATAGCCCAGCTCGAAACTAGAAGAGAACTTAACATCTGAAAGTATTCTCAGCCATTCAATGGAGACGAATCCATGCAGCATGGAGGTTCAGTCAATTCTCGGGAAATGTGTTCCTTGAAGCATCCCGAGAAGGAGGCTGCGTTTGACATAAAAATGACCAGATACATCTCCAGCCTTCAGCTTCCATCGAAACCCCCATGAAACGAGTCTTAATTCCAAATGGAGAAAGCAAACACGATTGCAAATACTTTCGAAAAATCAGCGAAATTTAGATTATTCAACCATCACCCACTGAAATCATGGACCTACTAAGCTAAAATGTACAGACATTGCACTGGAGTATTTCGTGATCCGAACATGATTTTTATGGAATATGCAAAGGAGTATGGAAATTGCCCTTGAGTTGATTTGTGGAAAGTCTTTGCGATCATGCCGTGAGAAAGTTGTCTTGACTCTTATTGTTCTGAATCTTCTCGACTGACTAGAATAATAATTTGGCTTATTCATTCATTAGGTTTTCCCGGTTTCTTTCCCTGTTTTATGTTCAATTAGAAATCCTTTCCGAGATGCTTGAATATTCGACTACTGATTTCATGACGCTTACTCGTCGATCCCTGATCATGCGTAAGGTTTGGAGAGCTTTGGACATGATCATATTATGTAACGACCCGGTAAATGTCATTACCATTCCGTCATCGCCTCCACTATAACATTTAACAACATAAAATCAATTAAAGAATCATGACAACGAACATTACATTTATCATTTTTATCGTACCCGTCATTGACACAATCATCAGCATTTTCGTCAGTACCGACATCATCATCATCATCATCATCACTATCCACCACCATCATCGTCGCCATCGACATCGTCATTATAAATATCAACAACATCAGCAACATCAGCAACATCAGCAACATCAGCAACATCAGCAACATCAGCAACATCAGCAGCAGCAACATCTTTGTTACTGGCTTGTGTTTGTATTATAATTTGTATATTTTTTATTCAATTCACGGACATTCTGAAAAACAGCCGTCTAGGCTAAGCGAGTTACCGTGTTAAAAAAATGATATGAAATTAATTTTTCAGCATCGTTATCATCAACATCATCATCATGGTCGTCATCATCATCATCATCATTAACATTATCAATATCATCGTCTTCATTATCACCAACAATTTCATCAATATCATCATCATCTATATTATCACTATCCTCTTAATCAGGCCTTTAGGTGCCAAAAAATGGGTCGGTCGGTCGGAAATCGTTTTCTTTTTTAATTTTTTAATTTTATTTACTTATTTATCAATTTGTATCTTCAATACATTTTTTCCTCAAGAACGGTAAACAAAAGAATTAAAAATTAAAAAGCCGACCGTAGATTTCAAGATTTTGGGGTCGGTCGCAAAGGGCAATACAACATCTTTTTTTTTTTAGTCCTCTTTGGCGTCGTCGACAACATGATCATCATCATCATTACCGCTATCACACCGTCGGCACTCGAAGCTTCAACTTCCTTGATTTTTTTCTTCGCCGAGATAGTCATCATCATCATCATCATCATCATCATCAACATCATCATCATCACCATCATTATCATCATCATCACCATCATCATCATCGTCACCATCATCATCATCAACATCATCATCATCGTCATCTTCAACATCCTCATCATCATCATCATCATCGTCATCTTCATCATCATCATCATCATCAACATCATCATCATCAACATCATCAACATCATCAACATCATCAACATCATCGTCATCGTCATCTTCACCATCAGTTAAGCCTGCTTGTTACAGTACCTGCATTTCCGTTTATTGAAAAGTAATTCACAATAAAAACTGTTTTTCTTTCAAGCGAGCCACAAACTTTATAGACTTTTTCGTGCATTTCTTGTATATGACATGGGAATTTATTGTGACAAAACGTGTTGATGTTTCATCAATATTTGTGCAAATACGGCTCAGATTAAGTGTTCATTAGAAGCTTCTTTGACATTTTAATTTTCATTTTTACATACATAAACATTTAGAAAGTCGATACACGATTTGCCTACCAAACCAAACATTGCCACAGGTAGACCAGTGCTTAAAGTGTCATATTTGATCTAAATCCTCAGTCTTGTAAACATGAGGCCCGTTTACGACTCTAGACTCGATAACAATTTCTTCAACTTCCTTATCAAGAATGTACTGACAGAACCAGTGAGACCCAGCGCAAATGCACTCAACCTCGTTCCCAAACTCCTCATCAGTATGTCGCCTAGCAACAATGACGTCATGCAGGCGAGGGAGCGGGAAAGCGAGCTCGTGCGGTGTGGAGATACTTCGTGATGGAGCGAATGATCAAAAGAAAAAGCGGAGGCGACAAGAGTCGAGGGAAGCTCTTTTCTCAACCAAACCTTTGTCGAATGGAAATCTTAACGATCATTTTTGAAAACATACCGAAGCTCATTCAAAAGACGATATTGACAGAAAACGATGAATTGTAAAGTAATGGAAGTGGATTGAAGTAGTTGAATTGAATTTAGATCGCGAAGAATGTAGGCTTGTAACGAAAGTGCATCAATCGTGCATGAGAAGATTTATTTTTAACGTCAATACATTAAATGAAGGCATGCGAGGACAGTGTCACAATGCCCATCATCAACCGTTCATCTCAGTCTGTCTCCACCTTAATGGCTATCGTCACTTTCAACATCACCACTACCATCAATCATCACCATAACCATCATCACTAAAATCATCACGTCACCATTACAATCAATCATGACCTCACCATCAACATCAACATAATCTTCATCATCACCAATCATCACCATCGCCTTCACCACCACCATCACCATCACCAACACCATCATCATCACCATCACCATCACATTACCATCATCACTTTTTAACATCACCATCACCATCAATCATCACCTCACCATCAACATCATCATCATCAACATCAATCATCACCATCACCATCACCATCGATCCTCATCATCACCATCACCATCCCAATCACCAAAGTATCACCATTATCACCATCACATCACCATAACCATCAACATCAGTCATCACCACCACCACCATCACCATCACCATCAATCATCACCTCGCCATCAACATCTTCATCATTATCACCATCACCATCACCATCACCATCACCATCATCATCACCATCACCATCACCATCACCATCACCATCATCATCATCATCATCATCACCACCACCATCACCATCACCATCAATCATCACCTCGCCATCAAAATCTTCATCATTATCATCATCACCATCATCATCACCATCACCATCATCACCACCACCACCATCACTATAACCATAACCATCACAATCAATCACCACCATCAACACTACCATAACCAGCATCATCAATCATCACCACCACCATCACATCACCATTATCATCAATCATCATCATAACCATCAACATCACCATAACCATAAACATCACAATCAATCACCACCATCACCACCACCATAAACAGTATCATCAATCATCATCATCACCAGTATCACCACCGGCATCATCAATCATCAAATCAATCATTAATCATCCCCATTATCATCGCCATCATTATCATCAATCACCATCATCACTACCAACATCACGGGGATCCAAAGTATCACCACCACCACCACCATAGGCCAAATGGACAGCGCACGGGTTTCGAATTCTTGCCATAGCATTAACATCCTTTAGGAAGATATCAGTCTGCATTTGACACCCTCCATCCAAATGAATAAAATGGATATCTCTTGGGAAGGAATTTTATAGATGCTTGATTACCAAAAGTCGGAAGAGCGCAGTATATAATCATCATTATCACCATAAACATCTACACCATCATCGTTGTCGTCGTCATCATAATTGTCGTCATCACCGTTACCATTACCTCACCATCACCATCACCATCACCATCATCATCATTATAACCAAGACCATCATTATCACCATCAACATCATCATAACCCTCACCATCATCATCATCAATATCATCATCTTCATCATCGTCGTTACCATCACCAACACCATCATCAACACCATCATCACCACCACCACCACTACCATCACCATAATCATCTTCTTCATCAACGCGTAGACCCCGCATCAGTGGTAATGTCGTCGCTGTTCGAATGTGCCTTAACCCTTCGCAAGTTTAGCCCATTCATTCCGACTCCCTTGCCATTTCTCTCTTTCCCGACTCTGAAAGAGGAAAATAATGTATCGCAATCCTTTGTATTCCAATGAACTTATTAATCACATGATTTGCGAATCGATAACCATTAGCGAAATGCCGTACCCCAAAATCATTTGAAAAAGATTCTTTCTTATAAATAAATCAATGCAGCCAATTTCACGTAGGAGGAGAGAGAGCTATTGGGAACACACATCTCGAGATGGAAGAGCCGTTATCAGCTTCGTTTATACGTAGTGCGGTAAACCGTTTTAAAACCCGCCGCGGCGAACTGAAAAATTACGTGTAGATGAATGGCAAATGGTGATGCGAAATAAACACTTGTGAGCAACAAAATCCTCTAGTGGGGCGTTGCAAAAAAGTTGCGATTGATTGCAAACAAAATTTGCAACTGATATGTGCAATCGATTGCAACTCAACTTTCATGCAACGCCCCACTAGTCTCCTAAGTTTCCGAGTATTTTGTTAAGATTAAAGTTTTAACAATTAAATTTAGTTAACTAGATCTAGCTGTTATTACCCCCTCTCTCTTTTTCTCCCTCTCTCTCTCTCTTACTAATGGGGCGTTGCAAGAAAGTTGAGTTGCGATCAAGCAAATTTGCAATTAATCGCAAGACTTACGCTTGATTTGGGGGGATTTGCAACTGATTGCAACTTTCTTGAAACGCCCCATAGATGTGCTCACTTATTTATGTGTTGATACAGTCACCTAGATACAGAAACAGATACAGAATCAATGTGGAATGCGCTATGTTTTTGTTTTTTCCGCGGCGGTTGTAAAATTGGGTTTACCGGAGGCATCAAGGAACCCCATCAGCCATTGCGTGGCTCTCCAACCCCGGTTTGTCACTTTAGCTGCAAAACGTCAAACGAAATAATAGGGAGAACGCACCACGTGGGAACACGGTCTTGGCATTCTTATAAAAATCTTACTCCCAGATGAAAACCTGACGTAGAAGTGCAGTCAAGAATTAATCATTTACTGAAGCATGAATCACAGTACATTAACCATTCATGTTAAGGTCGTAACATAATGACAATAGAGTATTCAAGGATTCACTTGCATCTTCGAGATAGGAATCAATAGGTGTAAGTAAAATGTCTAAGAATGGTTCATGTTATGAAGAAGGAAACGCCTTTGTTTCCTTGCGAGAAATTAACATTATGCAGTAAAGGCCTCCATATTTCATTGCTTTATTTTCATAATATGCCTGGTATTTCACCGCACTAACTACGATACATTATGCGAAAGATTGATTGAAACCACCCAACTAATCGATAATCTTTGAATAGCTTCGAATCGTTACTGAATCAAGACCTACGGTGTCATCTATTTTAATTGAAATCGTTGGAAGCTCGAAGAAAGCATTCGTCTTGAATAGATTCTTTCAAAATTCTTCAGAAATCGCTGGGAAAAATAATTTGAAAAGGAAGTTTCTAGATAGAATAAGTAACGATGACGTACATGCAACTCCGTAAAATTAAGGTATATATCTTTTTTTTTTAAAACGTAATAATGGTGGGCATAGATCGCTTTATGTCATTGTAAAATGAATTTAAACGCTGACCTTGGGTATAAGTGCACTTATGAGGGGGAAATATGGAACTCAATCACTAGTAAAAAAAAAAAAAAGTAAAAAAAGAAACAGACTTCGCTTATTTATTTTTGTAGGGTAAATATAAAGTGATTTGTATTCGAAGAAATAACGAAAACAGTAGGAAAACAGGTTTCAATTTGGTTATATAAATTTGAGTTGCTAAATATAGTCTCATTTTGTAGCCATTTACATTATGTGGTATATCAGACATCTGGTTTCAACGAATATTTTTTCTCTTTTCTATCTCTCTCCACTTAGATTTCTTCTTTTCAATTTCTTCCGTATATATATATATATATATCCATATATTTTTGTATGCAATCAGTAACTAACGATTTACATCATAAGATGAGAATGGCATAGAAAGAAGACAAAAAATCGACATTTTGATGTTTGTTCATTCGATATTAAAAATATCTCTCTCATTCTTGACATGTCTCTTCAGACACAATAACTCTTTGTACGATGCCAGATGTTTTTCTCAGCAGATTCTCAACTGACAAGCTCTCTCTGTTCGTATAATGACAGATTATTTTTTACCATACAAAATTTCTCTATACATACGATGTCAGATGTCTCTCTTTCTCTTTCTCGACTGATCTTCAACAGACAAATTCTCTCTGTTCATACGATGCTAGATGTCTCTCTTTCTCTTTCTCGACTGATCTTCAACAGACAAATTCTCTTTGTTCATACGATGTCAGATGTCTTTCTTTCTCTTTCTCGACTGATCTTCAACAGACAAATTCTCTCTGTTCATACTATGCCAGATGTCTTAAGAAAATTTTCAGAGGACAACATTTCTCTAAGTTCATAATTACGACGTCAGATCTCTCAACAGACAAGCTTATTTTCTATTCATACGATACCAGATGTCTCCCTTTCTCTCTCTCAACATTCAAGATCCCTCTGTCCATACGATGTCAGATGTCTGAATAGACATCTCAACAGAGAAGATTTCTCTTTTGCACGATTTCAAATGTCTTACAGGTATCGCAACAGACAAGATCGCTGTTCATACTAGGCCTATGCCAGATGTTTCAACAGACTTTTCAACAGTCAATGTCTCTCTTTTTCGTTGACAGATATCTCTAGACAGGTATCTCAAAAAAATAAATTATCTATTCATTCGACGTTAGATGTGAGTTTGGTATAGTGTGTGTTTCTCTGTCTCTCTCGACGGGTTTATCTATAGAAAACATCTCAGTCTCGTGAACCTTCGAGATACTCGTCAGAATGTCAGACCAAGACCTTGGCCTTCGGACTTGAAGGTATTCGGTCTCGTGAGACCTCCAGACAGGAAGTCGGAAGGCCAACGTGCCCAAAACATGAATGTTCAGTTATAGCATAAAATTGACCTCCCATCGATCAATAATTTTGTCGAAAAGACAACGAGTGGCAATTTTTAATTGGTTTCGTCAACACACTATGAAGCTGAAATTAATGGGAATGTAAAGGTTCCTCTCAACTTCATCTTGCCTGTATATTCCAACCAGGCCCAGTTCATGAACGAAATCCACAAAAAAGTACAATTCGCCCATTAATATCGGTTCAAGTAACGGTAAAAGTTACTAAAACCTAACAGTGAAATAATAAAAATAGTCATATTTTTATAGCTCTTAGTGCTACATTTTTAAGCGCTTTACATTGTGATATGTATTACTTTGGTCATTGGATTTAATGGTACATAATCCGCACATAGTAGTGCACACGCTCCGCTTCCTGGGGAGTATTCCGACCAGGCATTTATTTTACAAGCACACACATGCCAGTCCAACTAAATTAACGTTCGCATCCTATCGGGTACCTATATAACACCTGGGTGAAGAGTGGCAAATGTAGATTAATGTCTTGCCATCTGGACAGTATTGCCGCGTTGAGACTTGAACCTTGAACCATGTGATTCACAGCCCGGGGACATATCCGCTAGACCACGACACCTCTAGAGGCTCTACCGTTAAAGTGACCTTTCTTTCAAGTTGGGCACTGTTTTTTTTTTTTTTTTTTAAACTGCATAGCTCTCATTATACCTGGTTGGCGTCTACATGTGCATGGCATCCACATCATTGTACTCGTTAGTCACGTTTTCTTCTCTCATTATGTCTCCAACTACCATTTAATTAAGGTCGGTCATACCGGAAACTGGGTGACTAATTTCACCGTAATAACCACCGGTCTTTCCACGTGGATGTATCCGCTTCATTCGGCGAGAAACTTCTATCGTGCATAACAGCACGTAGGCTGGTCGTAATAATTGTGTGAATAGTTTGTATCACATTTTACCACAGGGGTATTGGTTTTGGAATGAGTATTTTGGTTTCTTATTTTTGGAAATGGCCGTTTAGAATAGATTTTGTTTTAATCACACGAACGCTAAATATCAGTATATCTATTGATTACTCCCGTTAAAAAGAAAGATTATTGAATACAATTAAGTCAAGTTCTTGAATAATTATGTGGGCCATAACGAAACCCCGACAAAAATGATCGGATAGGCTATACAACTATAGGGTTGTCACACTCATGTATTTAGAAAAAATGAAGGGAAAAAATAAAACAAAAATTCTTTGAACTAGAAATGTTGACACATTTTCGAATCATAACAACTAAAAGGTAAGACGAACAGAGAAGAAGAGAGAGAGAGAGAGAGAGAGAGAGGGGGTGTGCAAATAAACACCGATGGGAGAAATAATTATCGTCTGTATAACTGATGAATAACAAAAAACACAAAAACAATAAACATGAATCTTATAACATCATGAACATCAAAAAGAGATATAGATAATGTATATGAAAAGTATTAATTGAAGAAAATTTGGTGCTTATACATGATCACCATCTTTGTCGGGAAATACATGTAAATTAATTAAAAAAGACCTTTTCAACGAAAATCCACTTTATCAACAAGACTCTTATCTATGAGACAAAGTGAATGGATTAGCATAATTAACAAATTCCGCATATCCTTCATAGCCACGCCCAGCAAGGACAATCTTACCCTGTCCAATGCTACAGCATACTGACATCTCTTTATATCACCTTACCCTGTCGAGACAAAATAGTCTGGAGTATAAAAGATCATTATTAAGTGGTATTACTTACCTATATTTATTTGTATAAATCACCTTTACATATTCAATTAGTTGTGTAGAAACAAAGGATTAATAAATATATCTTTACAAAATTAAAATAATAAGGACTTCGACTTCTAATTTCATATTCCGACTATAGTTTCATATTCCAACTGGTATGAGAAATTGTTCTAGTATACATTTTTAGACATTCGTTTTTTCAACTTCGCTCTGTAATCATGAGTATCATGATTATTCCTCGCTCTTCAGTTATATCTTTAAAGGGTCACTCTAACCAAACCGGTTTGAAATGGAGAAAAAAGACATGTAGAATCATTTTTGACGGAGATTCCGAACATGACAATGATTTTTCTTAGAAATCATCAATAATTCTGGAATCTAGCGTTAAAAATGACGACTCGGAAAAAGCCCAGTTTCAGAGCTGTATTGCACAATGTATGTCGTCACTGCAGCGGAGCCACTTCGGTGAAAAGGAGGGTAAATATCTTTAAAAAGGCAAACTATGACATCAATTGAAGGAAAAAAAAACACTAATCCGAAAAATAATATGCACTTGATAATCCCATTACGTTTCTGGCAATTTCGTCATTCCTAATTATGAATTATCAAATCGGACATGCCCGCAATGACGTCAAATGCGTCATTAAGCCACGTGACCGTATTACCTTTTTTCGAGGGGCGTAGCCCAGCAAGCGTGGGATCTGTGAAAAATGGATGGTTATTATCATTTTTTGGTCAATTTAGAGATTTTTCTGAAAAATCAGAGGCTGGAATATTAATAAGTAGAGGTGTATTCATGTTTTAAAAGGCTATGTTAGTTGGGTTAGAGTGGCCCTTTAAATAAATAAAGAAATTATATCTTGATGTGATATTAAATTTCATAGATTTTATAGGATACACTCAAATGCACACTTCGAAATCCACCATAGGCATAATTAAAACAGTAATCGCTATGAAGTGCATGAATTAGATCTATACTGTGCTCTCATTATTCAACGATTGGGTCAAGTCCGTTGTTTAGTTGAAATGCTCATTAACATGTATTAGAATGTATAAAGAAAACAAAATCTGACAGTTTTCAGAAAACGATCAACGTCTGTAATTCAAAAAAAAAGAAGAAAAAAACCCCCGTTGACTTATAAGGGTGTGTTTCAATCAAAACCTATATTTTACTGTAATCATCCGAAAAACCTCCACCTTATGTCAGTTTAGACTAACTTGTAACATTATTTTTGAAAGGTTAAAATCTCTGAATTTCCGTCAATGAAATAATCGGTATGAAATAGCACGAAATTAGCTAATTTCAACTTCTCTTTTCGTAACCGATAAGACCCTTTTGATAGTGAAATAGGACCTCTTGTCAATTGGGTTATATAAGGCACTTGTATAAAGATATCTTGACATAATAAACTACGCAGTCGACATGGTCTATACATAAAATGTTCAGTTTTGTACGTCAAATTATTAGTTCATGACTCTGAAATTGAATTTAAGATTTAGAGGCGGAGTACAATAAGATGAACCTTTTTACAGTAAATACCAGAAACGGAACTAGAGTGTTATAGACAAGTAAACATTATAAAATCCTGATAGCTTTGAAAATCAGGTTTTCAATTAAAAAATGGAGTTTAGTGTAACCCGCCCTCAATCTTGAATATCCCTCTGTCAACACCGCAAAAATTACCACCTCCCTTAGATACTAATAACATATAGATGTCTATAAATAACGTATATTTTTGCTGGAAGCCATATATGATGTTTTTATTCATGATCGTGTGGCAAAAGCCCGATAGTCGCAGAATATTAATCTAGTTTTCGCTCAATCGCACAGTGGTGTGATGGTTTTTGACCGCAAGGTTATAATAAATCGGCATCACGTGTTTATCCAACAATATTTTTTTTTAAACAACCGCAACCAGTAATTTGTGAAGAAAGAACAACATTTTGTAGTATACGAGGGTATACGACTCAAAACATTTGAGAGGCGTGTTAAATTAAGCAATGGCGATTACATGTAGAATATTATTTGTATTATTGTCAAATTTGTATCGCTGTCGCGCAGAGTGTATTACCGTGAATAATATGTGGCTATATAGTATGAGCCACTGGTTTATCCATTTTATTCAATTAATATTACATCTACATTATACATCAGATTTGTTGATTGGTAGTAAAGCTGAAAATTACTGATACATCGGGAAAAATGTGTATGAAATAAAGAAACGTCATAAAGAGACCGCCATCCTAGTCAAGCATCGCTTATGATTGCGGTCTCCTGCACTTTTTCAACAGATAGTTCGGATAATACTTTAAATTGATAATATTATGTTATAGAAATATTAAGTTTTGTTATTATATGTACATATGTATGAAATTATTATTGTTTGTATATTTTATATTATACCTTACATTTATATGTTCTTTGTTATTCAGTATAATATTTAGAAAAATGCAGAATAAATGTTTTAAAAAAGAACTAAAAAAATACAACATCTATATACGAGATTAGGTGGACTGCAGCCGCCCCCTCTCTCACACACACCTTTCGAGAATTGTAATATTACCAGTATTAACAAAATCCTCAGCTGTAGCCACATGTCCCATTTCCTTGCATTTGTTCATATTTTACCCACGGCCCTAAAGCCAGGGTGTGAGGCAGTGGCGGATCCAGGGGGGGGGGGGCCCGGGGGGCCCGGGCCCCCCCCCCCCCCCTTGAGAAAAAAATCATGTAAAATCACGTGATTTTTACCTTTTTTTGGGGTTGGCCCCCCCCCCTGGCGCTCAAGGGGGGGGGGGTGGGTGCAAATTAAAATTTTTTTGAGGATCAAAAAAAAAAATGTGCTCACTACCCCCCCCCCCCCCCCCCCCCACCCCCCCCCCCCCCCCCCCCCCACTGAGCGAATTTTTGGCCGGCGCGTTTTTTTAAAATTTTCGGGGAGCAAAAAAAAAAATGAGGATCAAAACAAAAAAAAAATGTGCTCACTACCCCCCCCCCCCCCCCCCCCCCCCCCCCCCCCCCCCCCCCCCCCCCCCCCCCCCCCCCCCCACTGAGCGAATTTTTTGCCGGCCGCGTTTTTAAAATTTTCGGGAGCAAAAAAAAAAAAAAAAAGTTTGGGCCCCCTCCCCTAAGAAATCCTGGATCCGCGCCTGGTGTGAGGTGGGGATGAGGAGCGGAGAGCAGGGTGCTGGCATATGGAGTTGATAGGAGGTGCAGTAGGGGTGCTGTAAGCGAGTTTTGAAGTGAAAGGACACCCTAAAATTGGGTTGGCTTCTGATTTTCTTTTTCTTCTCTTTCTCCTTCTTCTTCTTCTTCCATTAATCATCTCATAAAATACCATATTAGTGGCTTTCACAATAAAGGCTTTATTTTCTCTCGGTCCCTTCTCCCCCCCACCCCCCCCCCCCCCCATCCCCCGCCCCCGCCCAGAAACTGTATCTTCAATTACGACAGTTCTCTCATGGAAAACAAAACTTTATCGGCTAATTATCTGAATCAGATAATAAATAATAATAATAATCTTTTTAGTCACTCCAAATTTTATTAAACTGAAAATGGAAAATGGTGGTCGTTATAGATATATAATGCATATTAACATTAATGAATGAATGTTTTCCTTGTTAATTACCATTTATATGGGTTACATCTTGACTGGACTAGAACCCCGGTGCAAAAAGTTTTCGATAGAACGCAAATTTTAATTCTAGAATTATCCAGGTAAAAACAATGCCCTCTTACCCCCTTCAACAAGCCCCGAGCGAGCCTCTTTGAAATATCAATAATATGTCAATGTTAAGGTCGGCCAAGGACCACTGTTAAAGGTACACGTTAATATGTTTAGCTCTATAGCGAAATGTATTCGGAACATCAGAAAAGAAACATGTGAGACATGTAAACATTTTACCCCAAGTGTGTTGACGAAATGATATATTTTTTACCAAATTTACAAAATTATGATAATCTAAGTTATTTGCTCTCAAATTATTTTGCCAGGGAAGCTGAATTTGTATAGGTCTAGACAGAGCAAGTTGAGAGTTGTTAATTTTAAATATGCATTTCCAATGACGAACCTTGTGAAGGGTGGTGGCATACGAGGTATGAAACCCTTCTGTATGAAGTCCCCCTCCCCCCTCCCTCTCTCTCTCTCAAAAAAGTTAGAACATTTTATAGTCGACATTCGAGTCTGCCCATGTACATTCCGCATCCCGTCCGGGGAGCGTTATGTTTTTTTTCTCGGCGGCACAGATTGGGGTTAGGTGCGTGTTGAGCCTATGGGAAAGTTTAGGGTTAGGGTTAGGGTTAAATCAAGACCTCTTTAAAAAAAAAAAAAAAGCCCCAATCTGTGCCGCAGAAAAAAATGACGCGTCCGGGGAGGATCTCCCACCACTATGTGAATTTCTGGATATGCCATTGATGATGATTATGATATTCAATTGCGTAGCGCTACACTACCTTTTGCCAGGAAGTTAAATTGCGCGTTCGGGCTTTTTTGTTTCCAGCAGAACGTCGTAAATGAAATTTTATTTGCAAATTAATTTGAGAACATAATAAATCACGTAAATATCTTTCTCTCAGAATAGTTTTGGCTACATGGAACATAGAAACAATGTCGTTTTCAGTACTTGAAGTAGGTGTTAAAACTTCACAAACGTTTTTCTCGGTTCCACTTTTTTTTACCAGTGCGCACGCTAACGACCTTTTACCGGGCAACCGATGATATCATGTGGGTATTGCAGTCATAATTATACAACAACCAATGGAAGAATCTGAATGAATTTTCAATTTTTTTTATTCTTGTGTAGGGCCCAGTATGAGCACGGCATCATCTCGAAATCTTTATTCTCAAGTAAAATCATGCATTGTAAGTGTAAGGTTGTGATTAAAGAATAATGAATGAAGCGACGACGATACTTCTTTCAAAAAGAGATTGAATAATAATTTTAAAAATCGATCATATTAAAACACAAAATTCATGAGAATAGTCAATTTGTAGTCCTCCTTCTCTTAAACATATACTTATGCATATATTCGGACCACAAACGGCTACTTATAGATCCAACTGAACTGAAATGGAGAAGAGATTGAACTGCATCCTGTGTACGCCGATGCTAATCTATCTCTCCCTCTGATCTCTAGTCTCTACGTTTGAAGAAAGAAAGTTATCGTATCAGGTCTCCTACTCCTCCCAATTTGTGCTAGCATTGTCCACCCCTGTCCTCTCACAGCCTCACTCGATCATGACCCGGCCCGACCGTCGTGGGACGTACGCGTGACCTTAAATTAAGTTTACTGCTAGTCACGCTCCCTAAATTCGCAACGAAAATGGATTTGACGTAAGAGCCGTTCCCATTGCTGCGTCAAGACAGACGAGTATTAGGGACTTTTAGATTTGCACGACGAGAACGTGGACTGCGAGGTGTGACATCCTTTTAAGGCACTGCCAGACATTAAAAGGACGTCACAATGCCTTAAAAGGATGTCACACGTGGCAGTCCACGTTCTCGTCGTGCAAATCTAAAAGTCCCTAATAGTGATCTGTAGTTCTGCATGTAGCATTCATTGCTCGCAATTTAGAATGATTTCTGGAGCAGTGACAGTGTGTACAAGCCTCTTCAGTTAGAATGACTCATTTTTGCACTCTTATCTCGAGAATGAATCGTCATTAATTCCTGATCTTATATGACGACGAGCCATACAGTGTCTATGATCAGACTATGAGTTCGCTAGATTCAAGAGCTTGGCGGTCCACTTTTCGACCCGGGTAATAACTGTACAGGAGACTGCGGCGTGCTAGACTCTGGACACATTGAATCTAATATGTAGAATTCTGTGCGAGGACGGACAGAAATGCTTTCTTTCTTCCACACAGTTTGCGCACATAATTATGTCGCGGGGGGGGGGGGGGGGGCACGGCAGTGCGATAAATTGCGTTTTTGTGAAACCGATATATTAGAAAAAGTTTGTCTAAGGGCAGTTGACATTTTACATCATTGTTACAGTTCCACGTAACCGGGGAAAAAAAATGATTACATATTTCTCCCGGCAAATGAGAGAGTATGGTTGAGTGATAGTGGTAGTATTCCCAATGTCTAAATTTTGTGGATAAAGTGCTCTCACCGCCCAAGGAATAAGAAAGTGAAGCCAACACAGTTTTCACAGTGATAGGCACTTTAAGGTATGACTATTTACAAACTCAGGAACACACGCCGAAATTAAGTTTGAAAATATTAATATGCTCAATGTCTTTAATGGTTTTAGAACACAGCCAGAGAGAATACACCAGTGGCGTTTCGAAAAAAAAGTATAGACGGTGCATTCCTCCCCCTCCCCTCCGGATCAGTTTGAAGGTCCAGGGGGGGGGGGGAGGGTAAAGTTTGAGATAGCCCCAACATGTCTGAAGTACCAGATATGTTATATCTCCATCCCGTCGGAAGAAGACCCCCCCCCCCCCCCCTTTTTTTTTAAAACCAATTAAAGGTACAACACTGCTGAAATTTGATTTTGTTCATATAAAAATGGCTAATTTAAAATCAAATTATAAGACAATAATACTGTTCAAAGTGGGCTGTTCTCGATCTAAATTGAATAGCCTAGCTTCCAATAAAATCATTATACGTTGTACATTTTTTTTTGTTATCCAACGGGTTTTTTTCTGTCACGACCACCAAACAGCACAAAATTCCCATATCAAATTTTACGCGCGCACCTTCTCAATACCATCATAATATTTCGAATGTCGTCACTATAGCAACAGCAACTATTGTTTGGATAAGTGGGGAGAATAGGAAATGAGGCGTGAACATTAAACAATGCCACGATTCGTCTGAATTGTTTCATGTCACACAGATAGAACTATCGACCTTTCAAAAGGGGATTTCCTTTCTTTTTCTCTTCCGCAGAAATATACTTACGTTATCAATTGCTAATTCTTGAGACCCCCCCCCCCCTCCCCCCTCCTCAATTAATAATCAGCCAGTGTGGTCAAGGTCGAGTATATACTCATTTGTTCTCCAAACAGAAAGGAAATAATATTTATATAGGTAAATCGAGTAGTAGGCACGGTGGGGCCTTAGGGGGCATTCGACCCCGCCCCCTCCTTCCAAATGGCACAACATATTAGGCGTGTTAGAGAGAAATAAAGAACAAGGAAGGGAGAGATTAAATAAATGAAAGTCTACTGGGAAGAAGATGACACAATACGCCGAATAGATAAATCTAGCTATGGCCGATGTTTATTTATAATAATTTTTTATCTAGTTTATTCCATTAGATAAATCACTCTCTGTGCAAACTCTTCACGTCTGATAATAAATTACTTATGATGTCTACCTAACGTCCTTGTAAGATCCTGGCACTCCACGGCGTAGCTAGGTGAGCATGGGCCAAGTCCCCCCCCCCCTCCCATTCGAATGGCGAAATAATAGAAAAGAGACGCTAATCGAGAAACACAGATGTAACGTGAAGAGATGTCTGGACACCGAACCGACACCCTCCTCTCACTCGATGGCTTTGGTCTCTCGCTTCATATCCGCCTTCAAAGATAATTGGATATCTTCTCGATTATGAGGATTTAGAAAAAAATCCTTGTACATTTAAAACCTTAGTAACTTTGGCGTGCAAAGTAGGATCGCCCCCGCATATCATATTACACTCGAGTGTTCCTTGTGTCATGACTCGTGACTAACGAACCGCCTCTGAGTGCAACCCCCCCCCCTGTCTAAGGAACCGCCTCTGAGTGCGACCCCCCCCCCCTGTCTAAGGAACGGCCTCTGGTGCGAGCCCCCCCCCCCCCCCCCCCCATGGCTGGATACATGCTACGCCTCTGAGTATATAGGCAGTTCACCTGGTGTTCTGTTTGCATCGAAAATGAAACATTGGCTATTGATTCTCACCCATCATCGAGAGAAAAAAAATGTAGGCTTCATAATTTGCCAGGGAAACCACCTTTATAACAGTCTACGTGCAATCGATCATTTTTACAACGTCATTGGGAGAGACGCTTTTAACGAGAGCTTTCTTTACATTTCCGCATTGCAGGCCACTTCAGGGAAATGAGTTCGAAAATGTTAGCATGAACAAGCTCGCAAACATAGATAAAGGAGTTTTAAATCTCGCGTCATGATTGATTGCACGACAATTGCTCTGGCGAGTTATTATTACAATTTTAAAGGCGTTTCCTTTTTTCATGGCGGTTGGGGGGGGGGGGGGGAGGCTGAGTGGAAACCGTAACATGTAATTGTTTCCTTTTAACCCCCGACAGAGCAGGACGCCGCGCATGATCGAGCGCGATATAGCGTCAGAATCAGTGTTGCCAATTTAGCCGCTCGCTTCTCAGGGGCAAAGATTACATACTCGAATATCAGCTACCAGTAGTTTCCTGGTATCAAGTCTGACCGCGGTAGGAGTCGTTAGAATCCACCCTCAACGCAAAAAGTCAATAATTGGAACAAATAAATCAAACAAAAGACAACAGACTAAATTTTCGCGAAAGTATGCTATCATGGAGTTGGGGCCTACAGCGACAGTCAACGAAACTAGCACAGTTTTATAACCCGATATACTAACGTAATCCGCTCATCCTGTTATGCGCTCTCTCAAATAAATTATTGATTATGATGATGAGATATTAGTTCGCTTATCGCGGCGCGGAAATTATTGCATTTCACCTCGATCTAGACAGATTCTCTCTCTCTCTCTCTCTCTCTCTCCCTCTCTCTCCTCTCTCTCTCTCTCTCTCTCTCTCTCTCTCTCTCTCTCTCCTTCTCTGTTCTTTTTCTCTGTCATTCAACCTGCGTCGATCTGTTTTGATCTCAAGATGTCTGCGAACATAAAAAGCGCTTCTCAGAACTGAATCGCACTATCTCGCTAGTTTCACAACTGAATCAACGATTTTCCAGGCCTCGCGTTTCACAAACATTAACCATTGTGTGCGGATTCCGTAATGGATCATAATAATGATGGTTGTTCATGTACTCTTCCATCCCTTTGGTGATGTAGCTTCGACTGTATATCGTCTTATTTCTTCTTCATTTATATTGAACAGAGAAAGTTCGAATGTTTCGATGCAATGGAGCGGCTTTATCGATGACATAGTTATTTGGACAGAACTAGGCCATACTTCTTGCGCGTCGAGGTTTAGCTAAAGGAAATTGTGGTATGACGCAAACGTAACAATTGATATATCTATCAGACATGTAACCTAATGCCGTCTTTTATCTTTCATAACAAGAATAATATGCCCCCGAAGAAGTTACTTGAAGGATATATTGCAGTAACCTTTCTTTCATAACTCGAGTGCATATTGTTTATAGTAATGCTTATAAAGTGATTTCCTTCCTCTTTCTATTCGCCGAAGACAAAACCGAAAATAGATTGAATTTGAAATTTTGATGTCACAGAATTCGGTCCGAGCAGATATCAGATTTGCAAAATGATTGATCAACTCATAAATTATGATAAACTTGATTTGGGAAACAAAAGTGATAAAATGTTGTAAACATTACCCATCACACGCATGACACCGTATTATTTCGACGTTGCAAGTATCACATAATGATGTAGAACCATCGGGCTATGAGTTTGCCCCCCCCCCCCGGCAAAAAATATTCTATTACCGATATTTGGGGATCCGTTACGCCATATTCAGGGAGCTTGTTATGTATTATTTATAATATGTTATTTGGCGAAAATTGAGATATTTCTTTTTATTTAATATTCTTTGTTCATTTCTTTTCTAGATTTTTTTCTCTTAGTTCTTTTATTTTCGTCATTTGAAAAAAAAAAAAAAAAAAAAAAAAAAAAAGGGAATACCATGACAATAGGATAGGATTAATATTACAATCCTGGTGATACGCCACTGTCGGGGCCGTAAACTGATCGGGTCTTTTAGCTTTCTTAGGCCTATAATTAATAATTATGATTAATAATTCTCACATTTTTTTCTGCTGGGACTAAAAAATAGGGAGGGGTGTATGCCGGCCCGCCATAATTGCTGTATAAATCAATTTTCATATGACCTTATATACCGATGATAGAAATACATAACATTTAATGGATTATTATTTAATGGACTGATCAAATACCCCCCCCCCAAAAAAAAAAAAGAAAAAAAAAAGAAAAGAAAAAAAAAAAAGAAAAAAAGAAGAAAAAAAAGGGAATACCATGACAATAGGATAGGATTAATATTACAAAAAAAAACACATTTATTTAATGTCGGCCTTCAATCGAGATGAATTTGAATCAGAAGCAGTGACGTTGCCAAGGGGGTACAGGAGACGTAACCCCCACCCTCCTCTATATCGAGTGGCTAAAACGGAATAGAGAGGAAGATATAGAGATAGACAAAGACAGAGAGAGAGAGAGGGGGGAGGGAGTGAGAGAGTGATGGCAACATGAATAGACAAAAAATGTACCATCCTCGAACACACCCTCCATTTACTTGATAAGGTTTCATGGTCCATTGGATAGTCGCTGGAAAGTGGATCGCATAGTTCGAGGTTCGAGTCCCGCCGTGGAATAGTTGTCCTTTTGGCATCAGACATCTACATTTTCCAATCTCCACCCAGGTGTAAAAGAAAGCAAAATGGGAAATTAAAAGATATGGAGAGATAAAAGGTATAACTGAACACTTAATACAATATACTCTTACTGCTCATCGTCCCATTTATTCTTTCGTCTTGTTCTCTCGCATGTCATCGACATTATGTCTGTTAACCCCATGGACACCAGACCCCCTAATTGCTGGACCCACACTATACCACCAGGTGATATTATTCGTGATTCCCCTAACGGTTTCGATTTGAGATTATTCATTTAAAAAAAATGCAATCGATGCTAATGGACAAAGGTTGTGAATCCAGCAGGACAAAGAAAAGAAGAAAAATAATCAATTCATCAGATGAGTTTCGTTTCACCTGACACGACTTACGTCAGATTGACGAAAAATGATTGACTCAGAGTCGGTTGCACACGAGGCGTCAATTCGTTGACGCATCACTGCGTCAGCGACTGGCACGGTCTTTGGCGCACCATGAGAGAGTGAGAGAGTGAAAGTGAAATGATCAATGTAAACATTGCTTTGAATATGTTGAGTTATTGGTGTACGAGACAACTGCCTTCACAAGCTTGCTTAGCACAGTAAACGAATGATGCCTCGTGTGATACGGGTATTAATCGAGGCAAATTCCGAAACTAATTTTATTGCAGCACACACACACAAAATATAACTGAATGTGGTCAGCTCAAAGTTTTTTTTTAGCCGTTAGCTGAATCGGGAAAATCAATAGATGAGTAAAAACGATGGTAGGGGAGGCTTGCGAGGTTTACTATAGTGACGTCTGGATGATTTAGCCTAAGGGTGACGATGTTGCTGAAATGTGTGTGTCCGACTGGTGTCAAAACACCCAATGTGCGCCAAAATGGTAATTTTCGTAAGCGGATCCATTGACGACTGAGACGCATTATATCTTGCTCTGGGCGTTTGCCTACATAATTAATTACCGTTGCGTGACGAGATAAAAACGAAATATATTACAGGTCGGCTAGTGACCTTTGGGTTTTCGATATTCAGAGAGAGGGAAAATAAAAAAGAATAGGCCTCCATCTGGTTGTAGCTGGTAACGCATATAATGAATTTCTTTCAACCTCGATCGTCATCTAGTAGTATAGACTGGTTACACTATGGACCAGACAGTCAACAGTCAAACAAAAACATTACATTACACCGAACGGCCAAGAGTCGAGCGGTTTTGGAGTCGGTATGGAGTCAGTTTAAAGGTATAGACCAGTTCTGGTCATGCGATTACATTGTGAAAGAAACGTTGTGGAATCGATCAGAAAAGTATTGGTGTGTACTGCAAGGTTCTGGAATCATCAAAATGATGAGAAATTTGGCCCAGTCTTGGTAAAGTTACAACCACTGTACACAGAAAGATGTACATAGAACTACGCTATATATATCCAGACCGGATAGATATAACAATTTACCAAATATACCAATTAGTTGGCGGTTTCTTGGCAAAATTTGTTTCATCACGTATTAGTCAAAATATATTCATTCACATGAATGGTAATAAGAGCTTCCATTTCATTTGTTGAGAGGGGGGGGGGGGACATTTCCAAAACTGGTCTATACCTTTAAAGGTGTGACTGAGTTATTAGTGTCGTTGATCCAACTCTAGTATGAAACATGAGGGAATAGGAATATAAATTAATCATACACATATACTCTGCAAATGAATCTGAGTAAAGCCCATAGTCACTTGGGGAGGGGGGGGGGGGGGGTATTGTCCGAAATGCATTCCATGATCGACTCACTTGCGACGTCATCAATCAACCTAGCTGAAGTGGTATGATCTGTGTTACGGTTTCATTCGAAATTGTCAGGCACTTTGATTTTAAGACAATAGCATCCGACCGAGCTTTCTAATCTTAAAACACGATGGCCCGAATTAACAAAGGAGGTTTGTCGACAAACCTAAGTTTATGTGCGTCATATGACGCGTTTCAAATCAAGGTTGAAACGCGTCAAAACGCGTCATATGACGCACATAAACCTAGGGTTTGTCGACAACCTTTGTTTGAAACGCGTCGAAACGCGTTATATTATGACGCACATAAAGCCAGGTTTGTCGTTAAACCTCCTGTGTGAATTCGGGCCAATTTGATCGTTATTACCAGGGGCGCTTAGTCCCCTCTAATTATATTGCGAAATTAATTGTGTATCCAATAGCGTATCCTTGATGTTGCCCCCCCCCACCCCCCCCCCCCCCCCACTGCTCGTAATGTACTGACGCCTTAAAATCGCAATAATTCACCATGAGCATAATATAAATATTATAGGGGGAGGGGGAATGTCGATGAAAATGTGCTTTGAATCAAGGAGTATTGTGTCTTTGTTCGGAAAATATGGAATTCTCATCCTCAAAATGTGACTGCCTGAAAGAATTCCTTGGACTCCATCGTAATCCTCCAACTATACGCGCTGGAACTATATCCACATGGCGTCAGCCCCCACCCCCGAAAACGAGAGAATTATCGGCCTTCGCGGACACACTACAACAATACTCCTCAACAAAGGGGGGGGGGGGGGGGAGATGCACGGACGACGAGATACGGGCGAAGGAGCTCCAGCAACCGGTCGCCCGCCCCGGCAGCGGGCCGACACCTATCTCTTGAAAGGCCGTTGGCTGACAGCTGTCTTCATCGTCCGTATTCAAACAACATAAACTCTTTTGATTTTCCCCTCCAAATAGGTGCGCTATACAAACAGATTTTCCGTTATTTTGGGCAGCTGCTTGTAGTCTCACGTCACCCTCCACTTTGGGGACCCGTCAAAACTCCGTCGCATACAGGCTCCAGACTGAAATGATTTCATTCGTCGCTTTATACCTCGTGCCTTGATTCTCGAGAAAATCAAATGATGATAGAGTGACGTGAAGTCCTGAACGCTCCTAGTCGACAGGCGATGTTTTCTGCAACCAGCTTAACAAGAATGATATACTTTTGTTAAGTCCATCTATCAAATCTTTAAAAAAACCAACGCCATTTTAGCTCACACTCGCTACTTTAAGCATGGTCATCCGGGCTATAAATGGCCACATTCTGTTTCGAGAACATGAACTTCCGAAACATCAGGAACACGATGTTAATGTCTTGATACAGGAATGACCTCAAGAACATGGCAATGAAACGAAGATGGAATATGGTACAGAAACACATATTCGAGTGGGAAGAAAGTAAATGACCGGGATGAGAACTTGCAGGACAACAAAATAAAACCTTAACTAAATGGGGACACCCGATACAGACGCCTGCTGTACCAATCAAGCCAAGAAGGAAGGTGAAGAATGATAAGGGTTCACTACCGTGAAATTTGTAAATGCATATATGTATGGCTGTGTGAACCTAACCATATCCAGCATACCAATGAGTACAATATGAAACTTCTTAATGCCGCAGGGGATGCCAAAGAGGCGTGTCATCTCCCTAGATCGAAAAACGTGGCGACACCATCAGTCTCTAAACCACAGCGTTGGGCTAACTCTTTTACAGGCGGTTTTCAAATGGTTCATACTTATTTTGTTCTTAAAACAAGCATTAGAATAATCTGTAATCATGCGCAATTTCGTTACCTCGGTGAAAAATAGTTGGCACACATTTCTGTGTGAAGGTTCTGGCAACAGTATGCCGCCATTGACAATAGCAATATTAACTCATTCTCCTCGGCATATTACATTTGTTTAGCAGCATAATGATTGCAAGATTATTATTTCAAGGAGACAGTATCTTTTCAGATGTTTTTCGACCAGTGATCATGGCAATCTGACGCAACACTGATTAAAGTGGCAAGATCAACTTCTTGAACGGTTTTGGCTCGATATGTGTTCTCCTTGCTTTTCTAATCTTCAAAGCAAATGAAACTGTGCTGACATGTTGGGATTTACGATAACATCATTCAACCTTTGAAACAATTGGTATTACTAAATGAAAAAAAAAAGCTTCGTAATATTCGTATCCTCTGGTCTTTTAATAGTTTCGCCAAGTTTTGACGAGTTGAGACAAATGACGCGGCGGCGGGCGCTGGAGCGGTTTAGCCGCAACAAATTGTGACGTCATCTGCATCGGTCGTTCGTTCTTTCGTGCAGGCGACCAAGGGCGCTCAAGGGCAAACTAGCGGTCATCGAGGTGTCCGTTCAATTGTGGACGGAGATACACTTCACTCGTCAGATCGACCTCCAGCCATTGTTGGCAAACGATTATCAGGGGACTTCAATGAAAAGGTAAACAAACTTGAAGTCAAACAAGATGACAGCTGACGGGGTGCCTTCTTTTATTCCGAGTTTTGACGAAATCTAAAGAGTGTTCGATGGGTAACTCAACGATTTAGGGTCATTAAGCTGATGTCTACTGTCGACCGTAAGCCAATGTTTGTCAGTTTAGAATCACGATTTCTCGCGAACAAAGTGTGACGTCCATTCATTGACTTTATCATTGGGTCGCTACCAAATTGATTAATAATGAGTAGCAGCTTATCAATTAATGCAGCCGGCCATTATGACTAACATTCTAATATTACAATGTGAGCTGGTGTAGTTGTGTCAGGGACTAACCGATATCACACCACAAGTCAGACACTCTATTGAATGTAAAGATATTTGACTTTTACTTCACAGATGTATCAAAATTTATCGAACTGATCTGCCTTTGAATGCCTTTGATATGTTGAGGTATATTTCGAGCTGATGGTTATCGAAAGGCAATTGGAAATTTCGCGCAATTTCTTAAAAGTTTGATTTTGAATCGCCATCGTTTGCGCAACAAATGTCACAAAGATCTGGGAACAGTTTTTAAGGATATTTATTCGCTGAAACGTTGGAAACTCAAAGAATGAAATGTGTACGTTGAAACAGATGATATGCCGAATTCTCCGAAGAGACCCGAATCGTCAGCCGATCACTACATCACTCGTTTGAAGACAAGGGTTGCCGTTTCGTACCCTTTTTGTTCTCCCACCAACTAGGAATGGAAGAATTTTCGTTAAAACGTGTTTTGACGTACAGGCAACGGGACACGGATGCTGACAGCCACTGGCAGAGAAAGAGAGAGGGGGAAGAGGGGAGACGGGGAGACGGATAGACAGAGGAGAGACGGAGAGAGAGAGAGAGAGAGAGAAAGAGAGAAAGAGAGAAAGAGAGAAAGAGAGAGAGAGAGAGAGAGAGAGAGAGAGAGGGGGGAAACGGGTGAAAAGGGGGCGAGATGGGGAGCGAGCGAGAGGTTTGGTCAAGAGTAAAGAGAGGGGAAATGAAACGGAGGGAGAGTGAAAGAGGGGGCGTGGAGAGAAAGAGAGAGAGAGAGAGGGGGGGAGGGAGAAAGAGAGAGAGAGAGAGAGAGAGAGAGAGAAGGTGACGGGCAGACAGAGAGGGAAGACGGGGAGAGAGGGGAGACGGAGAAAGAGAAAGTGGCGAGGAGACAGAGATGGGAGACGGAGCGAGAGGGGAGACGGAGAGAGAGAAGGTGACGAGGAGACAGAGATGGGAGACGGAGAGAGAGAGAGAAGGGTGACGGAGAGATACAGAGGGAGGCGGAGATAAAGAGAGGGGGAGACGGAGGAAGAGAGGCGAGGTGGTGATTGAGCGAGAGGTAAAGATATTACACAGGGAGTGAAAATGAGACGGAGGGAGAAAATAAGAGAGAGGGAGAGAGAGAGAGAGGATGAGGGGGGAGCTAGGGGGATCGGGAGACTTACCGAAATAAAAGAGGTGAGTGATGTAGAGAAAGAGAAATAAACAACAACTAAAGAGGGAAAGGGAGTGAGACGGAATTTGAAAAGAGGTGTGAGAAAGGGGAGTGGAGCGGAGAGCGAGAAAGGGAGGGTCACAGTGGCAAAGCGAGAAAATAGCTACAGCCTCCAGTATAAATATATGCATTTAGTATATTTACAATATATTTACAACCCAGGTGTTAAGTAAAAGAGAGCCAGATTCATCACAATCGTAGAAACTGACGAGTCACTTTGTTGTATCGCGCCAAAGCTGAGTAAAAAACCTCACGAAACGGCGCTGCCTTAGACGTATCACCCCACCTCAAAACCAGCTCCAAGACAATGCGCGTAGACGCCACACGCTGCGCTGTAGGTTAGGGTATGAAAGTCTCCTTAGTACATCCGTGGAGAAAGCCACAGCGACACACACGTGCATTTTAAAGGGTTTGGTCGGTACCACGGCACGTTCGACTATACATCTTCCATCCCTGCTTCTACCAAGGTATTGAGCTGAAAGTCATTTATGCTCTCTGCCCCTGATAGTCACAATAGCGGCAACGATCGGCTATGTGCCTCTCCCGCTGTTAATTCACTAAGTTATACATTTACAATGTCACAATGTGTCTCATACCACTTAGGGAAGATCTAAAGATACGTGACAATTATGAAAATTGTTATATCTTAAGTTGAAACTATGAGCGTTAAAGCGTACGAAAGAATTTAGGTTAAACCAATACTCGAATGTTTTAAGAACACAAAGACACGGAAATAAAAGACACTAATGTAAAAATTGCTCACGCTAATATAGATAGTACACACGTTATACATTGTTAATGTTTATATTAGTGTGTATAAGTAGACCTAGTAAATTTTTTTATTATTAGTTTTTTTAAAAACTGGTTAAAAAGAATGAAAAAGGATTCCTGGGGTCTTCATATTCCTAACAGTGGCTAAAACGAAAATGGGGGATATTTATTTATTGGTGAGTACCTCGGAAACCTTATATTACCGTGTAATTGGTGATGATGTTCGACTTTGAAGAACGAACAGTTTCTTTGGCCTCCATCAGGAAATTATCAAGCTGTCAAGCGATGATCACAATAATTATTGTATTATTCTGTTATGTAGCACATAATTATAACATGCTATGACGTTATTTGCGCTTCAAAAGAGCTTTCGTAAGTGCCACACCCCGGATTTCGTTCCGGTGACCCGTTCACAAGGCAAAATGCATTTCAAGGAAGAATCCTTCCAGGTAGTAGGTACCCACTTACATCACCCGGGTCGAGTATGGCAAATGAATGGCAACTGCGTGTTACAAAGGACTTGCGAGTTCACCAAGCTCTGCGTTTTAAGGTACAGAAATGTGAGTTGGTTGGTTGACTTGCAAAAAAAACAAAAAAACGCGCGTGATTTATAATTATTCAGACCACTTCTGTTTAGGAGACGGATACATACAGGATACAAAGTAGCTTGAGTTACCCTTCGAATGGGAAATGAGATTTTTGTTTTCATTCGGGGGGGGGGGGGCGGTACAGGTCTTACTCGGAAAAATGAAACGCGAATTTACAATGCAACTGATTAGGCGAGGGATGCGGGATGTGGCCTCATGGTCTAGGCTTCTTCTTTTATCTTAATTTCCCCTTGAATTTTCTTCTTTTATCGCTTTCCTTTCTTTTTATTCACCACTCGGTTAGGGGGCGGCACGTGCCCCCGTGCCCTTTGAAGCTACGCCACTGCTCCCTGCGTATGATTTAGCGCACAAGTAACCCTACGTGGGCAACGGTTTACGGTTGTCTTTAAAAAATAATAGTAAATGTCAACGACCATCGTTTGAAATTTTAATATATCAGCTCTTACGAATTGTCCCTTGTTTTTTAATTTTTTATTGGAGACGCTGCTAGACCAAGTTTGGGGAGGGGATGCCAGACCATTTGCCGACGGTGGCAAACCCAGTATGTCGTCTTCAATATTGGAGGTGTACATTTTATGCTTCTTTTTGAGGTGAGACGCTCTGTTTGCAAACAAGCTTTACAATGGAAATCTGTATGCACATGTACATGCCTTGATGCTGATAATATTTCATAATTGGATGTGTGCTGTTGCCCTACAAAGAAATACAATAATAGAAAGAAGGAAATTGAGAAATTCGGAAACATCTTTCGGAAGCCAAGGTGGGGCTCTGCGGGGATACCAAATTATACTTCTAGTGTTTGGTGGCGCATGTGCAGTGTCATGATTATTCTTAAAGTGACGTTTTCGAGGAAAAAATGCTTCTATCCATGAAATCTACTCCTTCCCTGCACATGATGCATTTTTAGTAATAATCCCTCAAGTCTGTCATTCTTGGCGTGGCGTAGTATTTGAGAAATTGCATTTAAACACAGGGCAGTGGATTTCCTAATGGTTGTAAGATAGTGGTCGGCATTGTTAATCCATTTATTGGATCTGTAATGTAGAAGGGGGGGGGGGCAAACACAACATTTGGAGACATATATGGAATTAAACTAAAATTATTTGGCGAGACCCTTTCCCACTCCGTCCCCTTGGAGTGTATATAATGTACATTTTTGCAACAGTGCGGATAAGCTTTATATTGTACAGACCGCTCTATTATCAATTGGTGCCGGATATTGAACATTAGGCAATGGGCGGATATTGGGCCATATTCGAGATTGGCGGTTTGTAAGAGGGCTGGAACGATGTTTTGGAGCGGAAGTGACGTGTAAAATGTAATATCACTGAAATGTGGAGGTAGTGGACAAAATGGAGCGTTGGAAACAGCCCCTTTCAACCAATTGATCGTCATGAAGAGCGAAAAATTGACTTCGTGGGGAATAGTGATTAATGGGGGGGGGGGGGGGGGGGGCGGGCAAAATCAACTCTATACTTTAATACTTTAATAATAATGTCTTCCACTCATTTCCTTATATAGGCATACTTGTTGACATATAGTTTGTTTATCAATGACAAGAAACAAAAGTGGTCTTCTCTCAAAGTAAGGCATATACGTTGTTTGAATAAAATGCATATTACACCTATGAAAAAAAACTCAAAATATATCCAAACAGTTCCGTTTATTCTGTGATAAAAACATCTGAGATCAGTGGATACCTAACATATTTAAGATGACTTGAATTATTACCCATTCCGCCCCCTCCCCGGTTTTAATTTTCAGTTGCATGAATGATTTCAGTTCCACTATACCAAATTCCTCGGAGTGTCGGACATGACTTCCAGCCGAAGATATTTCTTTCTCAATGAACTATAATGAGTTTTTTTTTAAACAGGTAACCTTTAACTCGAAATTAATTTGGACAAGATGAGAGTATAATCTAGTCGATACATGGATTGTTTTTACGATAAAATGGGGTGGGGTGGCGAAAAGTAAATGAAAGACGATTTTCGTAACGAGACACACTTTGAAACATTTGTGCCATTTCCAAACTTAGTCGAAACTATTGCATTAATGATCAATGACCTAATGCATCCTGTATCTTCTAACTTTGACGTATTAGTTTTTGTAAATTCTTCGACTTTCTGACTTATTAGAGAATATATCACACCTCTTATCTCATTGGGCCTATTTAACTTATTATCAAATTTATATCAAAACAGAAACGCACTAAAGTTGAAGGCTTGAAGCAAATAATTCTTATTAATAACGGTCTCTATAATGCTGAAACATTATATGACCTAAGCATACATAAGAGAAAAGCGGAAACAATTTGGAGATAAATGACGGTGACAAAACCTTGAAGGTCAAACTATTCCTTTCTCTCTAACTTCAAAGCCATCCATTCTCAGTCTTCAGTGACCAAACAATACCAACCTGTTTAAACATTTAAACATCCATTCGTTGAAGTCATCATGCTTAACGAGAATAATGGTGTTCAAAGGCAAATATTTATTCTTTATGGGTGCAGTTCATTTTTTTTTCTCGGTCAAACTTCGTCATCGTACGATAAGCCAACTTCGCGACGCCGAGGCAATGATTCGGCATCGCGAGTGGTGTGAGCGCTTTCGTCAACATTCGAAACAAATGCGTCCCAAACAGGGCCCTGCTCTTTCATGAGTACCCCTACCCTGGAAAAAGGGGGAGTAAAATAGACGGGCTCGACCTCCGCTGGACTTAGAGTGAGAATTTTTGAAACTCGACAAGCCGCAACGCTTCATCCACAATGGCCGAGCCAGTTGAGCGCCGAACTTATACTGGCGGAGTGCGTTGTGGCACGCGCTCACATCCCCGCACCTTGCTAACAAAGCCGTTCTTACAAACGGCAACTCCGTGTACAGAAGAAAGGGGCCGAGCGCCATACTGAGCCAAGTGAGCAACCATCGTCAAACCGGCGTGTCTCGATACCAGATTTCCGTTCTATAATTCAGTTACTTACAACAATTTCGACAAAATTTTCGCATGAGAAGAAGCAGAATTTTCGATAGCTACTACTGGTGGGAGTATTGATTATTGAAGGTGAGTTATGTGAGGATTTTTTCTATGTTTTTTATCGTGTTGTCGACTCGTTTCGAGGCGGCTGGCTATTGACGCACTGCGTCATGGCACGTATCGAAATTAGTGTGTCGAATGTTGTCAAAACGATGGCGAACATGACAGATGTTGCAGCTAAATTTGCATACGAGCTCGACGATTGCTAATTCATCAACACCAGTATGTTTTCTTAAGGATGTTTGTCCCGGCTTTGGTCGGTCTTCTGTTACCCTGGTTGCTCGCTTTGAGTGATATTTAGCCATTTTCTTTCGTCTGCCGAGTGCTTCCGCCGACTTTTTCCACACGGGCAAACAATGCGTGCAGTTCTAATGAGTGAGCACAGCGTCCATTTTGCGTGTGTGCCTCAAGTCATAAACCGGCTGTGGTGCATGGGCGTGTGTTGTACGAGCTGACTGTAATCTCCAGGCTCCTGCCTCATTTGCCGACTATTGCTCAAATGAGTGAATTTGGTGTCTGGTATTTGTTTTGTTATTGTTCATCACATACTGAGTTTACATGTAGGGGTGATGTTTGGTAGACTGTTTAGTATGGTTCTCCAAGACTCTTACTCTTAGTTTTAGTCTTACTTGGTACTGGTAAGTTGCAGAATGGATGCAGGCGGGTGCAGTCAGCAATGAACTTTCATTGATTCCCACTCCCAGATGAACCAGACATTATAGCTCTTCCTGTTGCTGAAGGTTGATATTTTATGTAATGATCATGATATAATAAAAAGCAAATTGGCAATCCCGAAAAACCTGATTACTTTTATCAAGTGCCTTTTTCCAGCTGACCCAGATAAAATGGAATTCAAGCCCTTCTAAAGTGTTGGGAGCCCCAACATTTTGATGGCAAATTTCACTTAAATTGTGTCATGATGTGAAAGAGGATGTCATTTAAGACACATTTTTGCAAGAAATTCAAAACAAATGTGTTTGAAGTCGAGTATTGATGAACAAATTAAAAATTTAGGTTTTCTGCGTACAACAGAAACCCAAATTATGTATTCTTCTTATCAATATTTGTCTTCAAACACCTTTTTAATTTATTTATTTTTTTTATTTTTTTTTTTGGGGGGGGGGGGGAATCTTTGCAGAATTGTGTCTGTAAATGACATCCTCTTTCACATTTTGATACATTTTAAGTGAAATTTTCCCCATCAAATTTTTGGTGAATTTAGGGCTCCCAACACTTTAGATACTTGTGTCACTGTGCGTTCCTCAGAAATATTTCAGGAAAGGGTCAATGTATTTTTAAGTGACAATTCACTTTTTTTCTTTTTCTGTAAGATTTTGTGGTTTTATTTTTTATAAATTGAAGGTAATTGAAGGTTTTTGGGAGTGTGAGGTAATGCTAATTTTGGTGCTGATATGATTTTTGCAAAGTTTTCCTATATTTTTCCACCATTTCTCCCCTGCTTTGTATCTTGTTTTAATCATTGTTGTATACATGTACGTGTAGTCTGGGACATTAGACATAACAGGTTTTGAACATGCGATGTTGTAGTTTTATTTTTGAAAAACCTGTAACTTTTATAAATATTTTTACCACTAGCACTTTAACAAATAATCGCTCACCTACTAGCTATGGATATTCCTTGTGATTTTACACTTCTCACCATGTATCAGTAGACCTTTATTGAAAATGATCATTCATTTAATTAAATTTCCCTGTTCGTTCCATCAAACAATGTTTTCCTTAAAAACCTGCTGCTGTTGATCACTTTTATTCAAATAAGTAAAAAAAACACCTAAGTCACCTTCTCACTTGAAAGTCTATTCTTATGTTGAATGAATTGATTCAAACTAAGCTTTCTGGAATCTAATTTTGCCTTTGAGTTTTTCAAGGAAAAGAAGGAGGAAGTGATTCCATGCTAAGTTTCAGAATATTTAAAATTTCTGTCCAATGTGGCCGCCACATGTGTCATGTGTAAGTCTATTTTGTTGTGCGATTTGTAAACTGTATGTCATTGGCTGCAAAAATGGTCAGCTTTTCTCACATTCCAGTGTTTCTGAAATGCAACAAAAAGTTAAAATTAAAAAACCCACTTCTGGATTTTTTTTTTTTAATGCCCAATAAAGTTTCACCAAATTTTTGCAGTGTTAAAGCTTACCTGCCAACTGTTCCGATTTAATCAGAATATTCTGATTTTTAAAAATTCAAATAAACATTTTTTTTTTTTTTTTTTTTTTTTTAGGTGCCAAATTTGGCTTGATTTACCATGTGCCGTGACTTGAGAGTTTGCGAATTGCATGATCTAGCAGCAAATTTGTATTCGCTTTTTTGTACAGATTTACCACGTATTGCCAGTTACGCTGCCGCTACATACATGGTCGTGGTAGGGCTGTGCGATCGCCTGTTCAATACACACATGTACCTCTGGCAATTTCCAAATTCTGCATCTTCTACACAATATAAATTTTAAGCCCGAGTCAAAATGTTTAATTGACCGCATTCATCAAAACTGTTAAAGATTTCTTGCCAGTTTAACCGTTATTTTAGTGCAGTTTGTTACTCTTAATAATTTCTATATATTTGCATCGGCACCGATCAGCGCATTGATGCGGATTCATTTTCCCAATTTCATTTTTAGATACAGTTTGTTAGTGTTTTTATTTATTTTTATTTCCGTTTTGTCCTTAGTAGTTTTAATTATTTGGATGGGTGCACTAACGCCAATCAGTTTATTATCCCCGATTAATTTTCGATTTTTGTTTAACAGTTTTTTGTCTCGCCTGCCTGCATATATATAGCGAAAGCGAGACATACTGTACAGTGTAGGCCCCGCTTTTCCGGTGGCGGCGGCGGCGGCGTCAACATCAAAAACTTAACCTAAGGTTAAGTTTAGAATTTTTAATATAATTTTGAAAGTAAAAATTTCTATTCAATGAAACTTGGCCTAACAAGGTATCAAGCTACCTCAATCATGTGAGCAGAATTTCAGGTCACAATGTTAAGGTCAAAGGTCATTTCAGGTCTACAAACTTAGAGTATGTTGTGGCATCATCATCAAAAACTTAACCTGAGGTTAAGTTTTGAATTTTTTAATATCATTTTGAAAGAATAAGTTCTTATTCTATAAATCTTGGCCTAAAGGGTTATCAAGTATCCCAAATCATGTGAGTAGAATTTCGGGTCACTAAGTCAAGGTCAAAGGTCAATTCAGGTCAACAAACTTAGCCTATCTTGTGGCATATACATCAAAACTTAACCAAAGGTTAAGATTTTGAATTCTTATCATATTTTTGAAAATATTCATTCCATCCATGAAACTGTCCATCATATGACACAAATTCCAGGTCACAAAGTCAAGGTCAAAGGTCGTTTTAGGTCAGTAGACTTGGATTATGTTTTCACAGCTTAATATGAGAATTAATAAATATATTTTTGTTATTTGTTCATATTTTATGAAAGTTATCAATGTTGGTACAAATAATAGTAAATAATTCTTCTGATGATTCTTAGTATCAGCTACGATGTCTCGCCAATAATTATTGTTTTCAGATCTCCGCCAATAATGATTGTTTTCGTGTCTCGAGTCTGGAGACGCCGATGTTCATTTTCCTATTGTTTTAAAATCATGACAGATCTTTTATGAGTGTGTGTGTGTGTGTGTGTACGTGTTTTTGGAGTTTGGTTTTAAGCCTCTGTTCATGAACATGATTACATGATATGACTTATTTGAATTGCCTGAATGCTTCGTCGCCCAGCTGGCAGAAGGCGTTACCGTTAGCGCGCGAGCGACTCTAAAAATACTTTTTGAATTATTCGCATTTAAAAATTTGTTTTATATTTAAACTGCTTTCCGTCCCGAAAATTGGTTTAAATCTTAATAGAGTAATAGAAATGTTATAGTAGAACACTGCCAAAAAAAAAATTCTCAGAAATAAGTCAGTTTTATAAAAGTTTGAGGCGATTCAGTGCCAATGCCCTTCTGCTTAGCGCTTCATTTTTTACCTGAAATTTGAGCTAACGCCCTTCTGCCAGCCAGACGACAACTTGAGAATTCACATAAATTAAAATAACGGTTAAACAAAACCGCCCGTGTAAAGTTGACGGTTACAGGCCTTGTTAATTTAGAAGAAAAAAATATAAGGTCTAAAGTCAAGATCATCATCAAGGTGCCAGACAGCTGCTGCAGCTCGTTAATATCGATTTCTATAGCCATACTGTAGCGCTTTGTAATGTGTCCATCCATAAATTTCATTAGACTTTACAAAGTTGATAAGCTAAATTACTTTGAAGAGCATTTCAAAAAGTTTCAGATGAAATTTGTAAAGAGATATGATAGGGAGATATTCCTCCATGTCTTTGTTTTATGAAAATGTTTCATAAAAGCACTTGTGGGGAAAACCTTAAAAAAAACATGTTCAAAGACCATTTTGTGAGAAATCATGCACCTAATGTTATTTTTATCAGTTAAGGTACATACATGTATCTTTAGATCCCATACATGTTCTTTATATAATCTCTGAGAGCCCCCCATATGTTGCATATTACTATCTTTCCTGATAGATTTATTCACCATTCAGTCACTCGAGTTTTATTAGAAAAAATGGTTTTAATGGTAACCTTTAATAAGGGGACAACAAAGCCATGATGCGTGACCGTAGACACATTTTCTTTACATTGTGCAATACAATACATGCCTGCACATGGATTGTTACACATGGCATCTGCTCATGGTTGCTTTTTACATGACTCATGTAAAAAGCAACATTCACATGAACATGAAAGGGCTGAATCCACTGAATTGTGACCACACACATTTAATGTTTAATATAGCAGATAATCATGATCATTCTCTTGTGCATTGAACTTGTGCAATCTCTGACGTGTGTTGGATTTCTACAAGCTTTGGGCAAACAATAAATAATCTAGTTCTTTGTGTCATATCATAAAACAATAGCTCCTCTTTTTCTTCACATGAAAAAAATCTGCATGGAAAAAAGGCATGGATTTTTCTTTTCTTGAATGAATGGAGGTTATTTATGTTATGCATAGAATTACTATTCTGATAGATTTAAGATACATATGTATTAACCTAACTTGTGTTTATACATTCATCATGTCAAATGTATGTATTGTAATAAGGGAAGTCAAATTTAAAGACAAAAGCAAAGCTCCCTTGCAGAATAATGATAAGAATTATTTCATGAAGATAAGTGATATAAACATGTATATTCATTTTTTTTATTTATAATTATTTCCTTCTGCAGAATGGCTAGCAAGACGGTAGAGCCACCAGGATCCAAAGAGATTGGCCTGGACAGTAGCCAGCTTCTACCTCCAATGCACACTTCCAGGAGGGGTCTTCAACAAGTCCTGGATCTCTTCCGAAATGCCACACCAAGCCTCAAGCAGATCCTACTCCAGGAGGCAGATATCATCTATGAGTGCAGGGTATGCAAAGGCCTCTTCCGTGGTCTCGTCAACTTCATCGAGCACAAGAGATCCTACTGTAAGTTGCTCTCTGGAATAGACCAACACTGTGCCACAAAGACCCTGGGTCTGAACATGAGGGATCTCTTCCCCAACGAAGATGCAGCAGCCCCGCAGGTCGAACCCCAACCGCCTACTGGCTCACCTGTAAACGAGAGGGGAGTGCCGAAGAGGAACTTGGTGACAACGGTCATCAATGATCAGTCCTCTGAGGTCGGCAATGCCAATGCTTACCTGATACTTCGACCTATCCCAAGTACCACTGAAGCCATTGAACAACAGGTGGTAAGGTCTGATCACATCATCCATCATGATGAGCTGGAGAAAATGAGTGTATTTGCTCCAAAGGGAGAGGGAGACGACACTGCAAAGATAGTTGGTGAGATAGCCATTCGTCAGGCAACAAAGAACGCCAAAATAAGCCGGGTCGAAAAACGGGAAACTCTTCATAGTCTTGTGAAGGGCTTTGGTGGCACAGCCTGTACTAGGAGAGAACTGTTTGAAGAAGAGGATAGTTCTGAAGAGCCAAAGGCTCCTGTTGGGAAGGATTCCGACGGAGGTAGGAAAAGTGGAACTCCCAAGAAGGTTATAGGACTGGCTGTACATCCGGGTAACCCACTGCAAGAGCCAAAAGAAAAGAATCTACCGGGTACTGTAGCGTGCCAACCAACCGAGTGCCAGATTTGTAAGAAGAAATGCAAGAACTGGACAGCATTAGCTTGGCACATGAGGATCCACAAGAGACCAATATTCAAGTGCTCTCTTTGTCGTTACAGCTCAGTGTCGGTGTACAACCTACGTAGGCATATGCTAACAATGCACCATCTGCCAACTACAAGGGTTGATGAACTCCTCAGTAGAAAAGTGGAACAGCAGAAGATCCTGCATGAGGGTCGTGAGAAGGAGGCCATGAAACAAGGTGAGGGTAGCTCTTTGCCAACCTGTGATGTTTGCTTCAAGACCTTTGCCAATCGACGCAATGTGCTCCGCCACAAGGAGATCCACCGTCGTGAGCAGCTCAGCTCTGATCTCAATCGCGGCAGCGTGCCACAGACGCCTTCGCGAGAGGAGATTGCTAGAAACAAGGTCATGCAGATCATGGATGAGAAGAAGCTGAAGTGCCGACGCTGTCAGAAGCAGCTATCAACCATGAGGAGGCTGCAACAGCATTGCTGCAATCACTTTGGATTCAATCGATACCGGTGCATGCTCTGTCCTTACGAAAATAATGACTACACTCAGATGAGGAGGCACATGATGGGAAAACATGGAAGGCAATTCCGCACTATCCATCAGATCTCTGAAGCAATCCGGAATATGAAGATTGGAATTTGGGTGAACCTTGTTCAGAATGGAAATGGTTCCAACAATGATGAAGTTGTTGGCCCCAGTCCTAAAAAATCTAAAGACTTGAATGACTCTAAAATGACTGCTGTGAAAGGCAAATGTGATAATGTTATGACACCAAAGATATTGGAGATTGAGGACACATCAGATCTCAATGGCAATGATGTAGAAATGGAAGATATTGCATTAGGAATGGAAGGCCAAGATGAAATCGAAGATGAGGAAAATGATGAAGACAATGAGGAAGAGGAAGAGGATGAGGAAGAAGAAGTAGATGAAGATGAAGATGGGGAGGAGGAGGAGGAGGAGGAAGAAGAGGATGAAGAAGGGGAAGAGGAGGAGGAGGAGGAGGATGTTGAAAATGAAAAACAAAAGGTAGCAAGTAATAAAGAGTCTGTCAAAAATGGAGGAAGATCTGTGAAATCTCAATCAAACAAAGAGAACAAAGTTGTCCCAAAGACTCCCTCAAAACAGTCCGTAGTCAACAGTACTGCAGCCAAGGATATCCTGTTGACCCCTCCGAGTAGCAATGGAGCCCGCAAGAGCCCCGAACCCACTCCAAGCAGGGATATGCCTATCAGACAAGCCAGGTTGAACCACCAAAGTGTGTCTCCTCGTAATCAAGCAGAGAAGACCCAAGGAGAGAAGGCGAGTGCTGAGAAGACTCAGCAGGTCAAACGAGACCTGACCAAAACATCCGCTGAAAAGTCAAAAGGAAGCAAAGGCGAGATGGACGAGGAAGATAAGAACACTCTGGAACTGTTGATGGACAAGCGGTTGGTGCGATGCCTCAATTGCAACAAGCGGTATCAGTACCTCAGCTCCTTGCAGCGACATGTCCGCATTCATCTCCTGCGCAACGAGACAGACATGCCACATTCGACTGCGACAAAGAACCCGGCAGACACCTCCAAGAAACACCGTGCCATCAAGTCTCTCATCAACACCAATCTCTTGAAGTGCTTGAAGTGTAGGAAGCGCTTTGAAAGCATGTGTTCCCTGAAGCGCCATGTTGCAAGGCATCTTGGCTACAGTAGCTTCAAGTGCAAGTACTGTGGGTATTTGTCGCGGAACTACACCTGGTTCAAGCAGCATCTTAAAATGAAGCATGCTGATCGAATCTCTGACATGAATCAGATGGGTAACCTGATTGGTAGTATGAAGACCAAGAAGTGAATGCAATGTATCTGAACTCTTTATTGTAGTGTCACCTTGTAAGATTTTGCACTGCATTTGGTGTGTGAAATTCAACATATCCTTTTATTTTGGCATCACAGTTTTCTTAGGTGATTTATTTTATTTTATTTCCTACCATTGAGGGATACCCTCTGAAAGTTAGTCATGTATGGCAAGTGTGGACGTTCAAGATTGTTGATGCTGATAGGAAATGATCTTTCAGTCTAGTGTGTAATGAAGGAGATCTGCTTGAAGTTCCTACAGCTGTTGATCATCAATAACTTGATTCTTATTCCAAGGTACACTTGCAGGTGATATATCAGAATTTCTGTTTATAGAGGATTTTTTCTCTATAGAAATCAGGAACAATGATTATAGTCCCATCTATCAAGGTCTATGTGAGTCCTGATACAAAAACAGGAAAATTAAAGTGAAAGATTTAAGTTGAGATATCTAGAGATCTTGGCAAATACATGTTTGCATTTTTTCTTGGGCAGACCAACAGAATTGTCTGAAACTTTCGTTTTGTAACAAAACAGTTACCATTTAGACTTTTGTAGAGCTCATTATTAAACTGGAACACATGTTGAATTAATGTGCAGTGAAAAAAGGACATTATAATGGTACATTTTCCACATTTGTGTGTTGCTGTATGATATGAAATTATTGATATGCACATGTTTGGATTTAATGTTATCAATATGGTGTCTTGATATTTTTATTTTGATCAGTTTTTTCTGTGCATCTGGTTATCCAAACCAGAGAGCTTATATTTCTTAAGAGAATACACACTCTACACTTCTGTAGTATGCCAAACAGAAACTCAAGGGTTTGATTGTGTGAAGAAGGAAACTCATATCATGTTTAATACTCAAATGATGCATGCATAGAAGAGTTGGCTAAGTAAGCCCTCTCTAAATTTAACCTCTGTCCAAACGTACATAAATTTGTGTAGACCTGCAATGTGTTTTATGTAAGTTGTGATATTCGTCTAAATTTTAAGCTTGGATGAACCAGATGAGATTTGATGTAGCGCACCAGCATGTACAAGTATACAATTCAGTATGAAAATCAGCAGCTAATGCCAAAATATCTGATGGCACAGGAGGCTTTGGACTGTTCTGTACATTTGAGGGTGAAAAGTTAAGAAACGGCCAGTATTCAATTAATTACTAGAATCGTATAAGTAAAATGACTCAAGACTTATTCAGATCACATTTAAGTACTCTATCTTAATACAGGCGAGCCAACTTAAAGCCAAAATACTTACTGATGGCCATTGAGATGTCACAAAACCAATCCAAAATAATGCGAAACGAACATGTTACGTTAAATCCACGCTAATATAACTATGCACAGCTCAGGATGAAATTGTATTTGGCTTAAACTTGGTAGGAAGTCGTCTTAAACTTGAAATACTAAGCCAGAAGCTTCAACCAAATCCAGAAGCTGGCAAAGTATTCTATATAAGCTGAAAAATGAGTACATAGTCTGACATGAGTATTGGATTGAATGATGGCCCTGTATGAAGAAGAAAAAAAAATTCCCTTACAAGTTAACTATCTCAGAATGAAACTAATTTTGAATGGCATATCAATTTTTTCTTCTGATGAAAATATAAAGAGTGAAAGAGAGGAAGAGGATAGCAATGGAAGCTGTAGACCTTACAACAATGTGCTGTGTTTTGTCGCAGAGGTTCTCTTTTGGTTCATCCTGCCTTATTATTTGGGAGGCACAACATAGATAACGAGCTCGGCCCAAAAATATACTAATACATGTAGATGCGAAATTATGCATTCCAATTTTTTCTTCTAAGGATTACTACCGGTAGTTACTCCAAATTTGAAGACATGCTCATTGTGTAGGTACCAGGGGGAGGGGGGGGGGGGGGGTCTTTTGCAAAGTGTGAAGCATTGAGATCAAAGTTGTTTGTGAACCAACTTTTCCATAATTCAACCATATTTTGTAAATAATTTGCAATTTTTGCCTTCTTTTCGTAAGTTGTTCTTGCCAAGAATAGGTAAAACCCTGATGCTAAGTTTATTTTTTATACAAATGTTTTATATTTTGCATCTTTCGAATATAATTCCATGCTATTCTACGAGTACATGTTCATGTTAAACACTGTAGAATATCAATTGTTGCAGTGCATTTCATCATCTTCTACTGTCTATATGAAATAATAGTGTGAATGCTTTACTGTTCAGAATCGAGACTCTACTCTCTTTCATGTACATGTATATACTCAAAGTGTTTGTACCGAACCATTTGTATCTCCCTCAGTAAGGGTCCATGTATCAATGTTATATCTAGACAACTAAAGGCTTGATCACATATGCCTTGGTGAGCTGTCATGGTTTACCCCACAGTTTTGTTGTTGTTTTGGTTTAGTGTACTTCACTTTACATTTTTGCAATTTGTAATCTTATAACACACCCACATTTAGAAACTATGAAGAGAAAATAGTTTGTAAGAAACACTTTGTAAATTAAGAGAGTTGAAAAATGTTAACTTGGGCAATACCAAACTTTTTTCTGCATCAAAAGTCATTACTTTTTCTCTTAGACTGAAACAAATGGTCTCGTTGGTCTTTATTGTTTCTTAGCGTTTACAAAGTCTAGAATAGGAGTGATTTATTTTTCATGAATAGGGATCACAAAGCTGAGCTTACATGTCAAGAGAAAGTTAAAAAGTAAATTCAATCATTCTGTCATGATTTAACAAAAAACATTAAATTTGTCAGGATGTTTTCCGATATGGAGATGCCATTAAAAGACATGTTTATGAAGTGAATTGAAAAAGAGAAATGTAGCAGTCAGTTTATGCATGGATGCACAGTAATTTGTTAACCATGATGTCTCAGTTTTGTGTATTATCTGCTTGTACATGCGGGCTAAAATGTACAGAAGCAAAAGTCAAAAGATATTGAAACTATCATGTAGAAGAGGAGTTTATGACTACGATGTTCATTACTGTTTTTTTGTATATTTTGTATATTATTTTTTATATTCAGTGCAATCAGTTTTTCTTTTTCGATTTGAAAAGATGATTAACAAGACATTGTATCAACTTGTACAGGCTGATTTTTGCTAGGATTATGTCATATGAAGACAGATTAGAATTGTGTCATAACTAGGTGGGAATTTGCACAACTTTGACACATGTACTGCATACATGTAAATGCACACATCATGTGTAATAGGAATGTAGTACATGTATAACATAAAGGTTATGCTATCATAAAGTGGAGTTATGACAGTCTGTTTTTTTCTTTCTAATGAAGTTTAGATTAGCACAAGACTTGTTCCACTTTTAATATTTAATCTTGAGTAACATTAGTGGTATTGGAATTGCATTTTGAGAAAAAAGTGGCTCATCTTATTCTTAATTGCCTGGATGGGTTGATTATAGTGTAGCAAAATGTAAACAGAAATGGAAAGGAAAAAAAAAATTAGAGGAAAAGATCAAAACTTGCTGGAAGTCACATTTATTGATATGCACAGCCCACATTTGCACAAAAAGAGAATATATGCTGTTCACATTGGTCAAGACAATTAGCTTGATTTGTTGTATTTTTTTCTCTCTTACTCAGCCATTACATATTTTTACCAAAATGTCTGGCAGATATCAATAACAGTTTCTTTGATTCTCTGATATATCATTTTCTGCCATTTTCAGAACTCAAGATTACCTTATGGCCTGTAACTTTGTATTTCTTGTATGGTTACTACTAATCAGAAGAAGCTAATCATCATGGATGGATGTTAATGAATGATAATTATATTACAGAAATCCTTGCTCATGCCTTGATGAAAATTGGCAACTCTATGGCTGCATATTAGGAGTTAACTATTCATAAATTGTGCAGTCTTCATATAATTTGTAAAGGCATGTAGTGAACACTTGTGATGGTATGGAAATTGATATTGAACTTTACATCTTGTGTTCATACGTTATTGAGCGAAATTCAGGTTTACCAGGTTATTGCTAACCTATAGCTAATATCACTCCATGAAGGAAATCAAATGCTTTACTTAAACCATGGTATACTTAGTTTTAACTAATGTTTGATGTCATTTTGCAACTATTCACAGAACTGATGTCTGCAAAGTATTCTATGGCAGACTTATTTGATTTATTTGAACAAAATATGTTAAGATTTATACTCAGAATAGTGCATTTTTGGGTGCAGTTGTAATGAAAGAGAAAAAGCATAATTATTCCAATCATATTTGTATTATGGATTTGTTGTTGTTGATGATTGCTTAAATTCTTGTTTTTATGACCTATACTAGTATATAATGTAACATTACTCAGAATCACATCAGTCTGTGGAATAAACTTTTTGCTTGTAGGTTAAAACTAAAATTATTTACTTTTTCCCCCTCTCACCCTCCCTTGATCAGTTTTTTTTTATTGAAAAATGAATGGTATTGATTTGAGTCATGTATTTTAGAATGTATTTTTGCAATATTTGTATTATTAATCAAGAGAGCTCTAATAGCCGGATTCAGAAACTATAAATCAATTAAAATGCATGTACTGGTATTCAGAATTTGTTTGTTGTCATGAAATTCTTTAAAGAATAATTTCACAAAGACTTGGAGTAATCAGTCTTCACAAAAAAATGTGTTATTGCCAACATGAATTATGAAGATTGAAGAAAAACAAAACAATGTATTTAAATGCTGTTGATTTTGAGGTTGATTCTGTGTTTAGTTGAATTTTATACAATGAATTAAAGCATTGAGATAGTTTTAGAAAGTGTTTTAAACAGACAAATTGAAATACAAGCACCAGGTTTCCTTGAAAAGCTTGTTAACTGCTCGACTTCAAGAACATAAAATGTGTAAGGGAAAATCTTGCTTTTTTATGCAAAAAAGTTCCTTTTAATTAAAAAAAGGTGCATTTGATTACTTGAAATTATAGTTGTGGATTTACCAAATGGATTATGAATTTACAGTTGATTTGATCGTTTGTGGTAACTATTAATATTTGATTCTTTTGTAATCGTGTTTTATAAGCATCAGGAATATTGGTATGTCACTTAGATTAAGCATTTGTCATTTGTTCCCTTGAATCTTGCAGTTACTTCAATACCCAATGTGGTAGTGCTCCATGTATTATTAATAAGATAAATCCAGAGCCGATTATGAATCTATAACACATGTATTAAAAATCATTGTGGAACTCTCAACATTTAGAAGCATTCATTTAAACAAGACCAAAAATCTGATACAAATAATTCCTTGTATACAGTTAGTACATATGAATTTAAAAATGAATTGACAATTACCCCCAAAATTTATTCGTTAGCATCCTGATAAGCCCGGTTTGGCCTGATTTATTGTTACATGCATTGTGATGTACTACCATTGTTAGAGAGTCTGAAGAAAGAAACAGCTGTACAAAATGTTCTGTTCTAGTTGATTCCGTACAGTATTAATGTTATGCATGTAGTCAAGTTTGAAAGAGTTTAAAAGGTTGGGAAATTTTCCTGGACAAATTTAATTTGATTAATATGTGTTAAGCTGAGTGTATCACCAGTGGATATACATTAAAATATTTCACAAAAGAATTCACCTTGTTACCGAGTTGTTTTTATTCTAAAAACATTAAATTGAGATTGTGTTTGCACAGATGTCTCCCCTAAGCTGCTCATGTTCGCTGCAAGCGTTGTGCAGAAATTAAACTGTGACGTGTCCGAATTAAGATTTGATGACAACCTCTTTTTGACTTAAAAGTTAACATTGTTTTCAGAATACCACCCCTGATTTTTGTTCAACATTTTTGTTAACACACAAAAGTATTAAATTATGGATGTTTCATGTGTACTAAATAACAAGTCATCCAAACTAAATATACTAGTTGAGCAAAAGAAAAACCTATGTCTGGAAAAAATGCAGCAAATCATGCATTAAAATTCCAATACACTTAGGCCTAAAAAAAAAGATGTTGTATTGCCCTTTGCGACCGACCCAAAATCTTGAAATCTTTGGTCGGCTATAAAAAAAAATTAAAAAATAACATTTTTTGGAAAAAAATGTATTAATGCATTCAAAACTGATAAATATCAGCCCAAAGGGGGAGTAAAAAAATAAAATAAAAAATAAATAGATAAAAAGATTTCTGACCGACCGACCCATGTTTTGGAACCTACAAGGCAAAACAACATCTTTTTTTAAAAAGGCCTTTTGGGACGTTGCAAGTTTGTTGTAATCAATTGCAAGTTCCCAAAATCAAGCGCAAGTCTTGCGATTAATTGCAAATTTGCACTTGATCGCAGCTCAACTTCAAAGAGGGAGAGAGAGAGAGAGAGAGAGGGGAGAATGAAAGCTAGATCTAGTTTTAAACAAAATCCTAGGAAATTTAGGAGACTAGTGGGGCGTTGCAATCATATCACAACTTTCAACCGTGTGCGATATCTTGGCATTCAAACAGACATGAGACATCTTCCACAGTATGACAGGCTCACGGTTCCTTTTGCTGTCCATACTATGTGCGATATCTTCCCTACTTGATGTGAGGGAACATCTGACACGGTATGGACAGACACGTCTCATTTGCCTGTCTAAACTGTGTGCAAAATCATGTATACTGGATGTTGTGCAACATGCGACACAGTATAAGATACCTATTTAGTGTGTTTAAAATATTTGTGCATTTCAGAGTATGGACACCAATTTTGGCAGCCATGTTTCATTTTTTGCTGTCAATACCTTGTGCCAGAGGGTGGCAGGTGTATCAAAGTGGACATCAAACAGATTCCAGGCATAGTTTAAAATCATGGGAAGAAAATCTACATCTGGACTCTGCTCAAGTTAAGAAAAGCAGTTCATATTCTTGACAGATTCTCCTATTGTATCTTCTGGTTCTTTTTTGTTTTATTGCAAAATTTTCACACACAAAACAGTTCTGTTCAATTATAGAGCACTCTTGATGTGTTACTCCACAATGTGAAACAAAATGTAACAGAAAGAATAATCAGGACCATTTGTCGTGGTAACGACGGACTATTTAAATACTGCATCTTGAATGTTGATAACACGTCAGAACAATGAATACATACAAATGTGCCATTATTTCTTTTTATTTTGAACTTTAATGCAAACACTAGATTAAAAAAGTTTCCATTTGACATGCATGTACAAAAACCTCCAAATAAATAACATAATTGCATCATGAGAAGAGAATAACAATACATCACTGACAAGTGGGGAAAAACTAGAAAGTTTGTGTGAAAGACTAATACTACAAAGGAATACAAGTATTGGAAACTGATCAAAATATTTCCTATTAAAAGATTTATTTAAACATGCATAATTTTTACGGGATACAAATAAAATTAAATCCTCATAATTTCAACAGTAATCAATATATTATCAAATGTCTTATTTATATTTTTAATAATTTATAAACATGTGCCATGCCATACAATTGGCTAAGACTGTTTTTAAATGCCCTGTTCATTAATGCCCTGTTCATTGAAAATAATGTTATGGACAGCAGACTTACCGACAACCTGCAGTGCTGTTTTAGAATATACAGTGTATTTCAAGTTAAAATAATCAATAAGTGTAAAGTCTAAGCTTCAAGTGCTTACTTAAACCTATGTAAGAAATATTTCCTTGACTTGTGGTTGTGGTACGTAACAGCCATACATCTGTTCAGTCTGCTTTAGAACATAGGTAGTAATTTATGACACACCTACATTGAATTGTTAAAACTTGTTAATAAGTACACGATATAGCATGTTCTTACAATTAACCGTTACCGAAACAATCCTCATTCATTTGACAAACTCATTATATATTAATTTCTCCTTTAATTATAAAAGATCAGTACAAAGGTATGAATACAATGATTTAGATTACATATTCACATAATCTTGAATTCAAAAGAATTAAGCTTACAAAAGATAAGAAAACAAATACAAAATAAATAGAAAACAAGATACCAAAGAAATAGAAAACAAGATACAAAAGGAATATTAATGTTCAGAACTATCAAGTCTGTTACAAGATGAATTTGTTAACCTTGTAATGTTCTTTACGAAAGATGAATGAAATAAATACACTCTTATCCGATGACCAACGATCAGAAAGTGTGAGCACATGTAAAAGACTTTGCATTTATAATTTTGTTTCTGGATCAATGGGAAGGTTAAAATATATGCATTTACATTTGATCAATGTATTATACATCAGGCTTGTTGATTTATGCTTGCAGTGCTATAAGTTTATGACCCATGATTATGTTAAATGACATATACTGGCACAACCAAAATGAGGTACACTTTACAATATTTGAAATACATATTTATTTTAGGCAAGTTTTAGATGACTTGCACACTCATTTAAGTAACGGCTGAGGCAAAAATGTTCAAAATTTCCCCCAATACTTATTTTTTCAATTTTATGTTGTATTTCTAGCCACACTCCTGAATAAAGAGACATGATTTTTCATATTTTTGAATTTTTCAGCAGCTTGGAATTTTCTCGTATGTAAAAAAGACAATGAAAAAGGAGGTGCATAATAAATACATGTAGCACAGTTAGTGATTAGCTTTTTCTCATAAATGGTAAACTGCAGATGTTCAAAACATCCAAGACATCTTTTAAATTGTGCTTTTGACGTGAGAAAAAGATTTTTTTTCTTTTCTTGACGGAGCGAAATTCCTTGTTTTAGACACCATCATGATGTCAATTTATGGAGTTTCATTGAGTTGTGTGATTGTTCTTTTAGCAACATTCTTGTATTCCTTATTTCCTTATTTCCTCTTCCCTTTGCAAATCAGCAAGATATTACTCAACACAATCAGATGGTCAACTGTCCTTGAAACACCTCATGATGCAATTCTATCACAAATCTGGCACACGCATCGTGACCAAACACAAAGAAAACAAAACAAAACTATAAAATCAATCAAAACTATTTCGCCAAACACTTCAACACATCATTGCACACATTATACATGGATGGAGAATTGGAGAAGAGCTGTTGCAGTAAAGCTTCCCTTCCTCAACATAATGCAACTTCAAAATACTTGAAGAAAATAAATCTAGATCCTGTACAGATTCAAATTCATTGGGTGTATTTTCACTTGTGATGAACTACTCAAGTCACATGCTTTGAATTGTTGTAATTCAGTTCACATAAAGAAATTGTATCCGCAATGTTGGGATAGACTTGTGTAAATCACATCATAAGTGCCCATTTAAAAAAATTTAAGTAGACATAAGAACTGCCTACTTTACATGGTTGAAATAATATTGGCTGGTAAAACTCTGAGAAATTAGTTATTGTCTCACTAATTTTAATTCAGGTGAACATCTGCCGAGATATGGGAGATGTGGGATAAAAATACATAGATAATGCTTAATGTAATCAATGTGTTTCTATTTGCCCTAAGCTGATTCTTCAAATGATAGACAACTTGGCCGACGCCAATTACCGAATATTTATGTAGAATCCAGATTAAATACACATGTAGATGTGTTAAATGTGCTATTTCAGTAACAAACTATCACATTACCAGTCTTCTGAACATTCCATAAGTGCAAAATGCAGTGATATTTTCTTGATGAATACAAGTAGAAGAACAAAACTTTTGGCAGTGAAACAAATCATTTTGATAATACATATATGGAGTTATGTTCTAAACAAATTGTTCATCAAAGCTATAAAAAAATATTTGACTATTTTACTTGCTTGGCAATAAAATGGGAATGTACCTCTTTGAACGATACACAAAAATGTAAAGTGATATTTTATTTCTGAGCCTTCTCAACTCAAGTCATAACATTACAAATTAAACCTTGCTAAGTATACACAGGCTGGAGAGCCAAAGTGATATACAAACTCACAAACTTTTATCAGGTTTGCTCAATAAAAGGAGCAAAAAGCACACAACTTTGAAAGTGGCTTCCTTCCATTCAAGCCCGTTGCAAGCAACATATTCGACAACCCAATACATCATTTTGCATTCAACTGTCTCTAGATCGACAGTATCTTTCTGGCCATGTCAACTCCGATGATAAATATTGCCTCGATTCTGCATAATCTGTACATCAAACACAGCATATACATGATCCATTATCAGACTTTTATCAAACATCTTGCATAAATATACAGATTTATAGTCAAGTCTGAAGACTGTACATCAAGTTTGAACACTGTACATTAAAGAGTGATCACTAGAAAATGGCTGCTATTATATACAAACAAGTCATATCCAGTTATATCCATATTCAATTATAACTCACTTTATATTGCGACCTACATGGGATTCAAAATGGCAAAGCAATATCGAGGAATGAGTTAGGACGAAAGGGTGTTTGTGACTTGATGTGAAAGCACTTGACTACAACTGCAATGGTAAAAATACCCCTGTATTTTACACGCCCTGTCACAAAAATACACATATCAATTTAGTTTCCTACAGGTATGCACACACTATCAATTATACAGGTAACGCATCCAACAGTATGGAATGAATAAGGACAAGAGCATATTGCCACATAATGTGAAAGCACTAAACTGGCCGTTTGCAAGGGTGAATATATTCAATGCCTTTCAAGTGTCACAAATGAAAAACAAAAAAAAATATATATTTATATAATTTCACTGTCTTTATGATATCAGTCTATATCATACCAAAAAAAAAAATGGTATCCAGTTTAGGGTAGGAAAAATTAAAAAAAACTCCAGGTTATGGTATGATCTACAAGCGAACCAAATATCAGCAGAAAATCATTTTCTCTTGGTTCCAGCTGAGTGAAAATGGCCTTACAGAATCCATATCTATTGATATATTTGTTTCCCTCCCCCTCAAATAAATGGGGTGTTCCGCAAACCAAAAAAAAACATAAATGTGATAAATCTTATCTTCCATAAGGGATTGAAATTGCCACCTCCTCCCCCTCCATCTTGGTCCTTGTAAAAAGGTTCCTTGCATGTGAAATGGATCTCATTTTGAACACACCACGTCTCTTTGGTCCAATCTGTTTCTGCATGGAAATGTACAGTGCCTATGGAATGTTATAGGACTTCATGTTTTGAATAATGTATGTAAATTCTGAAAATAATTTAAAAAAAACCTATAATATCAAAATACAACATGCATTTTCAGTGATATTCCATTTCCAATGAAATAAAAATAACATATGCGGAGTTTCTACATCAAGTATCCTCAATAATGGTATACTCCCACACAAGCGGTAATCTACATCTCTATGAAAGGGAATTATTATTATGAATTATTAAGAAAGGGAAAAACCACACAACAAAACAACAGCAAAAGAAAAAAAAAATTTGTACGATGAGTACAAGCCACAGATCAAGACATCTCGCTACTGATTTACATCTATGCAAAAATTCAATCTGTGATTACGTACTCCATCATATGTATAAAAATAACAAAAAGTAGCAATAACAACAAACCTTGGGTATAAGGTGGGGTTCATATTTCACAGCTAGGTACATTACTTCTTGAACTAACGCCTTAATAAGGTATCTAGTTTATAAGGTTTTAATGATGTATAAATAGTCTGAAGACAAGACAGCTAGAGGGGCATAACTCCAATGTTGAAGGATATGACTTAATATCCTTCTGCTTCCCAGCAAACAACAAGAGTCTAGATTTATCAAAAGTATGCAAGTAACATATCAACATGGTTACATACAATCCATTTGACTGGTAATCCAATACTATGGACAATTCATGATTCAAAGAGTTAAGTATAAATAATAAACCATGACACCACTCTTCCCCGAAATATTTGTAACATGAAGCAGCATCACAATTCAATCCACTGCTTAATCACTGGTAGGTCAGTGTTTCTGTAGCATATTGCCTCTTTGACTTGCAAATCCAAATGTAGAACTTACATTTTCCTGCACAGTTCTTTGATCATGTGTCAATAGAACTCCCTTTGTAAAGATACTCAGTGGTCTCAAGAGGTTAGACATTGGGAGTTGTCATCCAGGTGATTTAGTGTTCTTTCTCATCATAGCACCTGGCACAACATCCTCTTGTCGTCTTTGTGAACAGAGAATGTCACATCTTCATCATCACTTTAATACAGACTGGTGTATCAATACCAACCATGATCCTCATATAGTCTGTGAGACACTTGACTTAAGATGTGTTCATGCACCAGGCACAAACACACCCTTCACAGAAGACTGTTACCTCACTCTCGAAGATGAGTTCATATCACTCCTTATGGTAACCCATGTTAAAGATGGGGTCACACTCCAAAGAGACGGGTGATTAACCCATGTTGTCCAGGACAGTCTGTGCAAGCTGCTTGAGCTGTTCAGGGTGAGATGAGGTCAGAATGGTGTCCACCAATCTGGGCAATGATGACTCGCCAAATGCTGTCCTGAATGCTTCCGCTGATGAAAGATGCAGAAATAGATCAAAGTGAAAAGAACTTTAGAATATAATCTTAGAAATCTATTGGTTGTCTATCTGGAACCCTGCTATTTTCATTGAAAAAGATATAGTTTTGATAAGACAGGAAACAGAGATGAAAGATGAACACAGTAATGTTACAATCGACTGCGCCGTTTCCTGTTTACACGCGCCTTGAGCACTCCACAGAGTGGATTTGGCGCGGTATAAGTTACATTATTATTATTATTATTTATTATTAGACAATTAGCCAATCAAGAGTAAGGTATTATTTCTGACCTGATGAAGTATTAAATCTTTGTAGAACAGGACAAATGACAAAGAGCTTGGAACTCGTGGGGGGGTGTTTCACAAAGACTTAGGTTGGCTTTAAGTTTGATTTAACTATGGCAGGCCGTTCATGCCACTGTTTGCTCTCACCATTTAATTGCACTGGTCTCTCAAAGGACGTACAAATCATGGTCACACATCTACAGAATTCAGCTTTTTTGATAGTTCATTATTGAAGGAAAAAATATTATCTAAAGATCATAATTGAGAGACCAATGGTGAGAGCAACCAGTGGCATAAATGGCCTGCCATATTTAAGTCCAACTTCGATCTTAGTCATTGTGAAACACTCCCCAGTTTACCAATGTGTCAGATTGATTTTCTAGGGCAAGGCAACAATAAGCTTGAAGAATTTTGTTTATGACTTTTGATATAATGCTACTTAAGAGAGAGAGAGAGAGAGAGAGAGAGAGAGAGAGAGAGAGAGGGGGAGATGGCCAGATAAACTGACAGGCAGAACATAAGCCTACCTTTGAGAAGATGAACAATTGTCCAGAGCGCAATGTGGATGAAGTTAGAATCTGAACTCCTGAGGAAGCGAGTGAGATACTTATGAATGTTGGAGATATTGATAGTGATGAGCTCAGACTGCAGACCTAGGAAGGTTGAAAAGAAGACAAAGTGAAAAAGGTTATATTTTTGATTAATGAAAAGCTGTTCAGTGATTGGTCAACATAGCATCATGTGACCAAGCATAACATTGCTATGATGTTACCGATAAGAAAAATATGCTATACCATGACGTCATCCATGGTATAGTGCACTATACCATGGATGACGTCAAAGATATTCAATCGATCAAGATTATTATTATTATTATTTTCATGAAGGTTGGTTTGAAAGATATAAAGTAAATATATCATGCACTATTTCAAGCCACTCAACTCCACCATCATCTCCATCATCACCATCATTGCCATCATTTTCATTCTTTTCATCCCTTAAATAATTTCATTTATCCTAGTCACTCAAATGGTCAACACCAATACCTCACATAAATTAAAACATGTAAGATAAAAGATACCAGAGCATGGTATAGACTATCCCTCTTAATAATATCATGACATAATAAAGAGAGCTGTAGGTGCTTACTGAATAGAGCAAGTTGTCCAATGGTGCCTGCACTGTTGTACTGCACTTCCCTACTAGGTGAGCAGGACGCAAGGGATATCAACCGGCTGAACACACGCCCCTCACCAATATGGAGCAACATCTGCTTGGCTTCATCTAAACACATCAAAACAGGAAACAAAATTAAAAGTATGTTTTAAATAAATAATAATAATAATAGTATGGTTATTTATATAGCGCCGGTATCCGTCAGGTTCTGACCCTCATGGCGCTTTACACATATTACCCTGGTTATAGCTGAGCTGCCAAAGTAACTAGCGCTCAAGCATATCAGGTACCCATTTACACCTGGGTGGAGTGGCAAATGTAGATTAACGTCTTGCCAAAGGACATTAGTGCCACGGCGGGACTTGAACCCCGTACCTCGTGATCTGCAGTCAGGTGACTTATCCACTAGTCCACAACACCTCTACTTTAATATAACTATGTTTAATAACAGAAAGCATGGTTGATCATCAATTAAACCAGTTGACCTACTAAATGTATGTGAATATGACAATTTAAAGTAAAGAATAATCTGTAGGTATAATGGACAGAGGAATCAAACTTGTCTGGAGGAAGAAAAAAAGGTCCGTAATCCATATATGTCTACACATTCCTCCACTCCTTTGCAATTGATCCTACCACCAGCAAGATGTTAGACAATAAAATGACAATAGTGAATTGTTGGGTAAGGCACTAGGTCCAGCCCCATTCTCTTCCCTTTCTTTGTTGGGGGGGGGGGGGGGCACATGTTCTCTGAGCCCTACCCCCACCAATGATTTTGACATTTACAATGCTGCTAGTGGACATACCATTGCCAGCTATGATGGCCAGTGCAGCGGTCACTTCAGTCTGGACGGCGACGGGTGAGGTGGACTCCAGGAACACTGATATTAACCCATCGAGGGCACCAGAGCTCAAGATCATCTAAAGATTTATTGAAACAAAATATTAATTAAAACAAAATATTCCTATAACTTAGGTTTTATACAGGAAACCAGATCTCAAATCATCTGAAAATTTAGATGCCAGAATTAAATATTTCTGTACATAACAAATTAAAATCATCTAAGGAGAAACATCAAATGTGAAAATTTTAATCAAGTAAACAAGAAGATCAGGTATAGATGGCATGGTTAAGATTACCAAACACATGCACCTTCCTTATGAACAATAAACTCTTAAAAATTTGCCTCCAAGTGATTAAGCTGTGTCTTTTGGTCATAAAAACACAGTTTACATTATGATTCTGAAACACTTAATTTCTAACAAATACACATTGGAAAGTTTCACTCAATATTATCATAATCTTGTCCATACCATGAGAGATTTACCTACCTTTTCCAAGAAACTTCCGCCATATAAAACGTTCAATGTTGTGTCAGTTTGGATTCAGTTGTTTTGCAGCATTTAATTATCATGAATCTGAACCACTGGTATAGTTAGTGAAAGTTTCATGTCCACAAAATTAGCCACACTTCTGGGGGGTGTTTCACAAATATCCTAAGTTGAACTTATCTCTTAGTTGGACTTAACAATTTTGGAAAGCTGTTAGTATCTATGAAAATATTTTGTAAAAGTTCTTTTAAAAGGCATAAAATGTTCAAATCATTCATATTTTCTATCATCAAGGAGATTTTATGTTCTTGATGCGGAATATATAAAAAGTCTAAAATACTTGAATTTTCTCTTTTGAATATATTATATTTTAAGGCTACTAATGGCTCTCCATAATGTTGAAGTCCAACTTAGAGTTAAGTTCGAGTTAGGATCTTTGTGAAACACCACCTGGTTTTACAGTAGTTTTACAAGTAATCTTACCCTGGTCTTACTGCCAGCAGCTAGGTTGCGTAACGTCCCTGCGGCATGGCAGTGTGCATCCCACATCATGGGCCGTCTTAGGATGGTTGTTATCTCCTCTAAGAACCCCTCTTCAACAATTGGGATCTGGAAAGGAAATAGTATAGAGTGATTAGTTTTATAGACATAAAGGTCATCGGTAAAGGAAGTGGTATTGGTAGTGGTAATGGTATTCATAGTGGTAGGGGTAGTTGTATTGGTAGTGGTAGGGGTGGTGGTAGTTGCAGTGGTAATGGTAGCGGTAATGATAGTTGTAGTGCTAGGATAAAGGTTAAGACAATGCTCAGTAAGTGACCCACATCATGGGCCATCTTAGGATGGTCGTTATCTCCTCTAAGACCCCCTCTTCAACAATTGGGATCTAGAGAGGAAAGAGTATAGAGTGATTGGTTTATCAACATAAAGATAGTGATCAGGGGGAAAGGAAGTGGTACTGGTATTGGTAGTAGTAGTGGTAGGAATATTGGTTAAGTATTAGTGGTAGCGGTAGAGGTGATGCTAGTGGTAGTGGTAGTTGCAATGGTAATGGTAGTAGTGTTGGTAGTGGGTGACGACAGTGGTAGAGGTAGTGGCAGTAGTAGTGGTAGTTGCAGTGGTAATGGTAGTGGTAATGATAGTTGAAGTGCTAAAGGCTAAGGCAATGCTCAGTGAGTGACCCACATCATGAGCTGTCTTGGGATTTAGTTATCTTTTCCAAAATTCCCTTTTCAACAGCTGAGATCTGGAGGGGAAAGAGTATAGAGTGATTGTTCTATCAACAAAGTTGAAGCTGTAGTGGTAGCGCCATCATGCATCCCTCATCATGGGTGGCCTTCGAATGGAGGTGAGAGATGATAATAATTGTACTAAAAATTTCAAGTGTTTACATTTCCTTGGTTGTTGGTGATCGAGTGAATCTATTTCTTTGCAGAAAGTGACAAAACTTATGAAATTTTAGTAAACAATGAATGAATGAGAGGCCCTGGCAAGTCAAACAGAGCTGCCAATTTATGATGATCAATCATTATGTTAAAACTGTTATTCTTCCTTTCAATGAACTTTAAAACTTAACTAATTTCTTATCCTTTGGAAAGATTTTCCTCACACTCACCCTGATTAGTTCATTTCCTTATCCATTTTGTGAAACCAACTCGATGCCAGGATGGACTTTCCCTTGAACAAAATCTCTTTCAGACCCTTTCAACTTTTGTCAACACTGTGCTATACGATTAATTATAACCAATGTACATACCTCATTGAGTCTGTGTATGGAGAGGTTACGTAGAGCAGCGATGGCAGCAGACAGGGTCTCCTTGGAGCTATCCCTCATGATGGCATGAAGATGAGGGAGTCCTCCTAAGGTTACTATGGCAACCTGATTCTCATCTGATAACAAAAAGATGGAAACAGGGATGATATGAATTCTAAAATTATTTAAAAAAAAAAAACATTTCCAGGGCTCAGCTTCCTGACCAAATGCATGAAACTGCAAACACTGACATAATACTGATACTGGGATACAATAAATCTGATCTAATTCCATAGTGCAGACTGTAATAGCCGATTCAATAATTAGTTAATTTAATCATCATAATTATCAACACCACTGTCGTCAACAGCACAGATATTTTCCAGTGCTTTAATCTTAAAATCATTCAGAATACAAAATTGATCACAAGTTATTAGCCGATGTGCTCAAGGGTAAAAAGGCAAAAACATTCCCGTCACCATACATTTCATTACTATATCAATATTTGTATTACTCTGAATGAATGAATGCATTTGAACTCTACAATTGAGCTTACCAGGAAATAATACAATACTAATCCACACGCATCAATGAAATTCATTAACCTTGTCCTTTATCTGAATCAGGCTTATCATTATCACAATGGGTATGCCATGCATGAAATGTGATGTTTGAAGCAAAGTACTGGATATGCTTGTCAGAACTCAAAGGTTATTGTAATTGTGTCTTGCTAGTCTGTTAAGGTCATCTTATTATGAGTAATTAATGAAATAGTTGACTACAATGTGCTCAATAAGTTCAGTCAGGTCAATCAAGTCAATAAGAATTACAGCTGTATAAAGTCCAAGGATACAATGGCCTTTTGAACATTCTATTTGCAACAAATAGTGACTAATACATTTGCCGCAAGATCTGATTGGCAAAAACAATAGCCAACAATTACTAAAAGGATTGCATTCGCATTAAAGAAAAAAAAAACCCACCTAAATACCCATAATTACCCATTCCTAGTCTTAGTTGGCTGCATGACAACCCTTTTTTATCACCAGAATAAGGAAGTTTTATATTAGATATTTTGAAATAAACTAGAAGCCATTGGTAACAACTACCCCTGTCAAAATACAATTTAGCAGTGTAGCACAGGAATATCAATTGAGTGACACGTGAAGAATTAAAGCAGGACTGCACTACCTGTAGCTACTTGGGCCCTCTATATAGCAAACAATGCCTAAGCGTTACCTATTGGTGCCCCATGATCCTCTTTTTCTTATGTTAATTGAGAGCTGGTTTGATGAGATAACCACCTGTCAGTGACCAGGCAGGGAGGTTTAATCCCTCTTTGCCAAACTATTGCAGACAGGCTTTAAATACAGTCTTTAGTAGCTCATTTGGATGAGCTCACACGATTGACCATTGCAGAGAGTCATGAATTGCATTTTCTCTCTAGAGACGACAAAATAGGAGGAAATGGTTATTGAGGACTCACCGTCTGAGGCCAGGTTTCTGAGGGCAAAGCAAGCTTGGCATTTCACCTGTAAGGAGGAATAGAATGAAATATACAGTGTGAGTCACACAAAAAAGGAAACACAGATTCAACCCTTGCATCGGTACATAAATATCTAATACACAAATAATTCTTATATACACTGCTCGCAGGTGAAGTCACGATCGTATAATGGATGAGACTTGTCCAATTCACTATTTGGCTCATTGTGACTTAACAGTGTGCAGGGCATATCACTAATGCACAAATTTCAAACATGAATTATTTGTTTCATATATATGGTCCGCAATATGCATATAAAAGCAAGAAAAAGGGAACCGACCCGCTAAAAATGCCAAGAGTCACAGTTGTAAGGGCTGCCATTTGCTTTCAATGACATCACAATGACTACTCTTTTGTAGCTTCGTGGTTTTGGTCGATGCGCTAGTGCCCTTTGGTAAAGCGTTAATCCTCATTACCAAGTCCTCTCCTACCATGTCCCTCGGAGAGGGCTTAAAGCCATCAGTCACCTAGTTCTTACTTACAAGCACACACATGCTTTCTTAACAGTCGTGTTAAACACACCATCAACCAAAAACCATCAAATCAAACTTGCAGTACATATATGTAAGTGCCCAGACAAGCCAATTACATGGAAAGTTCATGAAGAAGTAAAAATTACATTTCAAAATCCAGGATGTACCTAAACTTTTCACCCCACAAAATCCAAACTGGCAACTGTTATTTCTGTGGTGCTGGGCCCGCAATGCTTGGTACGTACCTTATCAGCAGGTGAGCTTAACAGACTGATCAGCATCTTGATGACCTGATGGTTACCCTCCTTCACCACGGCAACACGATGCTTTTCATCCACGGCCAGGTTACTGAGTGCCGCTGCGCAGTAGTATTGGATGTCGGTGTCCCGCGACTGAAGCAATGTTAGGAAGGTGGTGACGGCTCCCAGGCTCACTAACACCGTCCTGTTGGAATCTAAGGCAGAAGAACAGGAGAAATTTGGTAAACATATATATTGGTAAATACATAGCTGTCTTTATGAAAATTAATTAACCATAGGGTAGCCAATTTAGAAATATTATTGAATACAGTACATTGGTATCAATCTGATGCCCCGATACAGATGTCATACAAGTATTGGTCTTTTGTGAAGAGCTTATATCTACCACTCAATGGGAGCTAATGGCACTCATTGTGTAGTGTTTGGGGCTAAGCTACCACTAATGAGTTCACATCATTCAGTACACTTCAAGTCAAGAGAGGAAAAGATAGATCAATATCTTATCAATGGATATTCATGTAACAATGGTGCTTGAAATAACACCTTCACATCTCAAATCATGTGATAAAATGATTTGACTCTGTCCCCTCAACAGTATACATGTATAATAAAATATCACCTTATCTTCAGAAACAAACAAAAGCTACTTTTGATGTGCATCATAATTATATGAAATCACTGTATTCGAAATTGAATTTTAAAGTTTAAGGAAGAAGATATGTTGTAAATTTCAAAATAGTTTTGATAAAAGAGCTGATTGCCATGGAACACAAGAAACCTGCATGATTCAATGATTCTGTTTAACTGTGTGGTAACCACAAAACCTTAATTATATTCCTTTTATACAGGGCGTTTCTGCCTACCGGTATATTTGATAATGATCAGGGCCATGTTGCATAAAACAATGGCAACTACCATGGTAACAGGGCTTAATAGCCAATCAAAATCAAGGTTTCCATGGTAGTTACCATTGATGGCAAAGTTACCATCAATTGTGAGTTTATGCAACGTGGTTAAAGTAAAGATGGGTTACCTATGTGAGTGAGATTAAGTAATGCTCCTGCAGCGTTGCGCTGTACCCTGATGTCTGGTGATGTGGTCAGAGCCATCAGTGGAGGAACACCATTACATGAAACAATTGCCATTTTGTTGGTATCTGGAGCAGAGAAAAGAAACAGAGAGAAAAAGAGGTAGAGACAAAGAAAGAGAGAGAGAGAAAGGGAAAAAAAGAGATATTAAAGTTCAAAGACATGTACCATAATTAAATAATTATAATAATAATAATTTGTTTAGCGCAACTACTATATCAGTATACTCTACTGCGCTGTGCTGAAAACACAACTCCTAAACAGTGCTACTTTACAAACATGCAATAAAAAAAATATAGAGAAACGAGGCATGAGGGAGCATGGTCAAGGGGACATGAGTTGCATGTAATGAAGATTAGACGAGCTTGAGAGAGAGAGAGATAGGGGAATAGTACATCGACATCATGGATGAACATCTCTGAGCATTGAAGTGATATACTCTGTTTATCATTGACAGACTGAAAAACAGCAAAACATGTGAGGAGTACATGGGCTTAACATGTACCACTGGATAAATATCATCTTCACATTTTAGTATATCTGATTGGGGATGTGCAAGTTGACCACAACACCAGGGTTTCTTCCTAGTCTTATACAAAAACTACAGTGGGTTGAGGTCGTGACGCTCCTCTACACAGGGCCTCCATTTAACATCCTATCTGAGAGACAGAGTTTTCCACTGTAACACAGCGTGTGTTTATGAAGCAGGGGAGGGGCACGTTAACATACAGCGCAGGTTTCAGTCATCCACCTAGGTTGGATTTGAACCCACAATCTTTAGTTCGACAGGTAGATGTTTTACCCACTGAGCCAACTCGCCTCAAGAGAGTTTTTGAAGAAAATTTTATGCGTAATGCCTGCTGAACAAGGCTTCAAAGCCCCACTGCACTACCTATAGCTACTTGCGCCCTCTATACAAGCGGTACCCGTTGATCCCCCATGATGCCCTTTTCTTATGTTAATTGAGAGCTGATTTGATGAGATAACCACCTGTTGGCGACCATGGTGGGACGTCTAATCCCTCCATGCCAAACTAGTGCAGAGGGGCTTTAAGGGAAGAAGTAAATATATGAAGACTTACTTGAGGTAGCGAGAGTAGTGATGCATCCACAAGCATTGCACTGGATCTCTACATTGTTTGATGACAGAAGCTTGATCAGTACCGGGAGGGCGCCACACTTCACGATCACACTCTTGTTGCTCTCTGTGACATTCAAATACAATCATACGATAAAGTCAAATACTTGGATAGAAAAGATCCAAGAAGAAATGTCTAAATATTGTACAGATATGATTTCAATTGCAAAACATGGTGATGTGAACGTTTAATTCAGTGACTAAGAATGAGAGGTGGGTAGAGTAACTTACTTCATAAGAACACTTTTTTTACTCTCTGTTTCATGAAAGTACAAACAAAAGTTCATGAATCATTACAGGTATTCAAAGCAGGTCGAAATGAATAAATATATTTTCTTGAACATTCAAGTCCTATTTTGTGACTAAAATAAGTTTGATTTCACTATTTCTTTTGATGCAATGGAAAGAAAAAGAGAGACAAAATGTTGCTGAAACACACATGCATGTAGAGATATATAATATTAAAATAATATAGAAAAAAACATCACAAGAAAAATAAAGATGAAAGAAATATTGGAAAGGAAAAAAGTGGATAACCAGGTAAGAATCAAGATTAAGGTACACAAAGAAGGCCTTTGAGAGGGTAAACGAGGATACAGTTTGTATGAAAAAAGGGAAAATAAATTTAAGAATGAGAAAGGTACTATACAGGTAAAGAAAAAATGATAAGAGACATGGGACATCAAAGTCTTACCATGTCCACAGAGAGCAAAGTTACTGAGTGCAAGAGAAGCGGCTTTCTGCGTCTCAACATCACTTGACTCCATCAAGACAAGAATGGGCTCCATCACTTTGGCTGATATCGGCTGCATTACTAAACAAACACACAAGCAAGAAAACAATGTCATAATGGATTACAATTCTATAGAATTAGGTTTTAACAACTTGGTTCACACACAAAACAGGACTTCACACTAACTTTTTTGGTAGGGGGTCCGGATTAGGCTTTTTGAGTCTGTATGCATGGGCCTATGTGAAAATTTCAGAATTTTGGGGGTACAGACTTAGATTTTGGGTGCCCAAGTGTCCCGGGCCCCTGTTAGTGTCTAACCCCGACAAAAAGATCTTAAAGTTTCTCATGCTTGGGTATATAGAGGGCAGAACACGGATGTACGCACAGGAGCATAATACCTGTTGGCTCAGTGTTATATAGTGCAGTGAGTGATCGCCAAGTTGCCTACTTCATGAACGACTTTATACCCCCGCATGAACCTCTTTAAATAGAAAAGTATCTTGACATGTAGCATCACAAATGGGTATGTTCTCTTTAATTTTCTGCATCTGACCACTACAGGGGCCCAGCAACAGACAACTGCAATCAATTGTACCTTTCGAGTCCTTCAGTTATGAAATCACATTTAAGTACCGGGAAACATGAACGAAGAGATGCAAATGTTGTACGACTATCAAACAGTAAATAGGTGGGTGCATTGTGGTATATTGACCCTCAAGTATAGAGATACCGGGTTCCATCCTTGAATGTTGCTTACATTCTCGGACAAGGTCATTACCCACTCCATTTAACGGGGTACCTGGCAATACTGGGGTAATAACAACTGCAGGGCTAGTACTAGGAAGAGCAGTGTTAATAATGATGGGGTAACCCTACTGCATGTACTATCATTATATTGATCATCATGCTGAAATTCTATAGACATAAATCTTTCTGATTCTACTGACTTACATCTCTCACTGATCTCTGCTAGGCATAGTGCTGCCGATCTCTGCAAGTCTGCATTCTCTGAATAAGTCAACGTACACAGAGCTTCTAAACGCTCCTCAGAGATGGTAGGCTTCTCCTCATATTCTACAAAGGAAAGAGAGGTAAGTTTATGTGAGTAAAGGAAATCATGGGGCATTATTCATCAAGACACCAACCCTCATAGTTCTGATTCATTTACATGTAAGTCAATAAAATAATAAATTGCATTACATGGGGCAAAGTTTGTGTGATCATTTTAAATTGTTTATTAATTCCTAGTTAACATCAGAAGTTTTTTATAATTGTATACAGAATTTAGCAAATTAAAGTTTCAACTTGCACAAAAATATGAATGCTGGATTTTTCCATTCAAGTAAATAATGTTTATCCAAAAATTATGATCTTTCAGACTAGATATTTTCTGAACAAAGAATACTAAAGTAAGATTCATGTACGTTATACAGACTTAGAAAAATACCCCCTAATCTTGTATTTGGTGTTACCCATTCAGGCCTTAAATTTCAATATTTTTAGAACAAGGCCACTTTTTTGTAGGGCACATTCCTATATTACAGCACAAATAGGAAGAATTGGAAAGGGCACAATAAATCTCCAAGGCCAGTGAGAGGGGCATTGAGGCCAATCAAAGGGGCATCCAAGGCCATGGCCTTGGATTAATTTAAGCCCTGCCCATTTGTGAAAGGGCTACTCCACAATATATGCGTTATTATAAGCAAGAGGGATTAAAAGAGACAAAGGGGAAGAGATGGGCGTGACAGATGGACAGACAACAACATCTTTATAAATATACCCACTTGCCATCAGCGCTCAAAATACACGGGGGCGGTGGGCGATTCGCCCCCGTGAGCTATATAATCGCCCCCGTCAGGATGCTCACGGGGGCGATTGCAAAATTAAAAATCGCCCCTGTGGAATTATGAAATAAAGATTATCTTTTCTGTTATAACTTTAACACAATATTGCGTAAACCCGCTGAAATCTGGTGATTTCAAATGACCAGCAAATAATGAACCTCGACCAGTAAATCAATATTAGGGACTTTTAGATTTGCACGATGAGAATGTGGACTGCAACGTGTGACCTCATTATAAGGCACTGCCAGTGCTTAAAAATACGACACATGTGACTGCCAGTGCCTTAAAAGGACGTCCACGCAAATCTAAAAGTCCCTATTGAGAAGAAGAAGAAGACCAAGATGTCGTGGAATGATATGGTAACCTGGACAGATCTACGGGGGGGGGGGGGGGGGGGGGGGGGGGGGGGGGGGGGGGGTGGGGAAGGGGGTAGGGAGTTTAACCCCTCCTCCCCCCCCCCCCCAGCCTCCTTGGGCTGCCAAGTGAAAATGTGATGTGCATAGAAAAACGCCATACATGTGTCCAGATCGACCCACACAGTAAGATGTTAGTAGATGCCAGGAAAACAATACAGGGTTCAAAATAGCAACAAAAAAAAAGCTTGAGGACGATGCTTCGCATGTAAGTAGATGCCAGGAAAACATCACTTACGGGGGTCCAAAATCAGGGGCGGATCCAGCTGGTGGCAAGAGGGGGGGGGGCCCAAATCTTGAGAAAATATTTAGCGGCGAATCGGCGAGTGAATGCACATATATTTGTTTTTGGGGGGTCCAGTTTTTGGGGGACATTTTTGCGCCGACTCAGTCGGCCGGTAAATATTAAAGCAGGGGAGGGGGGAGCTGGAGAGGAGGACCACTAATTTATTTCATTTTGTTCAGGAAGGGAGGTGAAGCGCCGTTTTAGCATGACTTTCTTTTTAACTCTTACTTTCACCTATCTCAGATAACCCTAAGTTTTTGGTTGCTGCTTTATATGTAGTTGATAATGCATGATTGAAATAAAGAGAGATAGAGAGAGTGAGAACCACCATCATTTTGCAATGGTTCAGGGTTTGTGTAATGTACATTTGAAACATTTCTTAGCATCTCAACCCTAAAAAAAATAGCGAAACTATTTTTGAGGAAAAGCATTATACTGAACTGAATAAAGAATAATAACTTTATATTGGCTCATACTAATACTGATAGATTAGGTCAGATTAGGAGAAGTGTATTCTTCAAGTGTCTCTCTTGGAGAGACACTTGATATGGAATTTTTAATGGGCCACTGAACCTGTCATGAACTGACAGATCACTATTGATGATGATGATTCTTTAATGAATATTTTACATTAAATGGAACGTCTCAACTCAGTAAGCATGGCTAAGATTTGTAAAAGTTGTTTTTACAGAGAAGATTCGGGTGAATAGCAGTGCTTATTCAAAAGCAATCCTTGCATCAATTTGAATCACAATCATTATTTGTCGCTTAATCCCTTTTAATGACTTTGTTTTCTTTCTCTTTTGCAAGGGGAGAAGAAGATATTTCACGTTAAAGACATCATAAAGATCAGTGTTGTATGCGTATATATGATATACACAGGCCCCGCGGAACGTTAATCAAAGTGGGGGGCTAAAGTATTTACGATCAGGTAGAGGGTAGTGAGCGTAAATTGGTGGGGGGGGGGGGGGGTTCAGGGGTTTTAGGCATTTAATTACGGTCAGAGAAGCACAAATATTTTGATGCCGCATTTGTGTCACTGGCAGGTAAGGGGGGCGTTTTTATTTTATTTCTTAAGGTAAAATTTACGTTACTATCCATTTTTTACCGGTTTGGGCGGCTGGGGGGGGGGGGTGGGCCGGTAGAATTCTACCAGCCCGTGGATCCGCGCCTGTCCAAGATAGCACACACACAAAATTGCCTCGCCGCTATGCGGCTCAGTAAAGAAAGAATGTAAATGTTGCTCCCAATAATGAGGAGGAAATAATGTGCAGAACGGGAAGAAATCGAGAGAATGTCATCACAGAATGAAAGTCAGTAACAGCTATGTAGCTTGTAAATTTGTAAGAGGGAAAATGCTGATTAAAATGATAATGATGAAATAGCAAATAATTAAGGAGTATCATAGGTACCAATTCAATGGATATTTGTATAAAAAAGAGCCCCCATCAGTACTAAAAGAGCCCCCGTGAGAAGGCTTACGGGGGCTCTTTTTTGGGGGGAAGAGCCCCCGTTGACAAAAAATTGATTTGAGCCCTGCTTGCCATGTGAGTAAAGAGAACCATTTAAACGTACATAAGTAGAAACATGCTTCACATTTTTTGCATCTTATAACACACAAGTAAGTAAGTAAGTACGAACAGGACTTTTATTTCACACTTCTACTTTTTAAATCCCATCTCTTGTTGCTATTCATTAAGTACACAAAAAAAAAAAAACTGTTTAACACTGTTTATCGAGGTATATGTGAACAAGCTTTAAATGGAAGAAAGATTGATGTATTATCCTTGTGTAACATCAATTATTGAAGAAATAGAAAAATCCCATACAGCTCTAACCCTACCTACATATACATAAACCCCTGTGAATAAAATACAGGAGATCCTTTTTCTGTGTTTTTTCTCTCCATGGCCAGTATCAAAAGTCCATGAAGCTCCTAAAAGACTTGATTTATTATCTTGTTGTGACATCAATTATTCAATAGAAAGATCCACATGTGTGTCTAAGGCCTCAAACAATAGGTTGGAGAGCCCTGTGATTACAACAATGGTCTTGGAATAGGAAAAACCGGTCAGAGTACTAGTGCCCTCTGGTCAAATATTAACCCTCAACTACCGGTGATGACCTGACATTTGTTCTGGCGACATTTGACCCAGGCTTTATTTCATCAGAGAAGATTAGGGTTAAGTTTAGGGTTGCGATTGGGTTTTAAGGGTTATGGTGATGAGTAGGGTTAATTATATTCACTGAAATACAAAACAAAGAAACAAAGAACCCTACCTCTGTTGAGATAATGCAGAAGATCTTTGACTGCTTCCCTCTCAGTATCCAACAGCAAGGGTTCATAGAGGTCGTCGTCAAAGTGACGGTATTTGCTGTAACATCCACAGCAGCTGCAGAGGGAGAGGACATACTCCAAGCAGGAATCCATCTTGTTTTAGAAGGGAGCCCTCGCAGGCAGGATTAGAGAGAGGAGAGGATGAAGAAGCCTGTAGACGAGATGAATAAGGTAAATAGCATTCTAGATTATATCATCAAAATTTAAGTATTTTTGTACTGAGTAAAAGATGTTGATTAAATATATTTAGAATCAAGGTAAAAATCAAAATATCAATCAAAGGCTTGTCTATCATACTTAATAATCTTATGCATTAAAACCATTGACAGAAGCAGGGGTTTCGCTAGAGTGGGGTGGGGGGGGGGGGGGGGGGGGGAGGTGCACTGACATTTCCAAACAGCTTGAACCTGAAACTTGCCATCAAACTTAAATGAAATAGGTCACCATATTCCAACTTTTCAAATTGGTACGAAGCAATCTACAAGCAAAACAAAAAAGGTCCTAATTATTAAAGCGACTTTGCCAAAAAGGGATGAAAAAATTACATACTCAGTGACAGACAATTTGACAAAAATGCCGCAATTCCTTACTTCAACCCTTGACCCAATGGCCAACACTATCCATATTCTAAACCTTAATCCTTAGCTAAAATCTCAATCGCATCCCTAACCCTACACTTTTTACAAAATTAACCTCAAGCAATTGTCGCAGGAGGGAATGTTGGATCACCATGTAATCCATAGCACATCTTGTCTTAGGGCAGCATCTAAGCTCTCCAGGGCCTGTCTCGACCTCGTCCTACTTTCTCCTTGAATCTTCAGTTACCACACTAATGGATTTTAATTGAATCAATAGGCTCTCTCCAACCTGATGCTGAATAGGTTAGCATCTGTGAATCTCTCAACATTAGTAGCACACCACAACCAAAGAATATATTACCCCTCTTTGCTCATTAAGTACTATAAAATAAAACCACTGGCAAGCGAAAAATCCATCAAAAGCTTCTTCATCAATAATTTCATTACGCTTCAGGCCTAGGCAGCAAAATTGAGAAGAAGAAGAAGAGAAGAGAGGAAAAAGAAGAAGAAGAAGAAGGGGGAGGAGGAGGTGGAGAAGATGGAGATGGAGGAGGAGGAGGCGGAGGAGAAGAAGGAAAAAAAGAAGAACAAGAGGAAGAAGAAGAAAAAGAAGAAACAGAAGAAAAAGAGGAAGAAGAATCAGTCAATCTTTCCACCCTGATACTGGACAGATTAGCATATATGAATCTTTACATTAGTAGCACACCACAACCAAAGAATATATTATCCCACTTCGATCATTAAGTACTATAAATAATTATAAAAAACCAACCACTGGCCAGCTAAAAAATCCATCACAAGCTTCTTCATCAATAATTTCATTAGGCCTCGGGCTCGGGTAGTAAAATTGAGAAGAGGAGAGGAGAGGAAGAAGAAGAAGGAGGAGGAGAAGAAGAAGACACAGAACAAGAACAAGAACAAGAACAAGAAAATCAAGAACAACAACAAAAAACACAATATGGGGTATAATTTAGATACCGGTACATACACTTATGAATATAGTACTGAGAAACAGTAGATTCAAACATTAAATGTATTCAACTAGTTACATAAAGCAAGCCTAAATGTCATGTTAATCAATCAAGCATGTTTCCTGACACTGGACGTGGTTACGGTAAACACTTTTCAAAACAGTGTATTCTCCAAAGTTAATCGAGCTTCAAAAATATAACAGTAGTTAGATGATTCTATTATTCTGTTGTGGAAGCACAATCAAGAGGGAATTTCTCTGTCATTGCCCCTGGCAAGGTCGTCATTATTTTTGAGAGTACCATCGTAACCAAGGAATAAATTTCAAAAATTATTTCAAATTGAGAGAGCAATTACCCTAGATAAATTCTATTTGTGTTATATTTGTTAAAATCTAGTTTAAGCAGGCGGGTCACAGATATAAAAAAAATTCACATGATGTAGTAATGTGCAGTGTATGGATATTAATGTGTTTTCCATTCAATGAACAGTACGTGTACATTTATACGATCCATTGTATTCATGAGCTAACTACATGTACAGTCCAGACATCACTAGTCAATTGAGGAAATTTGATTGACTGTTCAATGAACATGATCAAAAAGTTTTCAGGATAGCAGCTAACGGAGAAGTTCATTACCCGATAACAGAAGTCATGTTGAGCTAGATTATGTATTGTATGTCACTGTCATGTTTGCACATTTCAATAGGTGGATGGCATGGCTAATGAAATCGTCTTATATTTTTTCTATGAAGGTCTTTGCTACCATTTAAAGCAGCCCTCAATATCTAAACGTACATGTATCAATAAGATACAGACATACTGGATCAAAATCTTTGGCAGCACTTGGCTATTTCTTTAATAGGAGGGTATGCTCAGTGGCTGCCAGGCTCACGATCAATTGGGCAAAAAGAATTTCCATTTTGGTTTAACTTAATAAAATTTGAAGTGGACTTTAAAAGATTATTATTATTATTATTATTATTATGCTTTTATGGGGCCTTGTGGTATCATAAGAACAGGGATATTGGAGCTAAAATTCATGTCTTTCTGGTTAGAGGGAAAAGAGCCTTATACATTATGTTATGTACATTTACCAAATTAATTAATCTTAAAACTAGATGGAATTCGACTGCGCGCAGTCGAAAATGATGCCTCCGTTATAGAGCAATTTTACAAACCAAAACAGAAAAAAAAAATTGAATTCACGTTCAATGGTAATCCATTGACAGGTTCTCAGAATATTGTGATTACAAGCAATTTCTCATATACATATATGACCCTTTGATCTTTGACCTCATGACCATAAAATCTACTCAGTTCATTGGCTCTGCAAGATGTTCTGAGTTAAATAGTAATCCATCTGTCAGTTCTAATGAGAATGCGTTCACAAGCTATTTTTGCATACATAATGGGCCCATGACCTTTGACCTTTGACCTTATGAACCAAGAATCTACTCAGTTCATTGGCTCTGCAAGTAACAAACATGACCTAATTTTGGCATGAATCCATCAATCGGTTCTTGAGATAACGCGATCACAAGCTGTTTTGCATTCATAATGTGCGCTGTGGCCTTTGACCTTTGACCTACGTGCTCCAAAATCTAATCAGATTGTCTTCCTATGGTGATACACACTATCATTAAGTTTGAAGTTTAAATCTCCAGTGGTTCTTGAGATATTATGATAACAATCTCAATGTATGGAATTTCATAAGTTGACCTCTGTGACCCTTGACCTTTGACCTACGTGCTCCAAAATCTAATCAGATCGTCTTCCTATGGTGATACACACTATCACTAAGTTTGAAGTTTAAATCTCCCGTGGTTCTTGAGATATCATGATAACAATCTCAATGTATGGAATTTCATAAGTTGACCTCTGTGACCCTTGACCTTTGACATACGTGCTCCAAAATCTAATCAGATTGTTTTCCTATAGTGATACACACTATCATTAAGTTTGAAGTTTAAATCTCCAGTGGTTCTTGAGATATCATGATAACAATCTCAATGTATGGAATTTCATAAGTTGACCTCTGTGACCCTTGACCTTTGACATACGTGCTCCAAAATCTAATCAGATCGTCTTCCTATGGTGATACATACTATCCTTAAGTTTGAAGTTTAAATCTCATATGGTTCTTGAGATATCGCGCTAACAAACTCAATACAAGGAATTTCAGAAGTTGACCTCTGTGACCTGTGACCTTTGACCTACGTACTCCAAAATCTAATCAGATCGTCTTCCTATGGTGATAAATACTATTCCCGAGTCTTAAGTTTAAATCTTAAATGGTTCTTGAGATATTGTGATAACGGTCAAACGGGACGTACGGACGGACAGACGGACGGACGGACGGACGGACGTACGGACGGACGGACGTACGGACGGACAACCCGAAAACATGATGCCTCCGGCACCACCTTCGGTGGCGGAGGCATAAAAATAAATGCCCCACAAATAAAGTAATAAACATTTACTTTAGAAGTATTCTTGCATTACATTTACAAATGTGTTAACATTTATATCATTAAAAAATAGTGTTAATCATATCATATCCTCTCCTCCCTCCCTCCGTCATATCAGCATTTTAGAAAGCTAATCATGTCTTTTAATTAAAACATGAATTGAATGTTTCGATCGATGTACATGTAGATCTATAGTGTGTATGATAGGGAGGGAGGGAGGAAGACACACACATGTGTAACACAATACTGAACATCTTTCCCAGGGCTGTGTTTTTCTATTCTCACTCAACCTGCATGCATAACAAGAGACACAGTTTCCCATTTGAAATGAGATAATCAATAGTACAGCCGAAGAGCAGAATGCATATCATTATGGTAGCTGTGCTTCAGTGTTTCAAGGATCATAACGTTGTCTGCCTATTCAGTTGGAAGTATTGTTATTACAAAAGAAAACAAATTCATAAATGCATGCATTCTCGGTCAAAATGAAGCATGATTCAACTTGGCGAATCACGACACAAATATAAGGACTTTTAAGGGTTTCGGACAGGGTTTCAAAAACACAATTCTGTCCACTCTACAAAAAAGATATAAGTTGTAGGCCTTAAATGTATGCCAGCTTACAGGCCACATGGAAAAACGTGGAAGGAAAATCCTAAGAAAATAATTTTCACTTTAATTTTTGTTTAACTTAAAAAAAAAAAAATTCCTTATGAATTAAATTTGATTCACATAAAAATGGAAATAAATCAAGAATACACCCCATAAACATGTACATCATTAAGGTCTACTATAGTACTGTTAGAGTACATCTACGTCACTGGTACATGTACCTTTAAGACTCCTCGATCGATAAGCATTAGCATATATACAGTAGACACATGTACATGTACAAGAAGCGAGAATCTCGTAACTCAAGGCGGCTTTATATCTGTCCCTCGTTCCTTCCTCCCACTTCTCCTTCCTTCGCTGAAAGAGCCTTGCTTTGTCACACGCAGCTCATCTCAATTCATAATTCAATCAAAAGCTTGCGCGATGCTTGCTGGCGATACACAGCAGCAGCGTACAGTATCGCAGTGTATATGCTGCTGCATGCTTTTGTGCATGCCTTTTTTCAGTTGCCGAGGATAGTGCAGCTAGGGTGATCTCGTTTCTACAATGATGCTTCACATACCCTTGCATCCACGCATGCGACACATGGTATTAGAAATGATGTGAAAGATGCAATCTCAATCTTCACTACAACACCCTCCCCCCCCCTCCCCCCACCCTTTATATCACTGTCTCTCCCTCTCCCTATCTCTTTTATCTATTTTCTCTCTTTCTGATCATGTCTTCCTATCTTGCTCTAGCTCCTACTTTCTTTCTTTCTTTCTTTCTTTCTTTCTTTCTTTCTTTCTCTCTCTCTTTCTCTCTCTCCCTTTCCGCCCTGATCACCACTTTCTCCCCCCCCCCCACACCTGCAAATTCCTTAATTAATCATCTCCGTGAATTTTCCAAAACAAAAATAGAATGAAGGCACTGAAGAACGGAGTGGAGACAACAAAAACTCATACCAAATCAAAAAGCAATAAAGTAGTACAATGTGGTACATTTACATTAGCAGGGGTCATGCACATACAGAATGCTGCTAGCACGCGGCAAACTGCTACATCTTGTACAGTACTTTAAATATAACGAGATGACAGATAGTAGTTGTTATCCCAACTTGTATTATTTTGTAATTAGATCAGTTGTCTTTCTCTGATCCATATTGCATGCAGCTATATCTAGGTACCTTCGAATTGCCATCAGTATCCAATCCATTTTAAGCATTTCTAAGAATTACATAATTGGATGAAAGCTGTCATCATTGGTCAAATTTTGAGGTATTGCTGACTTCCTTTTGTCAGTACATACATGTACTGTACTTCAGCTTGTCCTGGTCTAATTGATAAGTGGAATGACAGAGTTGGGTAGCTTTGAATATGATGCATCAAGGCATTAAATCATTTTCAAGCATTTCTGAGAATAAAACAATTAGTGAGAATAAAATAATTTGTCAGAATTTGTCAACATTTGCCACATTGCTTTCATTTGCCATTAAACCATTGATCTTTGTCTAATCCATGTAGCAGGCACAGTTTGCTCACTGTATACATGTATGGAATACAGAAGATATTAAATCCTTTTCAAGCATTTCTGAGAAAAAAATGGTGACAACCTGATCAGAGGACAACTTTGGCAAGCAAAACAGTTGCTTGGGAATACATTTCTGTGAAAGTAGTTAATGTACCTGTTAGATTTGGGTATGGGAAATTATGTTGAAGAAAAAAAATTGTGACAGTTCTGTGTTTTTTTCATAAAAATTCCAAAATATTGGTTGCTTGATCTCACCATATCAACATTTTGGAATTAAGAAAGTCAAAAGTTGTTTCTTCCAGAAGATTTAACAGGGTTTATACAATTTCTAACATCATATAGGCATTGCATTTTTGAACCATATTTCTTGGCAAAACTATGTACTTTTACCTAATATTACAAAACCAAGACTTCCTGAAAAACAGCCTTATGGCTGATAGCAGGTGTTTTAACCGTGGTTAAATAAATTTAAAAAATAAATAAAAAAATAAAATAAAAAAAAGCGAACATGAGCTTTGAAAAACAAGAGCTTATATACATGTAATGCTTTGGTTGCAAAACCATGATTACAAAACCAAGAACATGTTCAAACAGCAGACAGATTACCCATCTGGCGTCAAGCCGCAAACAAAAGCCAAATGTTCCACAAAAAGGCAAAGTTTAGTAAAAATTGATTTTTCTCTCCAATAATCTATACCTCAAAAGATATTGACATCGGGTGTTAGATAATGATGGGAAATGCGAGATAAATTGCATCTGCTAATGGAAGCGTGAGAAACTAGTCTATGGTGTTTTATAATTCTACTGACAACCTTGAATATCATGGGACTGAGGATCTGTCTTTTAAAGCCCCACTGTACTACTTGAAGCTACTTGCTCCCTCTATGTAGAAAACAATGCTTAAGCAGTGACCATTGGTCCCCAATGGTCCTCTTTTTCTTATGTTAATTGAGAGCTTAGTTAATGAGATTGCCACCTGTCAGTGACCACATTGGGTGGTCTAATCCCTTCTGGCCAAACTAGTACAGAGGGGCTTTAAAGCAAATGCAGGAGACTGAAAAGGGAAAAATATCTGCCACATAAGGGGGGGGGGGGGCAGGGAAGGGGTAGCAAAATGTATTACCGAAAGTTGTATTGATCTGGGCCATACAATGGAAAATAGAAGGGTGGCATTATTGCCAGCTTCACCCTTTCCAGGATCCACCACTGAACCTATGGACCGTAAAATGCTCAAAGAGAAAAGTTACTGGGAATGGGATGGTACACTGTATCCTATTGTTAAATTTTAAGTCTTGTCACTATTATATAGCGCAAGAGCAAGTGGAATAAAGCAGAGGTACAAGTGACAAAATAAACTGAAGTGGAGTTTATTTGTCCATTACCTCTTTAAAAATCCTGAATTCAAATTTAAATGAACAGCAAGGTAGACGCATTTCTGTCAATGGGTTGTCATGCATAAAATCTCTGAACAGGATAGTTTGGCTCAAAAGTACATCTACATGTACTATATGTAGGCCCTACAAATATCATGTTTTACCTTGATACACTGATGTGCAGTACAGTCACCCCAATTTGCAGTACATGGTTAACCTAAAAACAACTTACTCATAAATTTCTATTTATCGTACATCTATTAGCTTTGTAATTAAGATAAGCCCTATTTCTCTATCTCTACAAAGTCAGTACTCACAATCTTACCGCTAACGCCAGGTGGTAGAACTAGGCACCTTGAAGAAATACCTCTCTCCTGGATAGTACACTGGTGAACCTTATCCTCAAACAGATGCAGCAACAGATTACTTATGTAGGACAAACCATCCAGGCGAACACTTGGACACCAACTAACACCTGATGGGGTTATAGTCTACTTATCACCAGTCACGGGCAATCACTATTGTATGGTTGGAAACTGGAAGAGCATCAAAGTCACCAAGTGTATCACCTCCTTCTCAAGAACCACTGTTCAGTGTTCACCGGACCAAAGAGATCTCATAGACCAGACCATCTTCAGATTTGCGGGTCACAGGTTTCAGGGCAGCATCTTAACAAAGCTCTGCATATAAATAGAAACGAAAAAAGTGCACTGGATTAGAGAACAACATTTCATTTACTTATCTCTCTTTTTTTTCTTCTCCACAGCAGTCATCTGTGCTGAAGAGTAAACATCCATGATTTGTGTTTGATATAGCAATTACTAACAGCACAATCGTACATCCCCCATAGTTAAAGTCTGGAATGAAATGCTTGTATACACCCAGCCTGCCTCATAATACAGCTTAAAGCAAATTTAACAAACCATAGGCACTGGAGCACATCAATAGTATGTTCCTATTCTGAGTACCGTAAATCTCTGTGTATAAGGCGCACCTGTGTATAAGGCGCACCCCTATTTTGGGGGCAAAAACAAAAATAAAAAAATAAAAATAGTTTTGTTATTTTTGTTTTGTTGTTGATGTTGTTTTGTTGCCGAAAACCCATGCGGGGAAGGACCTTCATTTAACATCGAAGTGCAGTTGAAGGCGCTGATTTGTACTTGTGAACTTGTCACAAATAATAGTAACAATGTCGTTTTTAGAACAATGTGTAAGATCATTAATGTAAATTAAAAACAATAGAGTACCTAGGATAGAACCTTGTGGTACACCATTTGTTATAGAAAAAAATTTGAGGAATTATATTATATACTACATATTGAGATCTATTAGAAAGATTACTGTCAAACCAAGATGACAGACGAATTTGAGTGTTGTTGTAGTTTCCGAGTGGTGAGTCAACATACTGATTACTGAGCTGGGAGACTTTGCCAGGCATAGCACCATAAATTGAAACTAAAAAAAAAAAAAAAAAAAAAATCTATGTATAAGACACACCCCCGACTTTCAATTTTTTTCGGCGGCAAAAAAGTGCGCCTTATACACAGAGATTTACGGTAGTTTTTTAATACAAATCAGACAAAGTCACCACAGGTTTGTAATCCCATCATCAATTGAATATGTATTCCGGTCAGCGTTGCTGTCCTTTATAACTCATATGACCTTCAGTAATGAGTAGTCTGCAATATCAGACCCTATTGCGATTACCGGTATTCAAAAGCATGGACAATACCTATATATATATATATTTGATATTTTTTGTGTTTTTCTTAATTCAAAAATGAATGGCGGACTGCATGGTTGCATTTTTTCAGATGTATGGTTTTAAAGCGTTAATACATGTATGTCACATTCTCAAGAAAGATATATTGGGACAAATCAAGTTTTCGCATAGCTTACTTACAAAATTACAAAACTTGGAAGGGTATGAATATTTTAGTTGTAAACTGTATATAGCGTACTGTAAGTGTGTACAGTATGCACACAAATGTACACACAGCTGTACGTACACATAGCCCAATATATGTTTTTAAAAAATAGTGACAATACATCTGCTGAAATATGATCACAATATTGACTGCTATGAGAGGCTTAGCTGTTTATATAGGCTCAAGGGGACGTTACATCCTGCTATGACCCCGAAGCGCGCCGCGACAGCCCCGAGAGCAAGTATAGAAACAGCTATGCCTCGAATATTAAAGCAGTCCATACATCTTTTATATACCGAATTTACAAAAAAATCTACAAAGAATTCTTGCCTTATCCTTTTCTTGAGTAAAGATTGGTTTAAACATCACAGAAAATCTGAGACCCCTGTCAGTTGATCTTCGTTGGAAAGTTGCCTGAATGTTACGATCATTCAGAAAATTGCACACACACTGTATGGTATCTGCGCTCGCACAAAGAAACTATTTACACGTAAACCAATGGAGATCTCAGCAAAATTTAACTATGCGGCCCGTTACCCGGGCAATCGTTCATTTCTTTACGGGCATGGCTAAAATCACAACTCCAATTTCGTCCAATCAGATAGCTAGATTTATTCAACATACTAAAGAGAGGTCAATAATAGAGTGCATGTACATCGTATATGAAGAAGAAAAAAAAAGGATGAGATAACTTGATTACAGAACCTGGCAGAGAATCTACCATTTTCTTGACAGTAAAAAGATTGGTGTAGTCTTCTCAATTCATACTTTGTAATCCCATTTGTTATGAACTATAAAGCAATTAAATAAATGGCATTCTTGTAAATAATCTGATTTATACAAAATATCTGCTACATGTATTCACCATGGGCTGGGCAAAGATGGAAAATTGTGATACTATTCTTAACAAAAATTGACCTTTCCAACAATAGATTCCTATCAAAGAATCAACGATATTTTTATGAGGGAGCCAGATTAAAAACAAGTTACAACTATCATTCAATCTTTCCAAAGACTACAAATATCACATCAATGGTGAATAGAATTATGCCAAGTTCAATGTTTATGGGTCACTTGATCCTCACCATGTAGTTTTACACAATGATGAAAAACAATCTTTTTATAAACTTGAAAAAAGAAAAAAAGGCTTTCACTCTCCTGCATATATTCCCAATGAAATTCCTATTAAGCAAAGAAGAAAGGCTCCGTAAGGGATCACAGACATGACCTAATAATACTTCTGTGATGAATGGAAATGTTCTGGCGATGGGAATTTCCCCTGTATTTTTCAAATTTCAACTTAACTGCAACAACAAAGATCTTATTATACAAAAGCTTGACTCCTGCACAGGTCAAGATGGTGTCCTACATGTACAATCAGCCTACAGTACTTAAACTTGTGCTTGTGCTTGTGCTTGCTATAATCAAGGGTACATTGTTATATAGTACAAGTTCATCAAAGGTCGATTACAGGCAAGGAGTCCCACAAGACCTACCGGTATGTCTTTTTTTGACACATATTTCATCCAAAAATGAACAATTCTCTTGGTGTGACCACTGAAAAATGGTGCTCTCTGGTACCCTACCTACCATTTGTCACTGTTATATCGAGACTCGAGAGATGTACATGTATACAATATTTGGATAAATGTCATAAATTTTTAACATGTTCAAAATTTCTTTGCGACAAGAAAAACTGTTTACAACAAAGAAAACTGTTTGCGATCTTTCTTGCAACCTTTTACAACATTTTACAAACTCTGGCGAAACCCCAAATTCGCTACGTTCGCAAGCATTCGCTGCTCAGTGAGATAGGCCCTTAAGTGATCATTCACAGCATCAAACGTAGCTGAATATGCAGACTTATATAACATTACAAGTTCCACTTTATATGTACAATCACAATGTAATATTCATGGTGGCACCCACTATGAACATGACAGACAATGAAAGCGAACAAAATATACAGTTCCTCAGGTAGACAAAGGGACATCCCTTCACTGCTATTATGTAAAAATGTGTAGAACAGGTGTCACATGCATATTCACCTGTTCTACACATTTTTACATAATAGCAGTGAAGGGATGTTCCTTTGTCTACCTGAGGAACTGTAATTTTGTCCGCTTTCATTGTCTGTCATGTTCATAGTGACCATGATTGGCACCTGTATGGCAATTTTTAACAAAGACTGTTATATTAATGGTGTCTGGCTGAAGGTAAATGAAGCATGGAAATGGATACACAGACTGTTATAATGGTGTCTGGCATGGCTCAATGTAAGGCCAAATAAAAAACAAACATGTTTAGCGTCCTCTTTTTTCGAAAAATAGGAAGGAGGAGGCCCTTTTTTTTTTCTTTCAAAATGGCCGCTCAAAATGGCTGCTCGGTACATTTTCCCTGAGTCGGGCTATTTTTCAAGATGGCCGCCGACATTTTTTTTTTTTTTTTTAAATCAGAAATAGATCCATTTTAGCAGTGTTTTTCATGTTTTTTTTCTTTAAAAAAAAAAAAAAAAAAAAAAAATTCAATTTAAAAAAAAAAAAAAGTGGCCCCTAAAAAGGAAGCGGGCGGGGACGCTAAACATGTATATTTTTTTACATGGCCTAAATAAAGCAAGGAAATACCGGTAGATACAAATTAGACTGTCATAATGGTGTCTGCATGGCTGAATGTAAATGAAGCATGGAAATAGAAACAAAGAAACAAAGACTATTACAATGGTGTCTGGCTGAATGTAAATGGAAATAGATCAAACCAGGTCAATTGTAGCCCCTGTATACAATTCAAGTTTTTACATTCTATTCCATTGCCATCTATTATGATATATGACTAGTCTTTAGGTACAGACTTTATTTCAGATGTTGACACCAGAGTTCACATACCTATCAAAGCAGTAAACATAGCCAATCTAAAGTAGGTACATGTACATCCTACGTTTGATATTATGGAAGTAAAAAGTCCAGAGGAGAAAAATTTGATCTGGTGAGAGCCAGAAGGGTAATACATCCAAAGCTCATACAGTTCTACATAGGGCTAATGCCCTCCTAGCTCCCAGCAGGCCTCCCTTCTGCAATAGTACATGTAGCCTATATTTCAATGTGGATTCACTTTTACAACTTATTTACTGTCTGCCATAGCTACAGTAGTAAGAGAGATTGTGCGCCTGTGTGACCGCGTAGAATGTAACCCGCACCGATCGTCCGACTATTAGAGATCTATCGAGAGCGGACGATCGGTGCGGATTTTATCCGCGCAGAATGTCCGTGTCGGACATTCCGTGCGCGCCTCAAATGTCTGACGGACAATCCGTGCGGAAGAGGTCTCGCACCAATAGTCCGCCTGCCGCACCGAATGTCCGTACTCTAGTCCACACATATAGTGGAGGCTGTTAGGGCTAAATATGGGTTGTTTGGTGCAGATTCTTCTAAAAGCACCAAATTTGGCCCAGAGGTAGATTATACCATACTTTTACGATTTCTTCCGGACGCCAAGAAGGGCACCCTCTGGTTATGCCATATTGGGCAAATCCAAAATGGCCGCCATCTGAGTTAAAGGTCAAGCGTAGTTCCAAAAGGAAAAGTGGTTGCATGATAATAGTTTATATATTTATGGGGTTTTGGGGGTCAGAGAATCTGATTATGATATTCTTTCATCAATTTAAGATCTCCTTGGGGCTGCCATACTGGTCATATTGGTCATATCCAAAATGGCCGCCATCTGATAGTTACAGGTCAAGTGTAGTTACGAAAGAAAATGGGCTAGTATGATAAAAGTTTATATATTAATGGGGTTTTCGGGGTCAGAGAATCTGATTATGATATTCTTTCATCGATTTGAGATCTCCTCGGGTCATACTGGTAATATTGGTCAAATCCAAAATGGCCGCCATCTGATAGTTACAGATCAATAGTAGTTCCAAAAGGAAAAGAGCTAAAATGATTTTAAAAAACTATGTAGTAAGGAGGTTTTCTGGGTCAGAGAATCTGATTATGATGTTGCTTGTATCAATATTGCAGGTCTCCTTGGGACTGTCATGCTGGCCATATTGGCCAAATAAAAAATGGCCGCCATCCGAGTTAAAGGTCAAGCGTAGTTTCAAAAGGAAAAGGACCAGTATGATAAAAGTTGATGAATTCATGGGGTTTCCGGGATCGGATAATCTGATTATGATGTTCTTTTATCAATTTTATTTCACCATCCTGTCCTAAGGCTACAATGAAGTCCATTTCCTAGTTGAAGAAGATGAGTGAAGATACGCCAAATTCACACTTGAGTGGGTTTAAATCTTGGCCTGCGCCCATATGTTTCATCAATATGCAAACTTTCCTCTGTGAAATGCATAATACATTCGTTTTCAAGGATTGGCAAGGAAAATAGATAAACAGTAAAAACAGACCATGAATAAAGAAATAAACAGCTTGTTCGATTTGTTTTGAAGCATTACATGTATATTCAAAGACCCGGACAGCTTTATCTTTATTATCCATATAAATAACGTCTATAATCACTGTCAGACGGGAGATAATACCAATACGAAATGCATTAAGCAACGTCTAGACATAGCGGTCGAATCTCAACTTTAGTTTTCTCATTCTTCTTTACATTTCAAAGCGTTACATGGGATCTTAATCCTTTTTTTCTACATACATCAATGCCCCCATTTAAGCATACTTTGAATCTGGTCACGCTTCGAAAAGTTCGTGGCCTAGCATTTTGCTTCTGTTGATGATCAAATAGAGAAAACACCCTTTATAGATCAGGGAGAGTGTGAACAAAGCACGAAGTAGGAGCAGTGCAATTTAAATATCAAGGGATGGATTAGAGTTTATTTCTAAAATGAAATGAAAGGGCTATTTTATTTTCATGAGTCCTTTCACTTCATTGAAGAAATAACCTCTCTTTATATCTTAGAGACACTTGCTCTTTAAAGTCAAATTAACTCGAGAGCATCCTGGGGCTCCGCCCTGGAACCCCTGGTAGGGGCTCTTCGAGGCCCCTAAAGCTGTGCCATATTGTACGGATCCATTAGAAAGCAAAATAAGACCAATAAATAATTTGTATATATATATATATATATATATATATATATATATATATATATATAAGAAAAGAAAAGGGGAAAGAAGGAGATCGGGGAGCTGCCGAAAGGGCTTTGCTTCCAAGGCTGTTGCCCCCCCCCCCCCCCAAGCAAAAAAAAAGAGAGAAGGAAGAGAAGGGAAAGAAAAAAGGGAAAAGAGGAGATAAAGGGAAAGAAAGAAAAGAAGGGGGATATCAGTTGCAGTTTTCCCGCCAACAAGTTGGGGATCGGGGGGGGGGGGGGGGGGGGGAATGGCCCTTGTCCCCCCCCCTTCTACAGCAAACTTAAAAGAGAGAGAAAGGAAGAGAAGGGAAAGGGAAAGAAAAGAAAGGTACGGGAGATCAATTGTGATTTTTTCCCACCACGCGGTGTGGATCGGGGGCGAAAGGCCTTCGCCTGCCCTCCCCTGGCAAACAAAAAGAGAGAGAGAGAGAAGGAAGGAAAAGAAGGGAAAGGAAAAGATAGAGAAGAGGAAAGGCAGAAGAAAAGAAAAAGGGGAAAAGAAGGAGATGGGGGGGGGGCGGAAGGGCCTTGCCGCCCATGCTTTTGCCTCCCCCCCCCCCCCCGCAAAACAAGAGAGAAGGAAGGAAAGGGTAAGAAACAAAAGAGGAAAAGAAAAGAAGGGATATCAGTTGAAAAAGAGGAGAGCTAAAATGGAACACAATAGAGGAACAAGAAAAGAAAAGGGTGAAAAGAAGCAGAGATCAGTTGCGATTAATCCCACCAAAATCGTGTGGATCGGGGGGAGGGGGCGAAAGGCCCCTGCCTCCCTCAGCAAACTTAAATGTGTGAGAGAGAGAGAGAGATAGAAGTAAGGGAAGGGAAAGGGGGGAAAAAGAGGAAGAAGAAAGGTAGGGGAGATCAGTTGCAATTTGTCCCGATTTGTATCCCTCCCCCCCCCCCCCTTAGCAAAGAGAGAGAGAGAGAAGGAAGGAAAAGAAGGGAAAGGGAAATAAGAGAAAAAGAAGAAGAAAAGAAAAAAGCGAAAAGAAGGAGATTGGGGGGCCGGAAGGGCCTTGCCGCCCATGCTGTTGTCCCCCCCCCCCCCCCCCCCCCCCCGCGCAAAACAAGAGAGAAGGAAGGAAAGGGAAAGAAACAAAAGAGGAAAGAGAAAAGAAGGAATATCAGTTGCAATTTTTCTGCAAACAAGATGTCGATCGCGAAGAAAGGCCTTTGCCTCTGCCCCCTCCCCGACCACCCCACCCCCTCCCCGCCAAAAAAAGAGAGAAAGGAGGGAAAGGGAAAGAGGAGAGCTAAAATGAAACACAAAAGAGGAAGAAGAAAAGAAAAGGGTGAAAAGAAGCAGAGATCAGTTGCGATTAATCCCACCAAAATCGCGCGGATCGGGGGGAGGGGGCGAAGGGCCCCTGCCACCCTCAGCAAACTTAAATGAGAGAGAGAGAGAGAGAGAGAGAAGTAAGGGAAGTGAAAGGGAAAGAGGAGAGAAAGGGACAGAAAACAAAGAGGAAGAAAAGAAAAGGAATTAGGGAAGATCAGTTGCGATTTTCATTGGTTCTTCTATCATCATTTTACAATTATCATTGTACAAATGTATTTATATATTAATTTATTTATTCCTGTTTGATAACAAAAATATGAATATAAACTCATAAACTCATAACAGCAACAAAATTAAATGTAGGAGGAAACTATCTTGCTGGGAGCAAGAAGCGCAAAAATTATCATGCATTTGCATGTACATGTCAGTGTATCATTAATATAATTCATATTGTTTAATTACATCTTGTGAAATAGTATGCATTCAAGCTTTGGGGATTTTTTGTTGGTGTATTTGTATGAAAGAAAGCGTTTGGAGCTTATAATGCACATGTTGCAATTTCAGGTGCAACTTAGTGTTCAAATATGGAACACGCACGGCCAGGCACTAGTGTAGGAAATCTTCAAATGTTAATCAGGTATATGACTAAATTACTTGTCTGTTGCCTTAGGAAAAAGTTTATATTTAGTCAGGCCTGAATTGAGTCGCAAAAACAATTATTATGTTAAAAGGAAAAAAACATATTTGATGACATTCGAAATTCCCCAATAACCAATACGATTGGAGAGCGAGTACTCGTTTTTGTTTTTCTTCAAAACTTACTCAACTATAAATAGCTGGCCCGGATACTTGAGCCTCTCACAAAACGCAAGTATACGCCTAATGTGTCGTCAGTGGCGTCGCTAGTCCTTTTTCAGTGGGGGGGAGGGGGGTAGAGGTCAACGATTCCCGACAAAACAAGCCACCAATTAATTACCGACAAAATTAAATGTTCCAATATCTACAAATTTAACCCTATAAACCCGGGGCCAAAGGCTAAATTGTTATGCGCAAATGGTCATTGTCGTCGACGACATCAATATACAAATTATTTCGTCAACTTAGTAAGCATCATAGCTATATATTTTAATGCAGGCGCGTAGCTAGGATCTTATTTCAGGGAGGGGCGGTATTGAGCAAGCGAATCACTTAAAGAGTGCGCAAAGCGCTCCCTAGGTGGGGGAGGGGATGGGTGAAAGGCATCCCGCGCGAAGCGCAGTAGCTTAGACGTTCCATTAAATTATTATGAAAAGAAGACGATTTGTTGTACCGTTCTCGACTCTTAATCCTTGTCTGAATTCAGTTTCCCCATCCCACACGAAGCGTGGAGGCTTAGATGTTTCATTAAATTATTATAGAAAGAAAACAATTTGTTGTATACCGTTCTCTACTCTTAACCCTAATTGTCTGAATTCAGTTTCTCCCCCTCTCGCGCGAAGCGCGGGAGCTTCGACGTTTCATTAAATTATTAGAAAAAGAAGACGATTCATTGAACCGACTCTAAATCATTGTCTGAATTTTCAAAAATGTTTCTTTGTCCGATAAAAAGTCACAGTTCTAAGGGGAACAAATTGCTGGCCGACCGACATAAAAAATACCACCGACTTCAACCCCACACCCCCCCCCCTTTAGCGACGCCCCTGAATGTAGAGTGGCCTGAGCGGGTAGGCACAGGTCGTGGTTCTTAACTTACAGAGACACTTCGATGAAGACACCTTTATTTTATGATTGCGTGTGTTGAACTGCCATGGGCTTTACAACTTTAAACCTCCAGGGTTTATTTTGCATATACAGGGATTTACATGATCATTTTAGTGCTGTAACATCACGGATATCTCCAATTCCGTTTAACCGCAAGTCGAAACCGGACGGTTTTCGGTTAAACGATTTTAAAAAAAATTAAAAAAATTTAAAAAAATAAAAAAATAAAAAAAATAATTTTTTTTTTTTTTTTTTTTTACCGACTCTGTCGGCAACTTTCATTTAACTGCGAGGTGCATTTAAAGGGGCCGATTTGTGCTTGTGAACTTGTCACAAATAATAGTAACAATGTTGGTTTTAGAAGAATGTGTAAGATCATTAATGTAAATTAAAAACAGTAGAGGACCTAGGACAGAACCTTGTGTAAAAGTTGGATGAATTATTATTATAAACTACATATTGAGATGATGAGATCTATTACAGATTACTTTCAAACCAAGATGACAGACAAATTGGAGTGTTGTTCTAGTTTTGGAGTGGTGAGTCAACACACAGATTACTGAGCTGGGAGACATTGCCAGGCATAGTGCCAGGTGGAGGGGCATAAATCGAAACTTTAAAAAAAAAAAATAAAAAAAAAAATAAAAAATTATAAAAAAAAAATATATATAAAAAAAAATATTAAAAAAAAAAAAAAAAAAAAAAAAAATCGGGAAAACGAAACCGTCCAATTGAAAACGGAATCCGCCATGGGCGGTCGGATACCGGACGATTAAACGTTTGACTACAGCACTATATATAATAAAAGGAAATAATGAATATTCAAATATCATAGGTAGCAAATAAAGGATGACTAACAGAGGAATGGAAACAAACAGATAGGAGAGGATGATCAAGCATAATGATGTGCACCAATCTATAAATGTGAATTACTAAGTAGCCTGTTCACACTAAAGCTCTACAATAACAAAGCATTTGTAGCCTTACTTTTAAGCAGTTGAAGAAATTAATAAAAGTAGGCCTACAAAGTACTTGAAGAAATCGTGAAATTATAAGATATTCAGTTTATTTTATTAAGTATGACAAAACACACATTTAACACCTTTGGAAAAAATAATACCCCAGGGACGTGAAAAACAAAACTTTTATTGTCACACATGCCTATAATCGGACATATTTAAAAACGGAAATGTGGCACCACCCAAAAATATAATTCTGAGATCCTTCTTTGTCTTTAATTTGCACCTGAAAATAAATTCTTTGTTCCTCGTCTATGTCATCGCGGCGAAAAATTTCAGACTTTTCTTCTTTTCATGCAGCCTCAGACAAATGTGCCAAAGAAGTTTTGTCTTCTTGTGTTCCTGGAAACAAAGTTTGGGCAATAGTTTTCAAGTTCAGTTTATCTTTACAAGATTTATATATGTGTAATATTAAGCTTTGGTTGAGATTTCTTTGGGTCATTGTACTTATCAGAGAAGTTTTGATCCGTTTCAAGACAGAGAATGTTCTCTCGCAAGTTGCCGTGTAACCGGGATTGTAAGGTAAATGAGAAGAAGGATGTGCACCTTTGAGAATGATCTCTTATAGATTGGACTGTTGTTGAAAATCTCACAGATTGTTTTAATGTATATTTGATAGGTTTACTCTCATCGTCGCACACGTCTTGGAGGCTTGTTAGCTGCTGAGTTAATGCTACAAAGTCAATATCTCCGGCATACACTTCCCTCAACTCATCAGCACAAACAAAATATTGGGGAGGGGGCTCATGATAACCGAGCCCGGCCGAATTTTTTTTTTTTTTTTTTTTTTTTTGGGGGGGGGGGGGGTGGCTCAATGATATCCGGGCCCCTCAAAAATATCGGGGGGCTCCGTGATGTTATCCGAGCCCCATCAAAAACACTTGAGGGGGGGCTTATGATATCTGAGCCCCACCAACATATGGGGGGGGGGCTCAATGATATCAGAGTCCCTCCAAAATATTTGGGGGTTTAAATGATATCCGAGATCTACCAAATATATTTTTTGGGTCAATGATATGCGAGATCCGATGTCTGAGCCCCCCTCTCTCCTCCCTAAATAAATATTTATAAAATGTTTATATTTGAATGGTACGTCTGTAGATTATAGGTATACATGAGTTTCATGCCTAGAATATAATCATTGGGGAGGAGGGGGTTCATGATATCTGAGCCCCACTTAAAATATTGGGGGCTCAATGGTATCTTAGCCCCTAAGGACTCAATGATATCTAAACCCCACCAAAAGATTGGGGGGCTCAATTAATGATATCTATAAGCCCCGCCAAAAATATTGGGGGGGGGGCTCAATGATCTCTGAGCCCCCCCCCTCCCAATATTTTTTTTTGGGGGGGGGGGGCTCCCCCCCCCCCCCCGTTTCCTAAGCCTAATTACAGTTCAATGAAGTCTATTTTTTGAAACTTAAAGGGATTGGGTAACTTTGTTTTAGGTTCTGAAACAAAAAATCCTGGAAAGATAGTTAGGGCTAGTTCTGATCGGAAAACGACCCAAATATCGGAGTATAGCTAGCTGCCCCAGGGCCTTTTCCTATATACGGATCAGAGAAAAAATACTTTAAACATTTCGGGGGTTACTTTTATGACTATCGGGGGCTCTTTTTGGCATTTCGGGGGCTAATTCACCCCGAGCCCCCGTGTATTTTTCCTCCTGATACGGATAAGTGAGTGCCCTGATGGGTCTACTTCTAACTCGTGTTTTTAGCCCTTCTTTCTTTACTTGTTCCTTTCCTTTCTTTTTTCTTTCTTTTCCTTTCTTATTTTTTCAAAGAGGGGGGGGGGGGCGGGTCCATCGCCCCCCGTATATCCGCGCCTGAGTGACACCCACACAACTAACCTTATTTATTACCGAACAAAAACATGAAGAAAGAGCCCCTCGACACCATAGGTGTAAGTATTCAGCCAGTTCCTACCCCCCCCCCCACCAATATAAACTTTAAAAGTGATTTTTTTTTTCTAATTTGATACCAGTGATATACAGATGTTGCTGAAATGGCCTAATTTTCCAGGATTTTTCCTCGCTTTTTAGTAAATTATACTTTTTATGCATTTGTTGGAGAATGACATATATCACAATTTACAGTCAGGCAAGAAATGTGCTTATTTACTATTTAGAGGCCGACATGTCAGGTCCCGCGGAACAGCGGGCTTGGGGGCTCAAGCCCCCCCCCCCTCCCACCCCCACACTTTTGAAAAATTATATTAAAGAGAATTAAATAGAAAGAAATAGAAAAGAAAGTATGCTCATGTAATCGTAATTAAATGCCCATACCCCTGAGCTAATTCCGGGGGCTCTACCCCCTGGACCCCATCTTGGGCCCTAAGGCTGGCCCCTGGATGCTAATCTGACCTTAATTGTAATGCCTAAAACCCCTGCGCTTCCGGGGGCTCCGCCCCTTGGACCATACGCCAATTAGTGACCTGCCAGTGTCATGAATATGGTATTAAAATATGCTCATCTGACCGTAAGTACGAAGCCACGTACAATCAATTACAACAGTAATTGTGGGGCCGATATCACGAGTATGCCTTCATAGAATAAATGTTTTAAAGAAAATATTCACTTCTACTTTCAAAAGGACTGGCCCATTTGCTTTAAAAAATTGTAGAGAGTTATTATTATGTAATTTCTAGAAAAAATGCCAACCACATGATTTGCAATGAGTCTATATACATTGATTTGCCGAGTTTCTTCCTTTTATCAAATATACACGTAAAACAATGGGGGACAGACTGCGCGGATAGGAATCCGCACGGATCGTCCCTCGGACGATCCGTGCGAGCAGAAAACCCGCATATTATGTCCGACGGACAAACGAAACTGGTAGGACAAACGGCGCGGTCACACCTGCCCCAAGGGTATTGTGGTATACATGTACCTTGGAAACAATTCATCATTTTATTGAAGTTGAACCTCTTGGGCAATGCATATAATTCATTTTGATGGCTTGGAATTTACAAACAGCAAATAGGCCAAGAGCATTAGTTTTAACATGGACATTTTCCATAACAAGCTGATTTTTTCAGGATAGGTCTAGGAATATGTCTAGAATAACATACTAAAAATCCTCATGAATCCTCCTTGAGCGTTTTCCGCAATCCAAGATGGCGTCCAAAATGGCCGCCATTTCCTGAATTTCTTATAGCTTTGCAACTAGATAACCCAAATACAAAATTTTAATGTCTAAATATATGTTTTTTAGCATAAGGAACTCATTAAAATACATGTTGATAAATTTTGAAACACACAAGTAGCTTTAAACCACTTTAGCCCATCCCGAAATCCAAAATGGCGCCCAAAATTGCCGCCATTTCCTGTATTTCTTATAACTGTGCAACTAGATAACCCAAATACCAAATTTAATTGTCTAAATATATGTTTTTCAGCATAAGGAACTCAACCAAATACTTATTAACACAATTTAAAACACACAAGTAGCAGTAAAACCACTTGAGTCCTTCCCGAAATCTAAATTGGCACCCCAAATGGCCACCATTTCCAATTTTATCTCATTGTATTAAAGTAGATTTATAAGTTATGAATGCAATCAAATGTCTATACTAGAAAAGCACCATTGTAATACATATCAGTACAAATAAACCTTTCAATAACTAAATACTTCTTATGCATAAAGTATACACACACCCACACCCACCCACATACACATATGGCTGCTTCCACCATCCTCAACAATAGGGACTTTTAGATAGAGTGGACGAGAACACGACGAACGCCGACTGATCATGCGTGTCAACGTACTTAACTGCCCATGTTGACTACAATTAGAAATCTTTTAGATTGCACTCAATGATATACATGCATGCAGGAAGTAACACTATGAACATCACAGACAAAGAAAGAGGACAAAATATCCAGTTCCTCATTCTACCCTCAACAAAAGAACATCCCTTCACTGCTATTATGTAAAAATGTGTGGAACAGGTGATTATGCATGTGACACCTGTTCTACACATTTTTTTACATAATAGCAGGGAAGGGATGTTCCTTTGTCTACCTGTGGAACTGTATATGTTATGCGCACGCGGCATAGCTAGTACCTTGAGCATGTAAAGGCGCTATATAAATATCAATATGTACTAGATTTAGGAAAATCAAGGTTGACGCATTCTCGATCATCGACTGAGACGACGTAACGCATGCGCAGTGCCTTAAAATGACGTCACACGTTGCAGTCAAAGCTGTTGACGTGCAAATCTAAAAGTCCCTAATATCAGACTGACAGTGTGCAATCATGAAGAGTATTCAACATTAGATGGAATTGAAAATGGAGACACATTAGTACCAAGGTCGCTAAAGCATTTTATACATAATGACTGTAGATAGGTGCGGTATGGATGTTGCTTTGCTGCAGCACTAGTTGGAGGTAGACTTTCTAACTGAAAGGATGAACTCAGAGAACTGCGACCAATTGCCCGTTTGTATGCAGTGTGACGGTAGTCATCAAGATATTCAAAACTGCTGGCCGCATAAAGGCTTCCCCAGCTCTTTTTTTAACCCCGTCATGGTGCTTCCACTGCGAATGTATCAAGCAAGTCATAGTCAATTTTCTTGTGGACCATATTGCCGAAACCGTATTACACCCTGTCACAGCATAAAGACACATCAGGCGATTTCTAATGACATAACCTGCGTCTATGAACAAGGGAAGGGGCACCTTAAGACACAATGCAGGCTTCAGTCATCCGCCTGGGTGGGAGTCGAACCCGGGATCTTTGGTTCGACAGACGGACGCTTTACCGACTGAGTCAACTCGCCTCCTGCATAGGTTGACAGTTGTGGCCAAACAACTGATTGCAGCAAGCGACCACCATCTTAAACAAAGAGACCATTTCTGGCAGGTTGGATTGCTTGGTGAACGAATTCAGCAGGAGTCCTAGAGAACTCTTTGTTGGCTTTCGCATCACCCCACCTCTGAAAGGGAAAGTGCCTGTGTGCAAAGAACTAATCCATCTCAGTGTTGTTATTCAGGAAACATGTGATTCTGTTGAACAGTAGTGTTGGGTTGACTTTTTAATATGTGCTTTGTCCCCTGATTTTCTCTCTCTTACTCTTGGCACCAATGGTCTTTACCTTGTCCTTACGATGTACGTAGCTTGATATCTGTAAACTTCCTTCCATGCATTTGTTTCGGATGCCGCTACTAGGCCGATTCGTACAGGTTAATGACAATTAACAGATGAGCCAGAGACGATGCCAGTTGACAAGGAGACCAGGCAATTAGTATCAAATCCAGCAAATGATGATGTGCCTGCAACCATCAAACAAAGATACATCTATCTTTATTGTCTCTTGACCTGGTACTTTGCTGTATGTCTTTATGCTGCTCTGATGTACCAGTGTGTACTCCGGTGAACTGTTCCAGTTCATCACAGGTATGAACACAGCAAGGAAGTGCATTAACCCACTTAGCCAATGTACTGTCTGTGATTCCACGTCCACGAGTCATTTCTCAAGATGTTTTCAGCTGCCGCATCAGGAACTTTTCAATGGTCTGATCAGAGGAGTTTCCACCCCAGAATGAATCCACATGGCGGATGGTGCATTATCACTTTTCTGCGACTTGTGTATATTCATTTCCTGGCATGGTTTGCTCTAGAGCTTCCATCTGTTGTAAATATAACCTGGCAGATTTGACATAGGGAAGATGTCCAGCCTGCAGCATGGAAATGTTGTATCATTTCCCTCACACAGCTGAGATGGTCCCCTGTCCTTTCAGCTGGAATGAAACATTGCAGAAGAGACACATAATTGTCGGATATACTGCAACCAAAGTTATCCTATCCTACTTTGTCCTGCTGCCCGGCAATGAGTTGTGAAATGATCTGACTTTAACTGTTTGACACACTCCTTCTCAGGTACATCAGTCACCTTCGTGTCCTGGTTGAGGAGTGCACCATACATATTTGCTAAATGGTCCTTATCTATGCTGTCTAAGATGCCAGGTTTACCCATCAACAGGCCAATGAGGGCAGCTGAAGTAAGAATTTGAGCACGAAGAGAAGGGGAAAATGCATGACCAGATTGCATTATGTATGACAGACCCTTTGGCGTACACTGTCTCCCATAGCTCTGCAAGCACACTTCCGCCCATGACGTGGCCTATATGCTGCCAAGATATGACATGAGGAGGTGAAATCCACCAAGACGGACAATTACTTTTCCTAGGTCTTGAGAAGAAGCTACAATCTCTGCTGCCTTGATGTACGAGGACTGGTTAAATGTTACTGCACATATTCTTAAGTTATGTTTTTCACATTGTGAATGTGCAAAGTATAGTGCCGTGTAGATGGTACTCGGATAAAAGGGGTCTAAATTTATGAAGGGCAGAGTTTCAATTCTCGTACTAGTCACTCTGCATGGCCACTTTCATGAAACCACTCCATGAAGGACATGTTGCTCAAGATGTCTATCTGTTCACGTGAGCCACACTTCCGGTGTTTATACACAGCTATTCCAACAATATTGGCGACAGAAATGACCTGGTCTACTAGCAGTGATGATACGGCATGTGCTATTGAGGTGCATTTCCTGTTTGAAACCGTGTGACTTTTGCCTTTGCGACATTGGTACTAATGTGTCTCCATTTTCAGTTCCATCTAACCCGGGCATCTGACGTTGAGTACTCTTCACGGTTGCACACTGTCAGTCTGATGTTGTTGAGGATGATGGAAGCAGCCATATGTGTGCATGTGTGTGTGTGTGTATGTGGGTGGGTGTGTGTATACTTTATGTATAAGAAGTATTTAGTTATTTATTGAAAGGTTTATTTGTACTGATATGTATTTCAATGGTGCTTTTCTAGTATCGACATTTGATTGCATTCATAACTTATCTACTTTAATACAATGAGATAAAATTGGAAATGGTGGCCATTTGGGGTGCCAATTTAGATTTCGGGAAGGGCTCAAGTGGTTTTACTGCTACTTGTGTGTTTTAAATTGTGTTAATAAGTATTTGGTTGAGTTCCTTATGCTGAAAAACATATATTTAGACAATTAAATTTTGTTATTTGGGTTATCTAGTTGCACATTTATAAGAAATACAGGAAATGGCGGCAATTTTGGCCGCCATTTTGGATTTCGGGATGGGCTAAAGTGGTTTAAAGCTACTTGTGTGTTTCAAAATTTATCAACATGTATTTTAATGAGTTCCTTATGCTAGAAAACATATATTTAGACATTTACATTTTGTATTTGGGTTATCTAGTTGCAAAGCTATAAGTAATTTAGGAAATGGCGGCCATTTTGGACGCCATCTTGGATTGCGGAAAACGCTCAAGGAGGATTCATGAGGACTTTTAGTATGTTATTCTAGACATATTCCCGGAGCTATCCTGAAAAAATCAGCTTGTTATGGAAAATGTCCAGGTTGAGGCCTATTTTTACCTAATGCTCTTGGCCTAAAAGTACTTACGTACTCTCCTTCTCATAGAGAACCAAACAAAATATGGGAAATCAGAATGTGTCTGAATACTGAGACTAAAGTCAAAGTAAATTCTACACAATCTATTTTGGAATTTTTTTTTTTCCCTCCTAAACAAATTGAATTCTAAGCAATGCTCTTTTATCAAGTAGTCAAATAGATCAGGTCAATTCAAAAGTCAACCTACATAATGTAGAATGACTTCAATAAAAAGAAGAAAAAAACAAAAAAGAGATCAATACAAAATTTGAGGGAAATCTTAATTATGATGGAAATTTTAATTATGATGGATATCAAACTTTGGAATTTTTAAATTTGTAATAGACTCTAGCAAATAAAAACATCAATTGTGGCAATCTATATCAGCTGTTAAATTTTTGAATTTCAATAGACGCTGATGGAAAAAAAAACTTATAGCAAACTATATTTTCAAACTAGACTTCTGTACTATATCTGTTCAGTTTTTCTCTTATTACCTTAGGTATACAGCACACACACACACACAACAAAAATTGCCCCTGACCGTGGGTTCAGATTGATTGTCTGATGTGCTTTCAAGTCATTGTGGTGAAGGAAAAAATTCTGTGTGAATTTGCTGAGTACACGTATAGGCAGTTTTACAGCAATAGTTCAGGTTGTACATAATAATTAACCATGGCTTACCATGTAATTAAACAAAATGCATTGTCTTCAGTTAAAAAGTACGCACGATGAGAAAATACAATCAAGTTGGATAATAACAGCCATGTTTAACAAAAGCATGCACTGTGGAAAGTTTGCTTACTAGATTACAGCACTGATACGAGAGATGCCTTTAAAACTTTACAAAGCCTTGCCAAGTCTTCTCTTCTTTTAATCCTAGCTTTTACACGCTCTAAATGTATGCCACAATGTGTACATGACACACAGTAGAATGTGGTAATATTTTACTCATACATTTCTGTGGGTACGAGTCTCCATTTCTGTACACTCTACATAGAAAGGCTCCATAATTGTAAACCAGCTACTGAACACTAAATGGTTGTAGGCCCTACATATAAATCTGTACCAAATGTTTTCTTCCCATGTTTAATTATCAGGGAAAAGTTTGAACAAAATAAACTAATAATAAAATATCAAAAGGTGAAATCTCTACTGTGGAGAAATTTAAGAGACTTGGTATTGTTGCTGTGATTGTACTGGCAGACAACTTTTCCAACCTGTAAAAACTACCTGGTCTGACAGATTCATCCTCCTCTATAAATGTATTGATGACCAAAGAAAATAAATATATATATTAGACCTTACAACAGCTCATTTAAAAATTACATTTTCATTACAAATCCTCATTGATTTCATTAAAACTTTCATTCGTTGAGAGAGAACAAAATTGCCTCAAAAAAGCTCAGTCCATCCTGATAATAAGTTAGGTTTTAATAAAAGTAGAAAGTAAAAGGTTGAGCAACCTTCATCAATAACTAAGAATATGAAAGTGTATGAAATTTTCTGTACAGAGCAAATTGGAGGACCTCACAAGATACATCACAGTGTTAACAATTTGTGTTTTAGTGATCATCTGACGACAACTTCTAAAATTCATAACTTTCCTAAATTCCTATATTTAATTGGATATTGCTCAAACTTTCATTTCTGAGTGATTTCAAGTAAGATAAGCGAACTTGTGATTGTGATGACTGTAATCTATCAGGCCAATAATCAACATCTGTTATCCCAGTATGGAGTAGAAAGTGTAGGCTTAAACTTTATGAAAAACAGTGATCTTGATCATGAGTACGTGCTGGCTGTCATGTAACTTTGGCCAAAGTGAGTCATGTAGTCTGGCAAGTGAGTGCTAAACTTCCTCTAAAAATCTGACGCACTTGACAGATAAGTTGAGCTTGCATACTACTTTAAGCACTTGTTGTGCAAAGAATTGCTTAGTGCTTCTGAATAACCCCTACTTTGCCATGGAAATTAAGAGGAATGATTGTAAATAAACAATAAAAAGTTTTTCTGTTAACTTTCACGTATCAATCAATTGATGGGGCATGATGGGGCATAAAATGTCTCCCATTGGGCAGTGTAAGAAAAAAAGGAAGACATATAATGAACATGATGAGCATTTGTTGGCTGTGGTATAACTCTGGGCCAAAGTGAGTCATGCAGTCTGGCAAGTGAGTGCTAAACTTCTTCTGAAAATCTGACGCACTTGACACAAGGATGAGCTTCCATATACTGCACTTGCTGTGCAAAGAATTGTTTATAGTGTTAAAAAAATAACCCCTAATTTGCCATGGAATTACCGTAAAGATAATATCGTAAATCGACAATGAAAAAGGAAATCAAAATTGTAATACATCTATATCAATCAATAGGACATAAAATGTCTCCCATGGAAGTTGTATAAAAAAGACATGTACGTCATGAAGTCATGTGCTTATTAAAGTTGGCTGTCGTGTAACTTACTGTACATTTAGAGCCAAAGTGAGTCATGCAGTCTGGCAAGCAAGTGCTAAATCAAATTCTGACTCTCTTGACAGAAGAATGAGCTTGCATGTACTTTAGATGTATACATGCAAGTACTTGGAGCAGATACAATTTTCAGAATGTTCTTAAAGTATTAACACAAAGATCAAAAGTGTTTTGAATTGATGCAAAACTCATATTATTTCGAAGGGGAAGCCTTGCCAATCAAATACAACAACTCTTCTCTTCAAAATATGTTTGGGGCCCGCAGTAATCAACTCTCAAAAATGTTAGTTTTGAGATCCAGATTTTCTGCCTTCAGTGGTCCTTTGTAGAGCGTCAATATTTGTGACGTCACATACGGGACACGGCTGGCTAGCTGCATACTGCTATACGGCACTGAGCTGTTCGTCCAGTGTGTGACGTCACTATTTAGGGCTCGCTACGCTTGTGTGTTTGACTTACATTCAGGGGCGTTCAGGGGTCTAAGGAGGGTCTTGAACAATTGCATTTTACGCCTTTCCATGATATCTATATGATTTCTCAGCAAATTGTTCGTGTTTTTCAAGAGAAAATCTTTCCATCCATATGTAATTTGTTTTAATTATGAGTTGTTAGTGAATTTTCTTTGTGTAGCTCCTTTAAAGATGAAGTTGAGTTCTGGTCATGCGATTGCATTGTGAAAGAAACGGTGTGGAATCGACCAGAAAAGGTTGATCATCTAGCATATAAGAATTTGTGTGTATTGCAAGGTTCTGGAATCATCAAAATGAAAAGAAATTTGGCCAAGTCTTGGTAAAGTTACAAACACTGTACACAGAAAGATGTATATGGGACTACATGAACATGTGGGGTAAAAATCCTACCCCTGAGTTTTGCCATGTTACATGACATATTTAGAATATGAAGGCATTTGAAGAGCCATGCTTTTCAGGGAACATATTAGTGCTGTAACATCACGGATATCTCCAATTCCGTTTAACCGCCAGTCAAAACCGGACGGTTTTCGGTTAAACGATTAAAAAAAAAAAAAAAAAAAAAAAAAAAAAAAAAAAAAAAAATTTTTGGCCAGGTCCGTGTGAAAAAGCGGGAAGGACTTTCATTTAACTGCGAGGTGCAGTTGAAGGCACCGATTTGTACTTGTGAACTAGTCACAAATAATAGTAACAATGTCAATTTTAGAAGAATGTGTAAGATCATTAATGTAAATTAAAAACAGTAGAGGACCTAGGATAGAACCTTGTGGTACGCCATGTGTAAAAATTGGATGAATTATTATAATAAACTACCTTTTGAGAGGATTACTTTTAAACCAAGATGACAGTGTTGTTCTGGTTTCCGAGTGGTGAGTCATCACACCTATTACCGAGCTGGGAGATATTGCCAGGCATAGTGCCATAAATCAAAACTTTAAAAAAAAAATTATAAAAAAAAAATATATAAAAAAAATTATTAAAAAAAAAAAAAAAAAAAAAAAAAAAAAAAAAAAAAAAAAAAAAAACGGGAAAACGAAACCGCCCAATTCTCGCTACCCCAAATAGCGATTCTGCCGAGATCCGGGGAAAATCCTGAAAACGCGCATTGCATTATGGGATAGCTTTTCGACATTACAGCTTCCTGTGCAGGCGGCGCGATAGCGCAAACGTAAAACGCCGTCGCCACACAACGTGTATGCACCGAATATGTCGTCTGCTCGGTCTTGTTTTTTTTTCGCAAATATTTCAACGTTTATTTGAACATTTCATTCGTTGTTTTTTGCGTCTTTTGACATCAGTGACGATGGTTTTCTTTTGTGAGGCTGCACAGTGCTGGGCTCATGATTCCAAGCGTAAGAACCCTGAAAAATGGGGGTGGATGAAGGCCGTGACTTGGGATGGGACTCTATACCGGAAGTTGTAGTGACGACCCGAGAGAGTGAAAATTACCTCGTCTCGCGAATTTCGAGATTTTCGTACCTATTTAGGGTAGCGAGAATTGAAAACGGAATCCGCCATGGGCGGTCGGATACCGGACGGTTAAACGTTTGACTACAGCACTAGAACATATCTTATCTGATGTTCTTCCACACTTGCATAATAAGAATGATAACGCTCACAAATTATCGTTCACCTCTTCCCAGAACTCAACCTTCTCTTTAAACAGGTTGAATCATTGGATGGCCTTCAAAAAACACATTGGCCCACATTCTGCCAGCTATACATGTATCAGTTGAAAGTCAAGAAATATTTTACAGTAGCAAGTTTAGCAACGGCAACTATATACCGGTAGGCTCCATCTAACAAAAGACCTGCTACAAAAAAGATTGATCTACATGTACCGGCAACCTCTATTCAGATGTAATCTATCACTACACATGATAAAGTACTACAATCATTACAATGTCAATTTCTCGACAGGCAATGTTTTCCCACGATTTTGATAGGTTCTATAATATAATAACCAGATTCCATCAGTATACCTTAGTATGTACTGGTACGATGTTAGCATTATTACGTGTACACCTCTTCATTGTGTATTGGTTATTCATACATCCACACTTCTGCATTAACATACTTCACTTTCCCTCGCAAACTCTCCTCAGACCTTATCTCAACACATTAATATAAAACACTACTTCATTTTACCTTCGCACGAACATGCATCATCCAGCTCTAAGAACTCCCTGTGTGACTGAATTTGAACAATGGTGTATGAAGATACTCACCAAGTTGGCATCTTCTCCTGCCCATCCATTTACAGGTAAACACAAGACCACACGGGTTCAAGTGCTTTGTTCTACAGCTCGATATAATGGCCAAGCAATGTTGTGCATTCATCATGTAATCATTCACTAACACAATAGCAGCTAGCTACCATCGATGGAAAGGTTAAATCCATTATGCATGCTCAAGTGCAAGCGCAGGGCCCACAGTTGGATAGTCTACTGTGCAGACTCGCCTTTACATGTATACACAAGGAAAATAAACATCAAATAAAAAATTATAGCCTAGCTCCCCCCCCCCCAACCCCCAAATAATAAAAACACACACATGTAGTGTATACATACTAAAGATACCTACATGTATATTTTACAGGAGCTCTTTTTGGATTCCATGACAGTCAGTAGTATACTGTACAGAGATTTATTGTTTCTTGCTTCTTCTTTTTTGTGTGGTTTTTTTTTTTGGGGGGGTCTTCTTTATACTTAATTTTCAGCTTTTGCATGGCTTTCCTGAGCCTACTCACTCAGGGCTCATATGCATCTTCACTGATCCCCTCCCCCCCCCCCCCCATCCAGACACACACACCCAAATAATTTATGTACATGTATTTAGTATCAAACATAATGTACATAACAAATGTTCTGGTCTATTTCAACATTCCTTTACATGTATATATTATGATCTACCTGCAAAAGTTGCAGTATTCATTAACTTCTAGAGAATTCACTAGATACAATTGTTTTAGTCTTAATAATAATACTTATAGTCATTTCAACAATTGTAATTATCACCATCATCATTGTTTATTCAGTTTCATTTATTAAATTTCATTATTATAACTATTGTTATAATAATCATCATACTCATTATTATAGTTTCTTAAAGTTCTATCAATAAACACTGATCAATCAGACAGTGCTGAATTGCTGATTCTAAAATACAAGCAGGCCTATAAATATGTACTTCAAAACATGCATTAGAATTTAGAAAGTTTGTTCCATAATTTGTTTCTCGAGAATTCATATTAATTTCTTTCACATAAATTTCTCTTTTTTTCCTATCAGGCTGACATCAACCATGAAACATCATCTTTTTGAAAAAGTTAGTGAAAACTGTGAAAAAAGTTCGTAGCATACTGTGCATGATGGAAGATTGATTTGATGTACCGGTAACTTGTAAAATCACATGATTTTATTTCGTTTTTTACGCCCTTTATTTAGCCAACAGAAAGGTTTTCAGAATATTTTCAATTCTTATGACGCATATAATTATATGTAATGCTAAATACTGTTGAATAATTTGGAATGGGTGATGTAATCTGAAAATCTAGAGCAACTACTTTATATGTCACTTCAGATTATAGAACAGGGGCGGCTGGCTGGCATTCAATAATACAGAACCCTACTAGTACTACCCTTACATGAACATGTTCAACGCATTTGTCAGCACTCTATTTCAAAAGACATCTGGTGATTTTCAGTAATCGATGACTCACAACTTGCTATTCCATCGAGTCTTGCTCATGCTCACAATCAGATCTGGAGGGTGTTTCACAAAGATCCTAAGTTGAACTTAACTCTAAGTTGAACTTCAAAATTTGGATAGCCAAATAGCCTTAAAATAAAATATATTCAAAAGAGAAAATTCAAGTATTTTAGACTTTTTTTTATAAATTCCACATCGAGAACATGAACTCTCCTTGATAATAGAAAATATGAATGATTTGAATCAACACTTTCAGCCTTTTAAAATGACTTTTACAAAATATTTTCATAGATGCAAATGGCTCTGCATAATGGTTAAGTCCAAATTAGAGATAAGTTCAACTGGGGATCATTGTGAAACACCCCTCTGAACTTGGCAGGATCTCAAGCAAAACTCCTGTTTTTGAAAAACCTACAGTGTACAAGTATGCCTCCTGAATGGCTTTATTGTTCACAAATGTGCCAACCCTGACAATGGCTATTTCATATACACATTTTCTCCAAAATATATCCCCCCCCCTGCCCTTATCGCTTTTAACTGGGCCTACATGTACATGTAGTAAAAGGCTTCATAAGCAAATAATTACAGAGTACTCTGGCGGTTGAAGAAAAAAAATAATTGCAAAGGTGTCTTCACGGGTTGAATGCGAGGGAAAATATAGTTCAATATAGGATTATAGCCCCAGAGGTCACCAAATTGTAAATAAAATGTGATATCATAAGAATGTGCAATATATTGCCAGCAGTTGATGGAATTATCTTAATTCCTTTACTACCTGTGATTGTAGTTATTTGGGATAAAGCAACTGTACACTCTTGTGCTTGAAATTTTTATGACTTTTTTGTCAGTTGCAGAGTGTTTTAAAATGAGCACTTTGCTGCACTACTTCAAGATGATGTACCTAATTCAATGGAAGCAGATTTTAATTTTTTTCTTCATATTGCTAGTTTACATGTACCTGCTTCAGGGAGTCTTCAAGTATTAATTACTCTGCGACAAATTTTGGGGTTTCCAAGTTGAAAGTGATATTTTAAAAACCTCAGACAAATCTGGGCTATGCTCGACACCCTCTAGGAGCCAATTATACAAAGCAGTGCAGCATGCAGGAGTGCAAGTAGACTAGCGCTGCGATGAGTAGTCGAATGCTCGAGTACCCGCACTGTTGACAACTACTCGAGTACGATTTCTCGTACCCGAATATTCGGCCGCAAAAAAAAATAAATAAAAATCCCGGTCACCTGGCACTGTCCAGGCCCACACTTACCCGTGCCAGGGAGAGCGGCGGCCGCTGGCATCACTATGAATATGACTGACAAAGAAAGCGAAAAAAAATATACAGTTCCTCAGGTAGACAAAGGAACATCCCTTCACTGCTATTATGTGAAACTGTGTAGAACAGGTGAATATGCATGTGACACCTGTTCTACACATTTTTACACAATAGCAGTGAAGGGATGTTCCTTTGTCTACCTGAGGAACTGTATACTTTGTCCATTTTCTTTGTCAGTCATATTCATAGTGCATGGTACCGTCGGTAAAAATGTTTCCCAACTCAAGCACTGTAAAACTCACCACTCAGAAACTGGGACCAAATGTCTGGATTTCTGTTTGGACTCAGAGGAAAATGGATTATTCTGCCATCCTCGGTTTTTAAAACAGCATTGTTTACTGTTATTATTATTATTATTAAATCGGCGCCTTCAACTGCAACTCAAAGTAAAATTGCATGCATTTTCGGCGACGTGGGATACTGCTCCAGTGGTATTCGCTTGTAAGCCTGGGAGTGTACTCGGGTACCTCATTACACCGTTGTGCACAGCCTTAAAGTAGACAGAAAGCTTCATTCTCTGATATTGAAGGTTCTCCACTAACTCTATACAGAGACTGAAGTATACCATGTACAGATTAGTAAGGGGAGTTTACGCAGTGAAGTTTTGTGTGTGATTGCCAATCTCATCACGCGCAATAGCTTTAAGAAAACGGATAGATAAACTTCAAGAAAACAGACAGATCAGCTGAAAGTTTCCTGAAACTAGTAACATGCTATATTTTTATGTATTAAAAAGATTTCTGATGTTTTATTATTTATGTAAATTAGATCTATTTTCTTTCCAATCATAATTGGCTAGTTAATTTCTTTCCATTGTGTGCCCAGCAAGGGTTACTATCTGTGTATGGGGGTCATTGGAGAAAAGTTGCCAAACATCAGTTTTTATTCCCCATGCCATACAGTTATTTCTGTCTAAGTATGTACAAGGTACATCATGTGTATAAGTCATATGACATATTGTTTCGTCCGAAACTCGCTACTTTACAAACTCTGCAGGATAAAATTTAATGTCTATGGAGAACGATTTTGCTCAATGGTGACACCTCACACAGGCAAACTCTAATTAGAGTAAAGTAGCCCGTTTTCGGCCACTTAAGACAAAATCCTTTTTTTAGGACCCTTTACTTCCTATTTATTATCATTTTTTGTTCAAATCATGAAGCAAATATTATTATTATTTAAACAAAAAAAGAATCCCAGAAAAAAAATCACGAATTGCCATGACAATATTCATTTCAATTTTCACTGTTTTGGAGCCAGTTATCGGCCGAGCATTTCAGTTTACGGCCGCATGTACAAAGTCAATAGGAAGCGCTCGCGCGCGCCGTGCGTTTCCGTGCTGATGTACAGCACAAGCGGGCGGAGCAGGTATCCCACGCCGGAGCTCCCGAGTGCTCGCCTGGCCGAAGACAGGCACAGCGGTGATCGGAAGTTGGAATCTGAATTAGACAGAGATATCGTGTGTGCGTTGCGGTGTGCGGCTGCATTGATTTAATACATGCGATGAGATACTTTGAGCTTGCGACTAGCACAAAATCGGGCTCTAAATCTGAAAAATACTTGAAATAAAGCTCATTTTATGGTACCCATATTTCTTACAGACACGCGTAAAATACTCGATTTTTCAGATTCGGGTAGCGGGACCGCCGATTACATCGCTAAAATGTGATATTTTAGGATATATTTTTCATTGCAAATGTGGTTCTTCAGTGACACTGGCATGGTATGGTATGTGTGGGATATGTGTTATGCTATTATGCGATGTATTTTAGAGTGATTTTACCTTGCATCCAACCAATCGGCCGAAAACTGGAGCTGGCCGATTACCGGCTCCTTTACTCTAGACTCTTTTTTTCAGAGGAGTTGAAAAACATTAAAAGTTGAAATTGTACGAACTACCTCTTCACCTCTTCGTAAACACAGACCGATTCATTCTAAAAAATAAGGATCGGCTGCATTTTTGCAGACGTTTCATATTTTTGATCGGCATGTTTGCGATGCGAAAAACGGATTTAGCAATGATTTTCTTGATCTAGGTCTATTTTACATTGACTTTGTACAGAGACTTTCATATTATGAGCGATAAATCCTTGGGAAGACGGACAACCCTTAAAAGTAGACGGTAAACTAGGGTTATTTATTCAAGAGGAATCCATTTTTCGCATCGACAGAGGGCGGTCCGGTAACCCGAAACCCGCAGAGCGCCTGACAAAAAACGTCCGCGAAGAAAGGCAGACGATCCTTATTTTTTAGGACGCATTTTTTCCACTTTTATGAGGACGATCCTCATTCTCAGTCTGATAACATGAACAAAATTACTAGAGTAATAATTGAGCCCCGATAACATGATGCCCCCATATTAGTATTACAACACACACACACAAAGAGGTGCTCGAGTTCGAGGGTGCCAGGTGCCCCAAAACTAAAGGCCCAATCGGCTGGACTAGTGTTACCAGCAACGCACCCCCCATACATTTCATGTGTCTTGCACTCGCAGAATTTTCTACCGCCCTGCTTACATTCACAACAAGCACAACTCACAGCACAGATTGCGTGAAAGTTGTCATGATCATTTGATTTTACATACCTCACAATCAACAAGATGACTAAGAAAGTTCCAGACGATAGTTTCAAAATGAGAAATAACCCCAGAACCAGATATCTCAATCAAATGTTCGGACAGTGATAGCCTCGGCCTCAGCTCAGCTTTGCTCTGCATATCTCTGGTCTCTCATAACATAGGTCTATACGCACAACAACAACACTTACGTACGTGGTCGTGTCGTAGTCTAGTAATTTCAGTCGTTAGAACGAGGGTGCACGTTCAATTAACAAAACCTACCGGGGGCTGCTAAACGTTTTGCATGCATAAGGTAAACTTTCCGTTGTTGAAATCATAAATGGTCTGAATTTTAAAGCTAAGAAGGGCAATTGGGAGGGGGGGGGGGGGGTGCCGACTGTACGTGCCTAGCCTGTAATAAATGCATGCAAGCTGGCGCCCTAGCCAGATTCAGGAAAAATTAGAATCTACAAGAGTTTTCTGAAGAATAACAACATCAAGTCAGAAGGTAGTAAGGTACATGAAAATATGATCGTTTGTTTTGTTTTTGTTATCTTTTGTTTAAGTATTGTTGTTATATAGCGCATCTATACTTAATTAATACTCCACTGTGCTGTGTCTGTGATGAAAACAAGAAAAGATGAAAAGTACCGAGTAAGAAACAATTAGCAGAACCCAGAGAGGGAGATAGAGAGAGAGAGAGAGAGAGAGAAAGAGAGAGAGAGAGAGAGAGAGAGATGGAGAGGGAGATGAGAGAAAAACAGAAAAGTAAAACAAAAGGGACTAGTTGATAGCAAATGCATATAGGCATTACAAAATATTTGTCATGATTATATTCATACCGGTAATTAATAACATCTCCATTCACTCGATATATCAAGTCTTGTAAAAAAGGACAAAAATGGAAAGACGATATACATTTCATGAACCAAGTATCAACTGATTTATTGACTTTCTGCTTCAATGAGACACAGGCATGCAACATATAACAATATTTATCCACAACCGAAAAAAGCAAGAAAATAAAATATAAAGTCACATATTTACATAGACTGCATAGATAAATTGCGCAGACATTGAGACAAATTGCATAGCACAACTAAAGGATTGCTAGCTTCATGATAGCAAACATATAATACCAAGTATAGCACAAGGAAAATTTAGAGTATGAATCCCAAAAGAGGATTTTTTTATTAGACATTTTAAAACAATTGAGGGAAAAGAATGATTTGTCTAATTTTTAAGATTGCAGATTTTTGGCATAACCAACTTTTTAATTTTTATTACAGTCTATAATTCAAAAAGTACCCATTGCTAACAAAAAGCACTTGTTTTAGTAATTTAGTTAAGTTGTTATAATTTGCCATTGTTATTGATTTTCAGAAATGATTAATGTTACACATGAGCAAATTTGTTAGAGAAGTGTTGCAGATGGTATTCAATATGATTTGATTCAATAATAAGATTCGTACAAGCAATACCAGTTTTCAAGATTTATCTGAATCAAAATAGATTATTTCATATACTGTTTCTTTCTTTATTTCATACTGTACTTCATGACTCTCAAGCAGTGAGCTTTTCAATGAATAACAAGATAATACTTTGTAGACGAGTCACTATATTGACTTGAATATGCACACACAAGACACTTTTTGTCTTCCTTTTTTTTCTCCACTGAATTCAATGTTTTATTTTTTTTATAAAGACCTTGCACACATACTGGTGATATTTAAAAATGTAGACTAATACGGATATCATTATTTTCATTCATGTCAACAAAGGATCTCCCTTTTGCATTGGAAGAGATTTCCTACCACGAGTAGGCATTTGTTTATAATAAACCATGTTTAGGACACTTAAATGATAAAACAAGGTGAATGATAGCATACATACATGTTTATATCCTTGGTAACGTCAAAAGAACAGACACTTTCATTTTCACCCTACTAATGGCTAATATATTGCATAAACTGATATGAAGTAGTAAAATAAGTTAATTGTATTCAAGCCATGTAGATGTATGCCTATTAATGTCGGTTTCCATGATTTTGTCTAGGTCTACACTCTCAGCTCAGTTTCTAAGAAGTCAAGATCGAAGGAACGATATTTTCAACTTTCTTCATAAATGAGGGGGAAAAGGGTCTTTACCAACCTCAATATGAATTTCCATCCTTAGAAATGAAGGCACATTTAAACAGTGGAAGTAGTCACAATATAAAAGCACTTCATGAAAGTAATGAATTATCATTAGGCACTTATAACCGCCAGATATTTTTGGAAAACCTCAAGAATTTATCATATTACCAAATGTAGAATCAAATGAAAAACAGAACCTGAAAAGAAATTTGTATCACAAGGAATGTTATCAATAAATCAGTCAAAATCTTCAGAGTTTTTATAGCACGCCATTGAAATATTTACAATGTTTGTGTGCATTCTTTGAATAAACAATATTGCAACATACTATGGCTTAAAAACAGAATGGATAATGCTCATAATATATAGACAACAGGATAATAGGATAATAGTGTCTTTTATGCTGTCCCCTTGCTTGAGATACATGCATCTTTCATAATTCAAATATTCATCTAAATCAGTATAATTTATGGAGCTCCAGCCTTCTTTTGCCGCACCTTTCGTGGTATAGGTGCACATAGTTCATCTATTCTGGGTGTGGCTCTTGCATGGACGGCTGCTGATGAAACCTTGTATGGGTCAAAGTACTCATTCTTGCCACGACTCTTTGGCCGAGCAAGCTGTTGTAGTCGCAATGTAGCAATGGCTTTCAATGTGGAGTCTTCTGTGTTCCACCTTATGGGGTTGGCGAAACGGAAGTGATTGTGTAGCGCCTTGGGTTCTGCCAGAGTTTCAAGGCGTTCCGAGCAACGAGCATTCTTGGCAGCAGATGAAATTTCATTGTCCCATACGTTGATGTCAAAATCCCAACTGTCCTTGATCTGAAGAGGCTGGTATGTCTTGGGCTTAGCCAGGGATTCGATGCGCTCAGATGGACCGGCTTGCTTAGCACCTTTGGAGACGTGTGTCATCACAGGTCGGTGGAGGGTGAAATGTCGTGCCCAATCCTTTGGCCCGGCAAGAACGGTAACACGATCACTTGCTTCAGCGCTTTGGGCTGCTTTACTAACTACCGACTTTGGTGAGGGTCTGGAGAGAGAGAGAGGGAAAAACAATATGATAAAAACAAATGTTCAAGACTGATCATTACAAATGTGCTCAGATTTCTCCCCTTGTCCCTGCATCTGAGTGTTTTAATTATACAGTTTTGCTTGATTGAATCTGGTTATACATGTGCAGACATTAAGACCCATTCCAGACAGACAAATTTGACTTGATTTGTGAAATTATGCAAATATTTTACACATGCATGCTGGACCATTTTTGTTGGCTGCCAGCAAGAAGACTGTTACTGCCATTGAAACCACATGGCTAATGTATGTACATGTATACATCTCTCTTATGCAAATAGCCAATTTCTACATCTAAAATGGACAACAGAACAAGTACAGTCTGAACATTGTGAAGTAATGGCATCTGAGAAAACATGGAATCACTATAACATCCAAAGCATTTTGGTGTGATATCTTTCCCACTAAAAATAAAAGAAATGCTTGGATATAAAACTCTTGTCTGATCTTACCTGTCACTAAGGTATCTGCTATATATAGGCTTGTGGTTGCTAAGGCTTCCCACCCAGTCTGTACAAGCTGTGAAGAGAATGAATAAAATATATACCGTAGATGCTTGGTGAAATATAGTTTAATCATGAACTACTTGTATCAATACATTATCAGGTTTATTTGACACATATTGATGAGCAAGAAAGAATGTAACAGAGAGATAGACACAAAATAGAAAGAGAGACAGCACGTTTTTCTAAAAATTCTTTCCTTTTGAGATTATTAAATGAGCTTTATTGGTCTTGTACAAGACATCATAAAATGAGGTGAATAGGATCAAAATTTGAAATTTTTGTTTGTTTGAACTTTATTTTTGTTCAGGTAATGAGACAGATTGCATTTATTTTCAAATTTTCATGAATTTCATGACTAAACAATATTCTCAATAACTGTTGTTATATTTAGTTATATTCTCAGTAACTTACCAAATTTTGTTGTACCATCAGATCCTGGCATGAGAGGGGGCTTGTCTACCCAATAAACAGACCTCCTGTAATAGCATAAGGAAACAACATATGCAAAAATGAGTTTTCAAGAAGTGTGACTTTCACCAAAAAATACCTGACGCTTAGTTTCAGTGGTATAGACACCACAATGGGATGTTCTTGTTGGTGAACTTGTACTTATGACAGTTTCATGAAATGCTACCCAGGTTCATAAATTGAGAAGTTAGATATCATTCAAAAAGGATTTTATGAAAATAGAACAAGATTGGTACTTGTCTCTTGCAACTACCAATAATTTTTCTAACACAGCTTTGTAAACTTGGTAGCACTGCAGGCAGTAGCGTACACCTGATATTTTGAAGGGGGGGGGGGGGTTTAACATGTTTAAATCGGGCCGAAAATTTCGCAACGACTCAGCCAGCCGCTGAATAAGCAGGGGGGGGGGTTGGGGTAAGAGGAATTTTTTTTTTTTTTTTTTTTTTGGTCTCGAAATTTTAAAATTTGACATTTTGCTCCGTTGGGGGGGAGGGGTAAGGTCACCTTTTTTAGGTCAGCTATTGGCATAATTTAAAAAAAAAAAAAAGGGAGGGGGGGGGGGGGTTTGATTCGAAATACACACATAAAACAAAATTAAAGGGGCTGAGTCGTTGCGAAATTTTCGGCCCGATTTAAACATGTTAAACCCCGTAGCGTACGCTACTGCCTGCAGTGCTACCCCCCTGCGTACGCGCCTGACTGCAGGGATTAGAAAATATTTTTTTTAGTTGTACCTACTAGTACTTCTACGGAGAGTGCCACAGCTCGTAACAACAGAGGCATTGTTGTGACACATTTATAGTGTAACCCATGACCTATCCAACTTCGATAGCAAACAATGGGAGAACTTGGGTCATGGGATCAACCATGGACCTACTACGAAGGTCCATGGGTCAACCAAGAACATAAGGTGTTTGACAAAAAATGCTGGATACAATAACAGGCCAACCTTGCATACAAAAGAAAATCAATATACCCCCCTCATGAGTGGCTAAGCAAGCACAATAAACAGAGTGCTGCTATCATTACACAAAGACAAGGCTACTTGACTACTTGGAATTTATTGGAGACCATTACAGTAGAATCATCCATCAAGAGTTGAAGAAAGTGTGAATGTGACAAACACTGTCAAATGAATTTCCTAGGTAATATGGCGAGACACAAAGATACTTGTCTGGAAAGAAAGGCATAGTTTTCTGGTGATTCGGTGCATACCTCGTCAAGGTAGAGCATGTATACCAGATAGAAATCCTCATGAATAATATCTACCTCTACATGTACATCTACAGTATGTGCAATTTACGTTATGATTTCCGACAATTATGCCTTATATGTTGAGGCATCTTCATGAGCCACAACATTCTGCTGAGCTACCTTAATGAACTTTATACATGTATTTTTATAACATGTTATTGAAAGAACATTTACAAATTGTTATTGAATTGTTTTATATGTGGATTTCATCAACTGACGTGGAAAGCTTATATAGAAAAGCAAAAATAAAATATGATTACTATTATTTTCCTGCGTTGATAAATTCCACAATCATGTATGGAAATATCATCTTTAGCGCAGAGTTACGGCATGCAGAGAAGAAGCAGAGTTGAATCATAAAAAGTTGTTCACCCTGCACTACAGATCTATTTCACATATTCCCAACAAAAGCATACTGGTAATAGTAAAATACTCTCATGAGTTGAATAATAAATAGACTTTATACTTGTCTATCTATCTATCTGGATTGTTTTTTTATAGGGATCCAGTCAGATGAACTTTAAACAGAAATAAGCCTGAAGAGCTCTGAAGAGCTGCTCTCTGTACTGTACAGTTCATATTGTTTAGTCTATAGATCTATTTGTTTATCTAGATCTAGATCTATTTAGATTTAATATCTCATTAATTGCAATTAAACTAGACATTTGAAACTGACATGTACTGATAAGTTACTTGATTTGTGTACTTTAAAACTCAAAATCTTACATTGTGATAACAAGAATGTTTTGAAATATCGTCCTGGCAAAAACATGAAAGCATTCAGTTTTTATTCTCCATTTAATGAAATTGGGAAAAATTAAATTGATGGAAGTTTCACAACAGTAATGAACTACATGACATTTTATGAATCTAATCACTTAACTAAATTACATGTTTTTAGCTCTATGATGTCCTTTTTATGACCAACCGTTAACCGGTCGGGTACGAAACTCACCTGTCCTCGCGGTATGTTGAGGGCAGCTGCTTCGGGCGTGACAGCACGTCCAGCCGGGGCGGCCGCCGAGATGATTGCGAACCCGATTGCGAAGCTGAAATTAAAGAAGAAAAGTCACAATTTATTTTACAGATAACAACACAGACACGATGAATTTAATATTTTACTTCGACTAACTTCATTGTCACTTACCTTCTACTTCTGTTGCCATTTTGTTGAGTTTAAGGGTGAAATATACTAGGTTCTTTGCGAAAAATGATAGTCGATAACGAGAGAGGTCACTCCCCGTGTAGGCCTACGTGTGTAGTTACGGTCCGTGTGTGTTTACCACGTTGCCAAGGCCTAGTCTCCCCGATGAATGGTTACTACGCGATCGGTCTTACTTCCGCACTACTCATGACAGCTAGCTGATCGTAACTAGTCTATGACATTTACCTTCATGAAATAATAAATCTAATATTTTACAAGATCTCTTGTTGTTCAGTAGCTTTTACATCATTCCCATGAACTATATCAACAAAAAATTATTCAATATCATTAGATAACTATAAAAACTAAAATTATCAATAAAAAAATCTCACATAAAAAACAGAATACGGAAATAGTTTGAAACGCAAGTCTAAATAGAACTCAGAATGAATATTCATTAAGCACGTGGACGTTGCCGTTGTTTACTTTCCCTGATCGTGTGTCTCAAAATGAGAAGGGGGTGATATGAGGTGCAGTGATGGGATATATTAGGAGGCCGAGGTCTGCCCCTTCATATTGCTATATAATCTTTATTGATAAAACATTACCCTTTTCACGCGTTTCTTTTTGGTCGTGTGTACATAAAATATTTGACAGGGCCCCTCGGAGGCCGCCCCCAGCTCGGGCCTGTTGGTTTTCGTCATGTTCCGATACAGTATCGTTGAACACTTTACGATGATACTGAACGGGAATGAAAGCCATCTCAGTCAACGGTGTCGATTTGTATCCGTAGTTGGGGGGGATGATAGGTGCCAAAATATTTTAGGCAATGGATCAAAGCAACCAAGAGGTAGAAGCGTGTGGCAGGTTGCACCCCCTCCCTTACAAGTTATTAACTTTCTCAAGTCACCCTCAATAAAGATAACATTTCAGAGAATATGGGACACATGTGGGTCCAAAATGGGCTTGCAACTTAGGTTATTATCCCCTCAAGCGCGTAGCAAGGATTTTATTTTAGGGGGGTGGTAGTGAGCACGCGAAGCGTGCGAATCACTTACCTAGCGCGCGAAGCTCGCTCCCCAGGGAGTGGGTACAGGGAGGGGGGGGGGGGGTTCCTCTAATAATTTAATGAAACATCAAAGCTTCCGGGGACGCTTTGATGTTTCATTAAATTATTAGAGAGAGAAGACGATTCGTTGTACTGTTCTCGACTCTTAATCCTTGTTTGAATTAAGTTCCCATTCCTCCGCGCGTAGCGCGGAAGCTCTGTCATTTCATTAAATTATTAAAGAAAGATGACGATTCGTTGTACCATTCTCGACTCTTAATCATTATCTGAATTCAGTTCCACCCCTTCCCGCGCGAAGCGCGGAATCTTTGATGTTTCATTAAATTATTAGAGAAAGAAGACGATTCGTTTTACCGTTCTCGACTCTTAATCCTTGTTAGAATTAAGTTCCCCTTCCTCCGCGCATAGCGCGGAAGCTCTGACATTTTATTAAAATATTAATGAAAGATGACGATTCGTTGTACCATTCTCGACTCTTAATCCTTGTCTTAATTCAGTGCCCCCTCCCTCCCGCGCGAAGCGCGGAAGCTTTGACGTTTCATTAAATTATTACGGAAAGAAGACGATTCGTTGTACCGTTCTCGACTCTAAATCCTTGTCTAAATGCAGTTTCTTTTGACGTTTCATTAAATTATTAGAGAAAGAAGACGATTCGTTGTACCATTCTCGACTCTTAAGCATTGTCTGAATTCAGTTCCACCCCTTCCCGCGCGAAGCGCGGAATCTTTGATGTTTCATTAAATTATTAGAGAAAGAAGACGATTCGTTTTACCGTTCTCGACTCTTAATCCTTGTTAGAATTAAGTTCCCCTTCCTCCGCGCATAGCGCGGAAGCTCTGACATTTTATTAAAATATTAATGAAAGATGACGATTCGTTGTACCATTCTCGACTCTTAATCCTTGTCTTAATTCAGTGCCCCCTCCCTCCCGCGCGAAGCGCGGAAGCTTTGACGTTTCATTAAATTATTACGGAAAGAAGACGATTCGTTGTACCGTTCTCGACTCTAAATCCTTGTCTAAATGCAGTTTCTTTTGACGTTTCATTAAATTATTAGAGAAAGAAGACGATTCGTTGTACCGTTCTCGACTCTTAATCCTTGTCTGAATTCCGCCCCCCCCCCCTTCCCGCGCAGAGCGCAAGCTTTGACGTTTCATCACATTATTAGAGAAATAAACGATTTGTTGTACCGTTCTCGACTCTTAATCTTTTTTTTCCTTTCTTCTTTCTGTCTCTCTCCCTCTCTTTTTTTTGGCCGGCATTTTTTTTTGGGGGGGGGGGGGGGGATGGGCGACCGCCCCCACCGCCTCCTCATCACCTGGCTACGCGCCTGTATCCTCTTTGTCTCTCATTATCTCTCTCTCACACTCTCTACTTCTTTTTTTTTGCACTTTTGCGCTTCGCGCTTAACATTTAGCTCGTTGCTTTTTTAACGCTGCGGCTTTGCATTTGGCGCACTGCATTTCTATGATGCTGTTGATTGAATAATTGAATAAATTCATCAATTCCTGATGAAGCTATATGAGCGGTTGTCTCATTTACGTATGTATTATGAAAATGAGATAGCAAAATGTGTACATTGATGGTCATCTTGCGAGTAATAACCATTAACTACTCTCATCGGACTCTCATTATTAATTTTTCTCTTCATTTTTTTTTTTTTTTTGATGGTGAATTATTGGGGGGGGGGGGGGATGATTGTACAGGCCATCCCCCCACCTGAAATATGGGGGGGGGGGGGGGATATATCCCCCCATCCCCCCCGGGATCGACACCCATGATCTCAGTACTTGGCATTTGTTATCCCTAATACGGTACTTACTATTTTAAAACTACGTACCGATAAAGTATTAGAAATGTTAGTATAAACGAAGATGTTCGAGACAGAATAGGCAAGCTAATATAACCAAAACTTTACAAAAAGTCATTTAATTGTGCCCAGTAATGATTGTGTTTATCCATGCAGGGCAGTGTTGTAGTGCCTTGATGTTTGACGCCTTATATAAGCTTTGTTTTCCATGCCTTAACGGGCCTCGGCCTTTGGTTTGGATGCCTCAGCCTTGGCTATGATATTTTCCAAGAAAATTCAAGGTATTATCATTTTATAATTTTTCAATTATTTTTAAAAATAGTTTGGTTACTTCGTGTGATAGCTTTATGATATTAAGGCAATACTAATTTTAGCTCCGTAAATATTGTCATCTTCAACAGCAGTATAACCACTATAAAACATATACCCCTCACCCCCCCTTTTTTTAAACTAAAATTGCCTTGCATGGGTGGCACTGTCTTGAAGGGGGGCAATAAACGCCAATGTGAGCGAAAACATATATAGATAAAGAAAAATACGCAAAAGCGAAAGAGAGAAAGAAATTTTAGACAAGCCATTATGCAGTATATGCACCCACAAAATAATAACCTATCCGTTATAAACTGTGCTTCGTATTCTGAAGGTAAACACAAATAAATCATGCGCTTCAATAGAAAATGGGGGGGGGGGGGTGAAGAAGACGAGCATGACAAGTATTGGTGATTCCAGGGGCGGATCCAACCGGCGACAATAGGGGGAGGGGGCCCAAATCTTGAGAAAAATTTAGCGCTGACTCAGCCGGCCGGTGAATAGGCGGGGGAGGGGGGGGGGGGGCAATTCGTGAGAAAATCAGTTTAGCAACGATTCATCCAGCCGGTGAATACGCTGGTGGGGGGGGGGGGGGGGTGGTGATGGAAAGGAGAACCACCACATTTTTTCGGAGTGGGCGAAAATATTATTAATATATATATTTTTTATTATTATTATTATTTTTTTTTTTTTTTTTGGGGGGGTGCCCACTTTTGTTTTTTGCTTTAAAAAAAAGATTAAATTTACGTTATTATCCTACTTTTTGGGACTGGGGGGGGGGGGGTGCCCAGGCCGAAAAAATCGCTACGCGGATCCGCGCCTTGGTGATTATAAATTGAACCTTTGCAGACTTACCCCGGAAAGGGAAATTAAAGGAAAGGAAAGAAAAGGAAAAGGGAAGAAAGATAGGCTAAAAATGCAAGTTAGCCTGGACCCAGAGCACTCACTTATCCGTATACAGGTCAAGGATCCGGTCCAGGCCATGCTCCGAGATTAGGGTATTTTCAAGTCAGAACTATAGCCCTAATTCGTGTTTTAGGCCTATATGATTTAACAAAAATGGAATAAATCCTGGCACATGACGTATTGCAAAAGATAATTATAAGACAATAAGATTATGAATAAAAATAACAAATTATTATATGAATAACAATGATAAAAATGATAATAATTACGATATTATATAGCAACAACACCAATGATATATATAATAATGATAATAATAATGATTATAATGATACTGCTGATATTACACTACTATAGGCTACTACTACTTCTACTACTGGGAAGAAGAAGATGAAGAAGAAGGGGAAAGGGAAGAATAACTTCCTCGATATAGTAATGATTATATTCTCTATTATTGAGAGAGAGAGAGAGAGAGAGAGAGAGAGAGAGAGAGAGAGAGAGAGAGAGAGAGAGAGAAAGAGAGAGAGCAAAGCCCGGGTTCAAATTCAGTATTCATTAATTTATTAAACCATGCAGGTGCTGATGATTATTTACCTGCCATGTGATTGCAATACATAAAAAATAGCACGAAGTGCCGTTTATTGTCATCAAATATTGTTCCAAATTAATTACATTGTAGAGACGATGAACAAGAATAATAATGCGAGGTCGTTAGTTATGAGAATGTCAACTTTCTCAGCTTAATGATCCGAAAAATAGAATCAACCGAGCGGAATCAACTGAATTTTTTAAAACAACAATTGAACCTTTTCCCAGAAAGCCTAACATTTTATTTTTCTCCCCATTCAAATAGCATTGTAAAGGCGGTGAAAAAATAAGAATAATATTAACAGTTCGTCGTCAATGGTTAGCTATTATGTTCACTTTTGTATATCTCTCAGCTAATTCATGCGAACAGTGGACTCAACCAAGCGCGATCAACAGTGTTAAACGAATTTGTCACGAGTCCTGAAATTTCAATTTGTTGAGTAGCAATGACGAACGACTGTCGTTACAATTCAACAATCGTTGCATATTTTGATTTTCCCTAAAATTTACCATGAGACATCAAGCCCCCAAGCGCGTAGCCAGGATTTCATTTTAGGGGGGGCGGTAGTGAGCACGCGAAGCGTGCGAATCACTTAAAGAGCGCGCGAAGCGCGCTCCCTAGGGGGGTGGGTGCAGGGAGGGGGGAGTTTCCCCCCCCTCCCGCGCGAAGCGCGGAAGCTTTGAAAGAAGACGATTCGTTGTACCTTTCTCGACTCATAATCCTTGTCCGAATTCAGTCCCTCCCCTCTCTAGCGCGAAGCTTTGACGTTTCATTAAATTATTAGAGAAAGAAGACGATTCGTTTTACCTCTCTCGACTCTTAATCCTTACCTGTATTCAGTCCTTCCCCTCTCTCACGCGAAGCTTTGACGTTTCATTAAATTATTAGAGAAAGAAGACGATTCGTTGTACCTTTCTCGACTCTTAGTCCTTGCCTGAATTCTGTTCCCCCCCCCCTCTCGCGCGAAGCTTTGACGTTTCATTAGATTATTAGAGAAAGAAGACGATTCGTTGTACCTTTCCCGACTCATATTTCTTAATTTCAACTCAGTTTCTCCCTTCCCGCGCGAAGCGCGGAAGCTTTGACGATTCATTGTACCGTTCTCGACTCCTTTTCCCTTTTTCTTCCTACGTCCTCTTTCTTTTTTTTCTTCTCTTTCTCTCTCTTTTTTTTTGGCCGGCGTTTTTTTTTTTTTTTGGGGGGGGGGGGGGGCGACCGCCCCCACCGCCCCCCTGGCTACGCGCCTGCAAGCCCCGCATCAAGCTACATAGAACTATGATCAATAAACATGATACTGTCTCGACAACAGTCAGAAAACATTAGAACTAATAAGAGATAATACGATCATGTAAACAAGTGCATTTTGCCCATGTTAATCCTCCAGTGTTATTTCATCAAATTGTAAACAATTATTGTAAACAAGTTTTAAACAAAGAAATCCAAGGCTGTATATCACAAATTTATGCCGGAAAAAGTCAGTTCTTAAATGATTTCCTGGCAAAAAGTATACACCGAATCGCATGAATTGAGTGTGACAAATTCGTGCAATTCGGTGTATACTTTTCCTTCAGCTTCGGAAGGGGGCACATCTCCTTAGACTACCCCCGTCCGCTAATGTGCGGGACGCGCCGCTAAACTTCTTCACAAATCCCCCCCCCCCTCCACCCCTCGCCGCCGACTGGACCCGCCCCTGAAGACAACTACCCTAGGACAATTGCCCCCTGATAAAAAACAACTCTATGGCCTCAGGATAATTATTTAAACAGAAGAAAATCACACCCGGATCAGTGGCGGATCCAGAGGGGGGGGGGGGGGGGGGGGGGGGGTGATTTTTCAAATTTTCGAGGGCCCCCAAAAAATTAGTGCTCATTACCCCCCCCCCCCCCCTCCCTATTTTAAAATTTCAGCACACTAAATTTCAAATTTATTTCAAATTTAGCCCCCCCCCCCTAAGAAATCCTGGATCCGCGCCTGCCCCGGATAATGATAGCACCTCGGAAAATGCAGCTATACTAACTAGCAGAGAAGACATCTGATTGGGCTACTTTTCAGCGACCAATAAGGATTCGGATGCAGTTAGCCCGGAAAACAATAGACGTTAAGTCGTTATTCAGCCGACCGTACTCGCAAAATATTCTTTTTGATCTGAAGACACATTCTCATTCTTGGTGGCTAGCTTTCTCCTTATTGGTCGCCAGTTCAGTTTCAAGATCTAGGTACAACAAGGACGAGCGCTACACACTTGCAGAAAACAACATGGCGGCGACCATGGCAGGCGAAAGTTCAACGGAGGAGGACTCAACTGTATACGTTTTCGATCGTCGCAGGGGCTCTGATCCAGAGCGGAAAATCGCTCTTGGAGGTGTCTTCAGCTTTGCTGATTTCAAGGATTTAATCAAGAAAGTAAGCATGACTGTTGTTACAGTTTACTAGAGGTCTTTTTCGCATTGATAATTCGTACGATTCGATAGACCATAAAATTTACATGCACGTTTGTACACACATCGTCCCGCGTTCCCGTTGGGCTTTTGACGTGTCCTGCATGCCCTTGGCCTGGGGTGGAGCTAGGCTGGCTTAGACCGAAAGCTTCAGTCTCTATAATCGTCGGTTGTTCCACTGAGACTACGTCTGGCTCCACTAGACCTCCGGTTATAGAGACTGAACGACTGCCTATGCCAGCCTGTGTTGAACTTATTCCGCTAGATTTTAGCCGCTAGGCCCCTCCCACAAACTTGCCACGGCCGTATTGTTATGCCCCCAAAATCCCCCAAAATGTCATTTTACCTCGTCCATATCCAATTTTAAATTAGGCCTAGGCTATAATACATCGGTTCCACTTACTAATTTGATGTAAATAATCCGTTTAATGGTCCCTTTTAAGGAAATTATGGGTCAAAATCGACATCCATGTTGAAAATCTTGCAAGCCGTCCGTTAAACTCTCGCTGCCGTCAATCTCATCCCTTCTAGTCTACGCCGAAGGCAAAATGATAATGAAGGAAAAACTGTGCGCCATCTACACGCTCGTAATGGCGTTATCACAGTTTTTTCCTTCATAATCATTTTGCCTTCGGCGTAGACTAGAAGGGATGAGATTGACGGCAACGAGAGTTTAACACGGCTTGCAAGATTTTCAACATGGATGTCGATTTTGACCCATAATTTCCTTAAAAGGGACCATTAAACGGATTATTTCCATCAAATTAGTAAGTGGAACCGATGTATTATAGCCTAGGCCTAATTTAAAATTGGATATGGACGAGGTAAAATGACATTTTGGGGGATTTTGGGGGCATAACAATACGGCCGTGGCAAGTTTGTGGGAGGGGCCTAGCGGCTAAAATCTAGCGGAATAAGTTCAACACAGGCTGGCATAGGCAGTCGTTCTGTCTCTATAACCGGAGGTCTAGTGGAGCCAGACGTAGTCTCAGTGGAACAACCGACGGTATAGAGACTGAAGCTTTCGGTCTAGGCTGGCTTAGCCCCCGGTAGACCGAATTTTCCGTCTCTTTCGTTCGTTAGCCTCTTATTGGGGTAGGGTCGGCTCTCTCTTTAGAGACGGAAGCCGTTTATACACATGTCCTTGCTAAGGCCACGGCCAGTTCTGGTCGTAGCGTTTTGCCCCCAAAATCCCCCAAAATGTCATTTTACCTCGAGCATGTTATATTGTAAATTAGAGTAAAGGAGCCCGTAATCGGCCAGCTCCTGTTTTCGGCCGATTGGTTGGATGCAAGGTAAAATCACTCTAAAATACATCGCATAATAGCATAACACATATCCCACACATACCATACCATGCCAGTGTCACTGAAGAACCACATTTGCAATGGAAAATATATCCTAAAATATCACATTTTAGCGATGTAATCGCCGGTCCCGCTACCCAAATCTGAAAAATCGAGTATCTTACGCGTGTTTGTAAGAAATATGGGTACCATAAAATGAGCTTTATTTCAAGTATTTTTCAGATTTAAAGCCCGATTTTGTGCTGGTCGCAAGCTCAAAAGTATCTCATCGCATGTATTAAATCAATGCAGCCGCACACCGCGACGCACACACGATATCTCTGTCTAATTCAGATTCCAACTTCCGATCACCGCTGTGCCCGTCTTCGGCCAGGCGAGCACCAGGGAGCTCCGGCGTGGGATACCTGCTCCGCCCGCTTGTGCTGTACATCAGCGCGGAAACGCACGGCGCGCGCGAGCGCTTCCTATTGACTTTGTACATGCGGCCGTAAACTGAAACGCTCGGCCGATAACGGGCTCCAAAACAGTGAAAATTGAAATGAATATTGTCATGGCAATTCGTGATTTTTTTCTGGGATTCTTTTTTTGTTTAAATAATAATAATATTTGCTTCATGATTTGAACAAGAAATGATAATAAATAGGAAGTAAGAGTCCTAAAAATAGGATTTTGTCTTAAGTGGCCGAAAACGGGCTCCTTTACTCTAGGCCTAGGCTATAATAAATCAGTTCCACTTACCAACTTGACTGAAATAATCAGTTTAATAGTCCCTTTTTAGGAAATTATGGGTCAAAATCGAAATCCATTTTGAAAATCTTTTTCAACATGGATTCCGATTTTGACCCATAAATTCCTAAAAAGGGACTATTAAACTGATTATTTCAGTCAAGTTGGTAAGTGGAACTGATTTATTATAGCCTAGGCCTAATTTACAATATAACATGCTCGAGGTAAAATGACATTTTGGGGGATTTTGGGGGCAAAACGCTACGACCAGAACTGGCCGTGGCGTTAGCAAGGACATGTGTATAAACGGCTTCCGTCTCTAAAGAGAGAGCCGACCCTACCCCAATAAGAGGCTAACGAACGAAAGAGACGGAAAATTCGGTCTAAGCCCCCGGCTGCCGGGCATCGGGCTAATCCGGCAAAATTCCGGAACGAAAAAATAACGAAACCTCATATTTTCAGATTAGACCTAGATTCTAGAAGTAGACTATATTTTAGAGTCAAGCCCAATCTAGAATGTGTAGATGTTTAGTCGACCTTGCTTCTTGTGTTAGCGACCATGGCATGGGCATGGGCTTCAAAACTTCATGAACTTAAAGATTTTTCACGCTACTTTTTTGCATTTTTTATTCCTAATACCCTATGGCAGAATTAGATTTAGATCTAGACTGACTAGAGAGTCTAGGCCTAATTTGTTTTTCTTCTGTAACTGTCACTGTGTGTGTAAAAACTAATGCTAGAAGGGGGTCATTCCATGTCAAATCACCCAATGGTTTTAACCCGACCATTTTTTATTTTGATGAAACTTAGTGTACTTGTTGAGTGTGATCTCACAGCACCAAATCCCAAATTTTAGGTCAATCGAGTGAGGGGTTTGGGAGATACGGCCCACCAAATTTTGAGATTTTTTCAAAAATGGGGGTGGCGGGCCTACCTTTGAACCCTTGTATCTCGGGACCTAATGGGTCAATCTTCACAAAATTTGTATTGTTGGAAAGGGAATTCAATAAGGATTCCAAATCTGCCGCCATTTTGAAGATTCGTACATGTTGGGGTACTTTGACCTCTTGACCTCAGATTTGACCTTGAAATTGACCTTGTGGATCACGGAACTTTGACAACATTTTTCATGAAATGTAATCTCTGACATGTTCACTAAAACATATAAAAGTTTCAGAGATATAATATTTTTTGTTTAGGAGCAATAAGGATTGAAAGTATCCATGCTCACAGATATTCACAATAAACCCTATTATAATGTATACAATACATGCAATATGCACAGTACAACATACATCTTCCACATGTATGCTTTTTTGTTTTAGGCATATCCATCCTAAATGTCAGTAGTACTTGAATAGAAATAAAATGACAAGTTCATGTAGGCCTAAAGGGTTAACAGGATGTATGGCTTTAGGCCTTTGAGTCGGTTCTAGGATAATTACCCCCCTAGAAAATTAACCCTCAGGAAATGTCCCCCCCCCCCCAGAGGACAATTACCCCCTCAAGGACTATCACACCCAGAGGATTATTACCCCCAGAAAATTACCTCCTAGGACAATCTGTCCCCGCCCCCCATAGACAATTAACCCCCGGACAATTTCCCCCTAGGACAATTACCCCCCCCCCCCCCCGTAAAATTACCCCTCAAGAATATTATACCCCCCCCCCAAAAAAAAAAAAAAAATCTGCTTTGATTAAAACCACTTTATTATCAGGATGGACTTCCCCTTTAACAAATAGGGGGGGGGGGGGGGTAATTGTCCTCTGGGGTAATTGTCCTTAGAGGGTAGTTTTCCGGGGGGGGGGGGGAATTTTCCTAGAACTGCCTCGGAGGTCTAAAGCCATACATCCTGTTAACCCTTTAGGCCTATATTTCTATTCAAGTACTGCTGACATTTAGGATGGATATGACTAAAACAAAAAAGCATGTGGAAGATGTATGTTGTACTGTGCATATTGCATGTATCGTATACATTATAATAGGGCTTATTGTGAATATCTGTGAGCATGGATACTTTCAATCCTTATTGCTCCAAAACAAAAAATATTATATCTCTGAAACTTTTATATGTTTTAGTGAACATGTCAGAGATTACATTTCATGAAAAATGTTGTCAAAGTTACGTGATCCACAAGGTCAATTTCAAGGTCAAATCTTAGGTCAAGAGGTCAAAGTTCCCCAACATGTACGAATCTTCAAAATGGCGGCAGATTTGGAATCCTTATTGAATACCCTTTCCAACAATACAAATTTTGAGAAGATTGACCCATTAGGTCCCGAGATACAAGGGTTCAAAGGTAGGCCCGCCACCCCCATTTTTGAAAAAATCTCAAAATTTGGTGGGCCGTATCTCCCAAACCCCTCACCCGATTGACCTAAAATTTGGGATTTGGTGCTGTGAGATCACACTCAACAAGTTCACCAAGTTTCATCAAAATCAAAAATGGTCGGGTTAAGATTTTCAGATTTTTTGGGTGATTTGACATGGAATGACCCAAGGGTCTTAGACCGAATTTTCCGTCTCTTTCGTTCGTTAGCCTCTTATTGGGGTAGGGTCGGCCGGCTCTCTCTTTAGAGACGGAAACCGTCTATACACATTCCCTTGATAACGCCACGGCCATTTCAGGTCGTAGCGTTTTGCCCCCAAAATCCCCCAAAATGTCATTTTACCTCGTGCATGTTATATTGTAAATTAGGCCTAGGCTATAATAAATCAGTTCCACTTACCAACTTGACTGAAATAATCAGTTTAATAGTCCCTTTTTAGGAATTTATGGGTCAAAATCGAAATCCATGTTGAAAAAGATTTTCAAAATGGATTTCGATTTTGACCCATAATTTCCTAAAAAGGGACTATTAAACTGATTATTTCAGTCAAGTTGTTAAGTGGAACCGATGTATTATAGCCTAGGCCTAATTTACATGTGGATATGCACGAGGTAAAATGACATTTTGGGGGATTTTGGGGGCAAAACGCTACGACCTGAAATGGCCGTGGCGTTATCAAGGGAATGTGTATAGACGGTTTCCGTCTCTAAAGAGAGAGCCGACCCTACCCCAATAAGAGGCTAACGAACGAAAGAGACGGAAAATTCGGTCTAGAAGGGTCTATGCCAGTGGGTTGATTTTTTAACTTTAGATCTAGATTCTAGATCTACTTGGAAAATCTTGATTTGGCGCTTGTTCAGAAGCCTATCCAAAATTTGACCCGTATAAACTCCGGCGTGGAGATACCCTACTAAAACATACCTAAAATGAGGTAAATATTCATTAAATGTCCAAATAAAGATCAAGAGTTAAAAGTTGTTTTGTTTATTACCTGTTTTGTGTCAATTTTCTTGTCATTTTTGGACTATTTTTCGGATAAACGTTGATACTATACTTAAGAACACAATTTTTCACAGGTTTCGGAAAACTGCTGCACAATACAAGTGCATAACAATGGTGGGTTGCGTGCGGGCGCGCGCCTGTGTGAATTTATCTAACGTAATGTCTCAGATCCTCATTACGGTAGATAACTTCACACAGGCGTAAGATATTCGATTTTTCATATTCGAGAAGCGAGACCGCCGATTACGTCGCTACAATGTGAGATTTAAGGATACATTTTCCATTGCAAATGTGGTTCTCCAGTGACTCTGGCATGTTATTGTATGTGTGTGATATGTGATATGTTATTATGCAATGTATCATAAAGGGATTTTACAATGCATCCAACAGACCGGTCCAAAAACTGCAACCGGCTGAAAATTCCCTCTATTACTCTAATATGTGCGTCATTTTCCACCTTTTAGCCGTCAAAATTTGACTTAGTGTGAGTCAATTCACCAAGGATGTCCGTCATTTTTGTGACTGAGGTGTGGGTCATTTTCTATGTTTTGTCAGTCAAAAAAGTGCCTGAGGGGTGTGTCAAATAACATGTATGTTTGTCCCTGTCCAGGGGTAGTAGGATGGGACATCACATCGACAAGTGCATAAGTGTATCCAAATTTTAGTTGAATGGGCAGTTTGCATTTGATCTGAGGATTGTGATTAGTTGCGGATAACTCCAGTTTGTCACGTTTAAATTAAAAAAAAATACTAGATCTAAGTTTTATGATTCTGTTTTCTACTTACACTGTGGTTTTTAAAAAATCTTCTTAACGCCTTCTCCCTTTGGGCACTACTCAAATTATATTATGGATAGCATATTATTATAGGTCCTCTAGAAAGGAAAAAACTTTCCTGAGTCACACATTTGTGAAAAATTGACAGTTTTAGTCATTTTGTGTTTTGGAACATATGGGAAAGATGTCCTCAACTACATTACAGAAAAATTACTTAGTGAGCCAATTTGAAGATACCTAGGCTATAGTGATTACAAGTTTCAAAAATACTTAACTTTCTCATTTTTTGTTAGATTCCATACAAACTTTCACCAGTCTACTTCTCAGATTTTTCTGCTTTCCTCTAGAGTAGCTTGCTATCGAGTTTGGACTTCCCTATAATCTTGCATTATCTTTTCATACTATTTGTAATTATAGGAGTTTGGAATCCCAGATAGTGGAAAGTTTGTCATCGCAACCACTAACAGGGATGAGATCAATACAGATGAGACTTATGGTAAGCTGTTTCACACAATCTACAATTTTCATCTCTCTCTTCTATTGAGAACATCTATCCAGGTCCCTGTTTTATAAAAAAATTGTTGTCAATAACAAATGGTAAATTTTGATGACAAATCTGCTGTCAGCAAATCAAATGCCACTATTTCAGTAGCTTATAACAGTTATTGTAACTTGTTTTGATATCAAGTTTGATGAAACAAAGCCCAGCTACTTAACCAAAAAAAGAATTGTAGTTTTAATAACTGGTAAATGAGATTGGAGAGAGATGCTGGAAACACATGAGTGTAGATGGAGCATTTTTATCACACCTTATTCAACACCAAAGTTTCTTTTCATAGTACCTACCTCATACTCAAAATTTTGGATGGAGATTAAAGCTTGAAGATAACTGAGTTTATTGCAACCATGATATAGAGGAGTATATTTGTCCTTTCATATGATGGAACTGCATTCAAAATATTTCATTTCAAATGTGTTTCATACTTTCATTTTTTAAAAGAACTTGTCAATTTGTGGCTTCCATTTTAGGGCTTCATTTATATTCAAATAAAACAGATGCCAATGAACCATGTGAGAAAATAGAAAAATACAGTATTTCATTTGTTTGTCTCTTAAATCAACGAGTTTGTCATTCATTTAGTGACAAAAGTTCACTAAACGTCCTTTGACACCAGAAGTAAAGTGTGAACTTTCAAGATAGTTATTAAAGGTAATTATATTTGATCGTAGTTGCCCTGTACATTTATACCTGTCCTTTATTACTATAATACTATATTTAAAACCATTTCAGAGGAGCTTGTTGAGGATGGAGACACTCTCTATCTGCTGGTGCACCTCAAGCAAGCCTTGCTGGCCCCTACCCAGGAGAGGGTGGAGTACCAACCCCACTTTGACACCCTCATCAGGAGTGGCATGTATGAGTACTATGCCAGCGAGGGACAGAATCCACTACGTAAGCCTTGAAATCTTTCATTATGTGATCTGGGGGAGGGGGGGGGGGAGGAATGAGGAGAGCCCGTGCCCCCTTCCCTGGCCCCAAAGATAGGTTTTAAAAAAGATGGTAACGTTAATTTTACCTTTAAAAAAAAAAAAAAAGAAGACAGGCCCCCTCCCCCTTGGCAAGATAAATTAGTGCTCACTACCCCCCCCCACTCTTAATCGGCCGAGTCGCTGCTAAATATTTTCTCGCGAATTGGGCCCTCTCTTGGGTACCCTCCTTCGCCGCTGGCTGGATCCGCCTCTGATGTGATCAGTGGTATTGGTATTTAATTCTTTACTTTCATCTATTAAGCTTCATCACTACTACATGTACCTCCGAACAACTTGTTCAAATTTATTGTTTCTTACACTCTAAAAGCCATGTTTTTCTTTCTGTTTAGCTGTGGTTGTCAGTAATGAATACATTTTTATGTAATTCCATATTGAACAACATACAAAGTGTGGCAAGCTATTAAATGAATTTGTATTTAACATTGACATCATTTTATTACATTTATGATAATGTTATTGGTTTTCTATTTCATATCTTAAAATGTCATTGGAAATTTCAATTTGTAATTGACATAACTTCTACAAGATGTATCATGTCATTTCATCATAACACCTGTGACCTGTCAGTTTTTTTTGTTTCTATACCCAACAGCTTTTGCAATTGCAGAACTGATAGACAACTCACTTGCAGCCACTGTGGATAATGTTGGACCCAGAAATATAGAAATCAGATTGGTATGTGCCTATTAAAAGTTATTTACATTTCCTTTAAATATGCAAAGTTTTAATTTCTGATTGGAATTTGGGTGGTAAATGAAAACAGTCTTGGAAGTTATTGATACTGTCATGATTTTCATGGCTTTTGTGACAGGCACAGAACCTTCGTAAGAAACTCAAATGTACACAGTTTGTTTTCTGATGGTAATGCTTGTGCAGGTGCTGGAAAAGACCACACTTTTGGTGGAATACTGGAAAATCAACATCTTGTAGTCTAAAGTGGTTACTTAGGTTCTTAAACGTCATGTCTTTTGTTCATATTTCTTTTCAGTTATATCTTGTATACAAATAGAAAACGATTGCTTACATAAATGTGAAGAATGCTCCTCTATTCAAAGTAATTTATTTTACAGCAGCAGGATTTTGCTTAAGAGAGTCAACTGTTTTATATAGTATGTTTAGGGCGTTATCTTTGTGTTAAAGTATACGACTTTACGCCCTTCTGGCACTAAACAGATGATATGGTAATATGGCTGAACAGCTCATTAATTATCCTGCTTTTTGTTTCACTTTCAACCAGTACCTGGATGAAACAGGAGATAAAAGCATGGTTTGTGTCCTTGACAATGGCAAGGGCATGACCACCAGGGAACTCAACAACTGGGCCATCTATCGACTCTCTAAATTCAATCGCAAGAGAAAGAGACTAAAACAAGAGAACAACAGGTAACATCTCTTCATTAACAAAACTGATTCACAAGGAAAGGAGAAATATTGTCATCATAATTTATGGTTCAGTGGTAGAGTAGTCATCTTGGAACTGCACGTTAGCTGTATGAAACCAAGTCAAGGATCTTTGCACAAGGCCCCTGAGGTAGCCTTTAAAGCCAGATTTCCACTGATTGTATATCTACCTGAAGTTTAAAATCCTTTTAACAGTAGATTCATGATGTTGTCTCAGGCCATAGATTCAATGATAAATGTATTTGCATGAAGTCTCAGACCAATTTATCAGGCGCATTTAGTAGCACTAACCAAGAAATTGTATAGAATTAAAAAAGAAATGATATAAAAAGTTAAGTACATTGTAATATCGATTGTCAGAAAGTGGCAAAGATTATAATCTTGTGCAATGATTTAGTCCTTTATTCATTACATTTGAAAGACCATTTAAGAAGTACCAATTACATGATCTTTGTATTTGATCCACTATTGTTTCTTATAACAGTGAGGAAGAGAAAGACATTCCCAGATCGTTAAACAGTGACATCTCGTACTTTGGAGTAGGAGGAAAGCAAGCAGTGTTTTTCATTGGTGATTCGACCAGGGTGAGTTGTATGCTTTTTGCCTGTATCCTTAGACATAGTGTATCAACACCTTGATTGCTTTCTACGCGTCTTTGCATGGTCGGTTGTTTGCCACATATGCAATTTTGCACAAAACTGTAGGCACCAATCGACAGAAGGGCTGCTTTGTGCAACATAATGGCCTTGTAAGATTACCCTTTTCCGGTCATGATTAACTCCATGACAACTTCTGTAACATTGTTATAGATTAATCTTTCTATTAAACTGATTAAAAAATCTTGAAGCCTTCATATATCTTTTCTTACAGATGATCAGTAAACCCAGAGACTCAAAGGATGTTCATGAGATGGCGGTATCAAAGGAAGAGTTTGAAAGAAGAGAGAAGAACAAAGAAGACATCTACAAGGGCATCATCCACAATAGGCAGGTGGGTGGTTGATTAAATATGATAATGCTGGTTTCTTTCATTATTAACATGCCTCGTTGCTCCTATAATACCTAGCAAGGACAGTTATCTATCGATAGAGAAGTATATGAAATATCAACAGAAGATGAGATAAAGTAGTTGTACTACTTACAGTAACGTTTCTTTGTTATGCAATTCATACTTGAAGCCTGGCGAGGACAGCCACCTTTCCACTAGAAGAGGAGATAAAGCAGTTGTACTACTGTCAGTCATGTTTCTTTTCTCCATCTTTTTTATGCAATTCACACTTGAAGCCTGGTTTGGGCAGTCACGTCTCACCAGAAGATGAAATAAAGTAATTGTACTACTTTCAGTAAAATTTCTTTTCTCTATCTTTTTTTACAATTCACACTTGAAGCCTGGCGAGGGTAGTCATGTATTACCAGAATATGAGATAAAGCAGTTGTACTACTTTCGGTTATGTTTCTTTTCTCCATCTTGTAGCCTGGCGAGGGCAGTCACATATCAGCAGAAGATGAGATCCTGCAAAAACTGGTCAAGGAAGAGGAAGGCAAGGAGAACTTCACCCACGTGGTCATCACCAGTATCAAGTCACACCACATCAAGTTCCTCAAAGAAGACTTTAGCAGGTGGAGCAGACAGCTGGCGTAAGTCTCTCACGTATTGTGTACTGGATTCCATTTACATACGGGAGACAGGTGTTGGTTAGGGCATAGGTGAAGGTTTGGTACCAACCCCAGATTATAATTCTAAACCCCCCAGCTCCCCCATCCCCCTTCAAATTTGTGCAAGTGTTAAGAGGAAGTGAGTGGTTCCAAACAGACCTTGGGAATTATAAACCTGGACTCTCCATGAAAGAAAAAATAATAGTTAGGAGCCCTGCTGATGTACACAGTCTCTATTTACATGTAAAGAGGAACAAAGCATTGTGTCTTAGAAAAATTTGAGCTAGGTTGTGGTATATATTGCTTGAAATATAATGTAATTATGTTCAGTCTACTGATTTTACAGAATGATACTTGTTTCCCCTTCCTGAAAAAGATGATTCATAAAAAGATTAGTCCAATTGAAAAATTGTAACCAATAATCAACAAATGAAGGAGATTGAATCAAATAAACACCTGTTAAAAATGATTAGGCATCATGTGATAAAGGAGACTGAAAAATATATTCACAACGTATTGAGAATTGTGACTTGGTAAAGGTTGCAGAGTTATCAGGTGCCAATTGCCTCCATTTCATTTAGCTCTTTAATATGTCTTTGGTATGGCTTTCCTGATTGTCATTACAGACACATCTACCACTACTACATCCATGGACCACAAGGCAACCAGTCCCACCTATCCAACTCCATGTACCGTACGCCAAGCCCCTACAAGAACATTGACATCAGCATCACCACGTACAAGAAGGGCCATACGCCTCGGCAGCTCAACCTGAGAGACATTGAAGACGACCACCAATCCAACTTCATCAGGTCTGCCAAGGACACGTTTGAATTCCGTGTCTTGGTTGAAGGAACTGGACTGGTTGAGGGCGTGCTTAGATATCATCCATTCCTCTTCGACAAGGAGTCGTATCCAGCCGACTATGGCTTAGGTGAGGGACAAAAGTGGTTTTTTTTGTGGTGGTTTTTGGTGTCAAATTTGACTCTATGATTTTGATTTTGATTTTGATTTGATTTATTGGTTTCTATATCATATTTTAAACATACATATTTTAAACATACATAATGTCCTTTGGAATATCCATTAGTCCATTGGAATTGGAGATTATAAATGTGCCGGGCTCTACAAGGAGCTATAACATTTCAACTGAACAGTGAAAACAACTCAAATTTGTTTTTGTTGACATTTGCATTGTCCTTGGCATCATGTTATTTGAAGGACATGGTAAATTCTGGTAAACCAGTGAGAGAGAGGGAAAGGAAGAAAGAAATAAAGAAAGAAAGAAAAAAAGAAGGAAAGAAAGAGAAAGAAGGAGGATGGGACACAGGGAGGGAGGGAGAGAGAGAAAGAAAGAAAGAAAGAGAGAAAGAAAGAGAGAAAAAACTTTTCCATTTATTCTATATGATGTGTTTTATGCTTTATTTTGGCAGTACTTGAGGAAGTCGATGACGAGACTGATTACAACAAAGATAGACCTGCAAGGGGTAGCAAAGCCGTATTTGAGTGCTACTGGAATGGAAGGCTTATTCCATATACACTGGTCCAAGAGTGAGTAGTAGAGAGTAATAAGTCTAATTTGAATGATTGTGGGAGTCATTTGCCTTAAAGCGTTATTTGGTTAAAGAAATTCATTCTTCATGATTTATTCAGTAAATATCATGCAGTTGTAAAGTTAAGATGTGGAGGCACTATAACATTTTATTTTGAAGTCTATCTGTTTGCTTCATTGATATGGCATCATACAGGATGATAGTATCAATCCTTCATCTTGTATTCAACAAATGGTGATGTGAGCGATTGAAGGTGTGAATGATTGGATGAAGGTATGATTGAAGGAATTACGGATTTAATGATGGAATGAGTGGAAAAAATGAGGAATGGATAAATGATGGCATAAACGTCTGAGATCAGCTGACAAAGCTCTCCAACAGAAACTTTCAGTCGCACAACTTGGGGGACAGAGCCTTCTACTTCTCTGAACCCAAGCCATGGAATAGTTTTTCACGATCTATCAGGAGCGCCGAGTCTATGTCAATGTTCATGTCAGCCCACAAGACTTTCCTGTTTCCTGCTACAAAATTATCTCAATATAATAATAATAATAATATTCAGTTCTTGTATAGCGCATAATACGTTATGAAATAACATCTCTATGCGCTTCCAAAGAGCTTTGGAATTTTTTACCCTAGCTTTAACCAACTAATGCCAACAAAGACTAACGAGAATAATCCGAATTTGAAACACTGACGAAGAACATTGAATTTGTGAGACATTTTAGAGCAAGCGTCATAAGTGCTATACTTTTGTATAGATCAGTAGATATAAAGTTATATAAATGAAAGAAAGAAAAGAAGTTGACATTCCAATAGATTTACTACAATCAGGTTTTAATCTCGTGAACGTATCCATTGTGTTTTGACCATCAGCTTTGACTGGTGTGCCTTGCCTAAGAAACGAGTCAACATTCCAGCTGAGTGCTACAACAGGGTATCTGGTGCCCTCTTTGCCAACAGCAAGTTTGAGGTCAGCACAAACAAACTGACCTTCATTGACTTTGAGATGAAGCTGAGGGATAAGAGCGCAGTCTTTCAGAGAGTTGTTGGGGGTCAGGTAAGAAAACAAAATGGTTTCTTTTTTAATCATGTTGCTAGTTTGGAGATGGCATGCTCAATTAAAATGAATGAAATAATGTAGAGATATCGACTGCTTTTAGAGGCCTGGCTGTTTTATAGGCTCAAGGGAACGTGCGCACATCTAGCCTTGACCGCGAGGCGCCTGGGTAGATATGGGTCCCTGAGAGCCTATAAGACAGCCAGACCATGAATATTAAAGCAGTCGATATGTCTTTTATATGCCAAATTGAAACAAAAATCTACCAAGAATTCTTACCTTGTCCTGTTATTGAGTAAAGATTGGTTAAAACATCACAGAAAATCTGAGAAATAGTCTGTTTATCTTTGCTGGAAAAATGACTGAAAGGTTCAATCATTTGGGAATCGCAGTCATAAAGCACTTTATGGTGTCTGCCAAAAAAAATCGGGCGAAAAAAATGGAACCCCCCTAAATTTTCAAACCAAGGCTATCTAATATTTATAACAGATATTGACTGGCAGGGGTATATAACATTCTTTGGACCTGAATTGAGTAATATTTTCCCTTGTGACCATATTTTTCCTCAGTGCTGCGTGCTTCGGGAAAATTTTACCACTTGGGGAAAATATAACTCCTTTCAGCGGTCCAAAGAATGATATATTACACCCCCTGCCAGTGAATATCTGTATACTAATTACACCAAGAAAAAAGCTTTCTCAAGTTACCTATGACGTCACTCAATACAGGAGAAATGATGATAGATAAGGGATATTGAAAGTTCAGCTTTCAGTTGTTTCTGCTTTCTGCCGTTGATGAAGATCCATGGTTTGAATCCTGGATTGGGACCCATTGTAGTATGGAGAAGATAAATATAGATCAGGTCAAAATGATAAGATATATAATAATGTATAATTAACAGTAGGAACGTTGTTGTCTTGTTTTCAGCCCCAGAGAGTGAAGATCGACAAACAGTTCACTGAATGGCTGCACAAGTGTCACGAGACGCACGACAAACAGGTCTGCTTCAGAGACTACGTGGGTAACATCACAAGGCCAGATCTACCCAAGAAACAACAAGGACCCTGGGCTGTGTTCAAGTCTGTGGAATGGGATGGGAAGGTGTATACCACAGGGCAACAGGTATGATGTCACAAGTTAGCATTTTATGCTATTTTCTGCTCCCTATTGTTCATTTAAGATATTTGTTAAACAAACATTTATCATTGTTATTATTGTTATAAGGTATTTGAACGTTTGGATAATAAAACCTCAACTCAAGTGATATCGTGATGTAGAGAACACTTTGAATGAAAAGATGGACAGCTTTCCATCTGTTGAAAAGATGGATGATGATTGTTTTTTGTTCTACAAAGTGAGATGAGAAGAAAAAGAGAAGCATTGCCATACACATTTAATTCCTTTCTCAAACAAGGAGGAGTGAGATAAGAAGTTAGAGAATATCTACTGGGAAGGGGAGGTTGGAAGGAAGACACTACAAGAACTTTACATACTCACAGGTTCTTATGATGAGTAGTAAAGTGAAATGAAAAGATGTACAGATAGAAAGAGAAGAAAATCAAGGGAAAGAGGTATATTCATGTCTGAAGTATTCAGTTTAAAATGTAAGATGTTATAAGGGAGGACAATGAGTTCATGAATAATATCAGCTATTTATTTATTCATTCATTCATTCATTTACTTTGTAATTTTTAGGCTCAGTCAAACATTTTGTAATTTATATTGACCATGCATGTACATAGTAGGTTATATTCCTATAATTTTAATAACAAAGTAATAATTTTCTGCAAGACAATACCTTAATCAATATATTCTTATCTTATGCTTTGTTAGGTTCGAACCTTGCGGACAAGTCCAATTCTTCATGGGGCAATACAACGGTTCTTGTTGTTGGGAGACTTTGAGAATGAGATCCAGAATGGGATGCTGTTTGCGACGGGAGGAGAGTTCGAAATTGAGCAGGTAAGCAGTGCCAAAACCATCAGGTTCAACTTATTTTTTGAAAGCATTCCAAGCTAAACCTGGTACCATTTCGCTGATTGATGGGAAGTCAAGTGTCAACCTCTCAGTTTTTTATAAATTACTATAGCTATGTAACAAAATACAGGAGAAAAAATGTCAGGAATGATAAAACAGAAATCAATTTCATCAAGAAAATTTTTGTATTTCTTTTAGTTACAGCATAATGGTGATTTGTACAGGATGGAGAAGTTGCAGTTTGGCAATCCATCAGCGCCCAACAAACTCTTCAGCACTTAACAATTTTTAAATCTGGTGTAAAGTTTAGGCGGCTTTTTAGAATGTGGACCTTTGAGAATGTGGAACTTATTTTCATATCTCCTCTCTTGTTGTACTTGGTAGGAGCCTAGATTGTTGTACAACGAGACGAAGATCTACCCTCTCAGGAAGCTGGACAGATTAGCTGATGAGAGACAGATAAAGAAGTACATCGATGATGAAGAAGGAAAGTAAGTCCCAATGACTTGATGTGGACCATTCAGGTTTTCATCTTTCTATTCGCTTGATGTATTTCAATGCTTTCTCTATGTTTCTTCTGTATGTAAGCTTTAAATTATCATAAAGGTTTAGATAAGCTTTATACTTGATTGATACTCCTAACCATAACAAAATTGTCGCCATTTTGTAATCCAAAATGGCCGACAGAAACTAAAATTAACCTTAAATCTTTGATTGTGATAGATCTATCTAAGACACGGGTGGCCAACCTTTTAAAGCTCGCGGGCCACATCTAACGATTGTCATAACTAGGCGGGCCATAGGCCAGGCGGGGGGGGGGGGGGGGGGGGGGGGGGTTAATCACATATTGAGACATACGGGGTGTGCCACTCTAATGGGTAACCTTTTTTACAAAAAGAATCCCTAAACTTGGGTCCCATTTTTAACAGAAATATCCTAAATATGGGTCCGTGTTTTCAAAAAATTTATTTAAAAAAAATTCAGGGTTTTAGCCATGCAAACACCCGAAATTTTTATAAAATGGGCTTTACTTTCAACAAAAATCTGCCAAAACAAGGCAACCCTTAAAAATGGGTAGAGGTTACGAGGCTTCAGCGGCACACCCGTCAAAACCAAATCTGAAATCCCCCCCCCCACACACACATACACTCATGTACACACCTGCAATTTTGCAAACAACAAAATCAGTCGAACAAAATCAGGCTTACTTTTTAGTGTGATTTCTGGCTGACAAAATATGAGGCAAAGTTGTACCTTTCTCTTCTATGAAGAAATACTTCAGAGATCAATCCGATTTAAAGTTTCTGTCTTCATCAGAAACTTTCCTTTTCTTCGCACGTCTCGAAATCGATGCCATGTTGGTTGTTTTTTCAAACAAAATCAATGACATAGCAGAAAGAATATAAGGGGACTATATCCACGATTAAGATTAATGAAAAAATTAAACGGCGGGAGAAAAGGGTTGTAAGTTTTAAGACAAGTATGGCATTTCAAACATATTTCTTAATTCACGATCGATTGGGCAAAAAGAATTTCCATTTTCGGTTTAACTTAATAAAATTTGGAGTGGATTTTAAAAGATTATTATTATTGTTATTATTTGTATATTTACAAAGGTTACTGCATGTGGAAATAACAAACTGAAATTTACACGGCGAGTGATGTTAATGTCGTTAATGTAATGTAATGAGAGGGAATTTGAGGAGTTTTGTATAAGCCACGTAACGAATCAATATGTTGTGAATGATGAAAACAAATTATGGAAATAGAGATAGCTGTGTGTAAATGTTTTACTCTATTTCATCGCTGTTATGCGGGCCGCATTTCATTCATTAACTATTTTTATAATTACTTTTTCAATGCTCCGCGGGCCGCAGGTTGGCCACCCGTGATCTAAGAGCTAAGAGCTGTCCATACCTAGGTTTCGGGTGACGAAAAATCCATTTAGATTTCTTAAAGGTAAAGACCATGGTCATGCGATTGCATTGTGAAAGAAACATTGTCGAATCGATCAGAAAATGTTGATCATCTAGCATCTAGCATCTGCAAGGTTCTGGAATCATCAAAATGATAAGAAATTTGGCCCATTCTTCGTAAAGTTACAAGCACTATACACAGAAAGATGTATATGGGACTACCCTATATCTCTCACAGACCATGAGAGAAACAAATTTACCAAATATATGAATTAGTAGGCGGTTTCCCGGCAAATTTTTTATCATCATGTATTAGTCAAAACATATTCTTTCACATGATTGGTAATGAGAGCTTCCATTTCATTTTTTGAAATTGGGGCGTTTCCAATACTGGTCTTTACCTTTAAAATGTGATATTGGCCACAAAAAATGTAGAAAACCATGAAGGTGTTCAAAATAACCAATACATACTCAATATTACTGGATTTTGGTGTTTTTTATAGGGGTCAAACCATATCTTGACCCTCCTATCTGTTAATCTGATTTTATTTTGTTTAAGCAAGATTTTTTTATTGCACTTGAAAGCAGCAAAACAGTAAACAAGTGTTACAGTAAACTGTTGCACTCACATAGACAGAAAGGTAGAAATTATGAAAGCGTATTTTAAGCGAGTCTGTCAAAGGAATTGAATAAAAAAACTGTTTCTTTGTGCTCTTCTCCTGACCAGACTTCCAGGGGTTCTTGTCATCTCTTGGCCTGAAGCAAACGAGGTCCATGCGGGAGAGAAACGACCAGCTGGGAAACTAATAGGTCAGTGCATTATGTCATGGCATTGCTAGAGGCTGCCAAGAAATGCTAGTTGGATTTGGTGCAAATTCACTTGAGGTGGACAAATAAGATGATGAAAATAATCCATTCTTGCGTAGTGCTGACATGCACATTTTTCTTCTTCAATGTTGCGTGAGAAATTATGTAATATAGGAAATACCTGAATTTCTCATGACTTTAAAATTTAATGCAGAATACGTATATTTCGGGACATTGGACCAGTATTTTGAAGTTGTCTTCGAAATGTGCATTATAGAATTAATCATGTTTTACGGGGTGACCTTAAAATCATAGAATTAACACATTTTCAAAACCATACCCAGTTAGATTGACAAGAGGCTGAACATAAATTCAGCCACGATTTTATCAGTCATAGTCACTTTGGAGTTGGTTTGGCATTGTGACTAGGATATTAGTCTTCTGGAAACTGGGCCCTGGTCCGTTTTTACCTTTCATATCATATTGCCCATTTTGTTTGTTTATGTACAGGTGCAATCAAAGCTGAGATCCACAACAGGAAAGGTCAGTCCATGTCAAGACTTCCTGGAGCTCAGCATAACTCTAAGAAACTCATGGTGGAGATGAAGATCATTTGGCATTGTGAGTAAACGAAATCAGAAACGCAAACCACATCCAATAAGTTACCTTATTCTACATATGATTGAAGGGCCCTGAGTGAGAACAGTATTAATACACTCTATATCTTTTGCCATCACAGAGTTCATACATAAGGTTACAAATGACTTTGATAATAATGAAAGAATTATTGGCCTGTTTTTAGATCTAAGCAAAGCTTTTGATTCTCTTGATCACACACGTTATGGTTTTAGAGGAATTACATTGGAATGATGCTGCTTATAAGTATCGGCTTGCATGGTGATGTAGATATACAGTAGGCTTGCGGTTGCACCTGATGACGGATAGTCAACCTGTTCGAATCGTCGAGCCACTCCTACCACCCATCCTCTCCAACCGGCGCTATAGTTCTTAGAACTATAAGCTAAGAAAGATAACCAACAGTCTTTTTCAAGACTACACCAACAGTCCGTTTCAGGACTACACACACTCAAGAAAAATTACCGAGAGTCTGAGTCCTTTTCAGGACTCCCCAATCCTCCCTCTCTCTCACATGGTGCAACCGCAAGCCTCCTGTTTATACATAGGAATGGTTAAAAAACTTTTGAAGTAATTGAAAACTATATGTTGTATTAGAAAAAATGTCAATCACAAACAATAGAAGTAAGATAGTGGAGTGCTCCAAGGCTCAATTCTAGGACCATTATCATTTCCTTTACATGTAAATGATATTGGCACTGTTTCAAAAGTGCTAGCACTGATATTATTTGCAGATGACGCTAGTGTGTTTATGTTTCTTCAAGATATTATATTCCTTTAAAACATGTTTAATGCAGAATTTGTTAAACTGGTTGATTGGTTGTATACAAATTATGTTTGTAATCAATATCAATAATTTTAGGAGTCACAATTGATGATAATTGTATGAATAAGAATTTAATCTGAAAAGTTAATTTCTTATTCTTTATCATTGTTTCAATCCTTGCAGCCAATGGCAGTGACAAGGTGATAGTAACCCACATGAGTCAACATCACAAGACATGGTCATTCTGGTTCAAACAGATGGGTAAGACAATCATATAGATACATATCTGCAGCGGAACAGTGATTGGTTGTAAGAAAACAAACATGATTTTCACCCTCAAATGAGAGGTCTGAGTTCACAGTCCAAGTTACCCAACACAATTCCACCACCAAACCGACTCCACACCTACCTGAAACTAACCGATTCTCTGCCGTTCAGGGTGACATCATATTTGTTTGGTCAGCTGTCAGTCTATTTTTCGTCTCTCGTTGATTTGACTGGGATATTACAAAGAGGGTCCAGGTCCTTGTATCATAAAACTTGTTATCAATAGAAAATTACAATAACTGTTATTAACTACTGAAATTGTGGCCTCTGATTGGCTGAGAGTTAAGTTGTCAGAGAATTTCAGCATTTGTTATTGATAACAAGTTGTATGAAACAGGGCCCAGATTGATAATGTTAAGAGTCTATAGGCAAAGTTTCAGGGGTCTTGACCTAAAATTCTGAGGGCTGATATGCACAGGGACCTTACATTACTTAGACTTGCCTACAGATACACTTATCTACCTTCAAGCAAATGAGTGAAATTGAGACGATTAAGCAGGAATTGATTTGTTTTGATTGTCTTAGACATTGTCAGGAACATTGGCCCCCATACCCTGATCCTGCAGGCAGTACTCGGAGAGGAAGGAGCCACTGACTTCGGAGGACGCTCTCTACCGAGTCATAAGATCAAGTTCACAAGTACAGGTGAGTTTGAAGGGTTATTTCCGATCGTACTTTCATTTCATCTGATGACTTCCAGGAAGGGTGTTAAGTCCAAGATTGTGTTCTTGCATACATTACCCGCCACATCGAAGATTTCAGTATATATGATGTCTGTATCAAGCTGATAGCCCTACGAGAGCTTGAATCAGACAACAAAAAAAAATCATAAAACATGATATTTTTATGACAACTATTGTTCACAATTCCATGATATATTTCAAAATACTTGGGTTATATTTTGGGAAATATCTTTCACTTGAGGAGGCGTTATAGCTCAGTTGATAGAGTAATGGTAGCGTAATCGGGCGATCCGGGTTCGACACAGAAGGCGATGCGCTAGTGCCCTTTGGTAAGGGATTAATCCTCATTACCAAGTCAATCGGTAACAAGTATGTGGAATAATATCAATGCTTGTCCATTGTGCTATTCTTTAACAGAGGGCCCACCAAGCAAGTTTAGCATCGTATTCTTGGATCCGCCGTTCAGGGTAGATGTCCCATTCAACATCCCTCTTCAGCTACAAGACGAGTTCAATTATCCCACCAAGCCAACATCTAACCTCAAACCAGTACTCGAAGCAAGGTATACCAATCAAATTTTAGTTATATTAATTTCTTCCTCAGTAATTAGGGTTCATAAATTGTAAATATCCAATCTAATTATTTACCCACCAAGCCAACACTCAACCTCAAAACTAGTGTTATGAGACAAATGAATTTTGGGGAATTACCATTGTTTATTTTGTACCTTTGTACTTCAAAATCAACAGTTCATGATATACAGAAACAAGATTAAGATACACGGGTAAATAAAATGTCACATGGAAATGGTGGAATATAGAATAAAGAGGATGTTGGTAAGATAATAAGGGAAGGAAAAGAAAGAATGGCAGCATAAAAAATGGAAGAAACAAGGGAGAAATGGAGGCTGTTTAAGAAAAGTATAGAGACCTATCTGTAGAAGATGTAAAAGGAAAGATAAAATCAGATCATGAATGGTGATGTTAAGCAGATAAAGAAGAAAGAAGAATGGAAGCTAAAATACTTTTCTTTTTCTTTAGTGGCCTTGAAATGAGCTATGAGAAGGTGGAAATCAAGGGCACCTCTCTTATAGTGAAAGGAGTGAAGGCATCCGGGGACGTTGGGTCGGCTCAAGGAAAGAACTTCAACATGACTGTGATGATACCTGGACTGGAGATTCCGACTCAACAACTTAAGATCAGAATCTTGCCTGGTAAGCTAGGGCAGGCCACTTGTTCAGTTGTAAACTTTTTCGGAGAGAGAGTTTAGCTGGTGGACAACAGACTGCTGGTGATGTTTGATTCAGTTATGATGCGATTGGAATGATGATGATGATGATGAGGATGATAATGATGTTGATGATGAGGATGATGATGAGGAGGATGGTGATGATAATGATGAGGATAATGATGTTGATGACGATGACGATGAGCATGATGATGATTTTGATGATTTTGATGATGATGAGGATGATGATGAGGAGGATGGTGATGATGATGATTATGATGAGGATAATGATGTTGATGACGATGACGATGAGCATGATGATGATTTTGTTCATAATGATGATGATGAGAATGATAAAGAGGAGGATTATGATGGTACTAATGTCCTTTGCAAGATATGAAGTTAAATTTGCCACTCTTAACTCAGGAATAGTAAATGAGATAATTCCTCAAGTTCTCTGCACCCTTGGTCAGCTTGTCAAAAGCCAGGATAAGAATAACACTTAAAAGGTGCTTTGTTGTTGATGCTGTTGTTGTTAATATTATTATTATTATCAACATTTCAGAGCAATAAAATTATCTTGTTTTTTCTACAGGTGAGCCACACAAGATCGTTGTGCCAACGTTTGAAGAAACTGATAACCTCTGCATAGAGAACGGCAAAGCGCTTCCTATATCTGTGGAGATCAGAGATGGAGCAGGCAACTTCTCCATGCACCCAAAACTTGTAGTTCAGTGCAAGGTACGAGATATCAATGGCAATTTTCTTTTTATCACAATCAAGTATGGTGAAAAAATGTTCTTAAGTTCTACCTGGAAGTAATTTGACAATTGAGATGTCTCTATCAGTAAATGCTTAATGTACAAGGAATTTTAGGAAATGGGTCATATATAACTGTAGGTTAGTCAGGTTCATTTGGGCTTAAATAAATAAATAAATAAAACATTATTTATAAAGCGCTTACCACCGAAGTCTCTAAGAACGATAAGTGATTGTTCAAATTAATCAGAAGTTCCATCTCTAACTGATATCAGGATTGTTGCGATGGATTATTCCATACTCAAAACTTTTATACAACAGGCCTCATTTTGTGTGTGTACTGTTCTTGATATCTAAAAAATGACTACGCTGAGAGCCTAAAATTTCTTTGTTAATTTGTAACTACTGTATGACATGATTTTAATGAAGGAGCTTTATCAATATTTATGTAAACAATGATTTAGACTACAGTGGAGTGTGTGTGTCCTCATGTCCAAGGAGGTTAATCTACAACTCCTTCATTAATTCAGCCTTTTGTGAAAAGTGCATAATAAACAATCATGAAACCTATACAATCTATAACCAAAGCTTAACCTCTCTTTTCTTTCTTCCATGTCAGTTTCTGGGTGCTGCTGGCTTGCCTCTATACACAGCAGACTGCAGTAACTCAGGGAAGGCTACTCTTACCGGTAACCCTATCTTCATCAAGAACATCTCCAAGAAATCTCAGAAGATCACTGCCAGAATTGAACTTCCGGTGGGTTAGAAACTCTATAACCTGATGCTTTGAATGCAACAACTTTTCTCAAAATAATTTAAACCTTGGCCCGTTGCATATAACTTAACCCTTATCTTTCTCTAATGCATTACAGTTAACTTAAGTATTTCCTGTCCATGTTCTGGACACAATCCTTCTAAGTTGTTTGTTAAGGTAGCGATAATTGAAAATATGGAGATGGATTAAAATGAATTGATTGATTAAGGAGCAAGTTATGCTTGTAAGGAGTTCCAGCGAACATACAGCTTTACATCACATTTGTAGGACTACGTGCAGGTCATTTAGAATGTATGTTTGTTGAGTATTTTACACCTATATTGGGTCAGAATCTTCGTATCCTGCTCTGTTCCCTGAGCCATTGTACCACCTATAAATGCTTATTAAAATATGCATGTTCAAAGTTTTTACTTATTGTAAGCAATAGACCAGGCTGTACTAATCAATTTCAGTATAGATGAAAATGGTCTCTTTACATTGCACATTTAACATAGGTTCAGTAACTCTTGCGAAAGAATATTTTGCAAATTGTTAATGTGGGCAGACTCCATGTCAAGAAACTTTCATGAATTGCACCCCCCCCCTCCCCCCCCCCCCCCCAAAAAAAAAATGAACAAAAATGGTGTTTCTATTCATTTACTTTGTGGCATAACCCCTTCGCAAATCTGGACCACTCACAATCTTTGGCAAAGTCTCTTGGCACCTGACTATAGTCATCTCTGTTTTGATCTTCCCTTAGCATATGAAAGGAGTCAGCCATGTGGAGAAAGCCATCACCGTCAAACCCAGCACCGGCGCCTGTAAGATCAATGTATTCTTCTGCCAACATCAGTACCTTGATGACCCAAAGAAAAAACCTGTCAAGATGAAACCCCAAGAAGAGATTGAGTGGACGGCCGGAGAGAATACATCACATATCAGTTAGTAGAGAACAGTCATATATTTAAAGAGATAGATTCTATCAATTAGAACTCTGTTAAAATTGAGTAATTAAAACATTAAAAGCATCTTCACATAAACATGATTTTATGTATCTAAAAATGGCAATGGGGGGGGGGGGGAACTATTGTGAAACAAATGCCCCTATTGTAGCATACTCACTTATCTGTGTATGAGACTTTTAGTGTGTCAGAAATGCAAGGCTTGTTTTTAAAGGTAGTTTACCAAATCATGATCTCTTGATCTCCCATGATTTGTCTTTTGATTCTTCTTGATGTTGAAATATGTATATCTAATACTTAATTATGTATATTTATGTACTATACCATCAGCTAATGAGGAGCCTTCTAATGAAACTTGATTTCTTTTGGTTATCCACAGGCATTAGTTGATGCTTTCTTCTATTTTGTGATTGTATTTTTATTGTCCTTTGTTTTCTTGTATTCTTTGTTATAGTTATACTCCTTTATGTTCTCAGAAATGAAATGAAGAAAAAAAGAAGAAATGAAATGAGAATGTATATTTTATGCTTTTTCGCCAGGCTTTGCTCTTTTTGATGAGGGCGACAACCACATGAAGATTACCAAGGAGCTGGCAAACAAGTTCAAGTTCAACTGGTTACCCAGCTTTAACCCTTCCACCCTCATGGAGGGGTACTTGCCCCCTATCAAGGTCCCCAATACGGTGGGAGATTCCAAGTTCTGTCAGCTGAGACTCACCGATGGATCGGGCCTGGAGTTTTCCTTCAACATCAAGTGAGTATTGTAAAACAGATGCACATACTGCAACAACGTGACGATATGAAGAGCAGGATTGCACTCTGTATTACAAAAGCTTTAAGTGATAGTCTTCAATTACCAACTCCCTCTGAGAGGACTTAAAGTCATCAGTCCACTGGTTGCTTACCTTCAAGCATGTACTTGCTTTTTAGTAGTCAGGTCAAACAAACAAACATGAATGTTTAAAATCTTTATAATTGTTATTTTTGCGCTAGTACCCTTTGGTTGAGCAATAATCCTCGTTACTGAGTATCTCAACAAGAACTGAAAGCTGTCTGTCTCCTGGTTGCTTCCTTACAAGCGTGCATATGCTTTCTTAGCAGTCAGGTAAAACAAAACAATATAAATGTTTAAAATCCTTACAATTGTTATTTTTTCAGGCCAATCCCTGGCAAGGCCACACAGATCAAGTGTCAAACCAAAAAAAGTGCAAAGGTGAAGCTTGGAGAGATCTTGGATGGTGATATTGTCGTCCATGTCACTGATGCCTATGGGAACAGTATAAAGAAGGTAAGAGAATATAAACGAATAATTCCCAAGCAAAAAGTTCAATTCATAAAGTTTGTACCATACTGCTTTATACATAAGCTGCAGAGCCACTTAACACATGGATGCTATGCCCTGCTCCAAAGTCAATGGTACCTTTTTTCAAAGAAAAATCACTACTCAAAAAATTATGTGTCCCATAATTCATTTTGACTGCTTTTTTTCTTTCAAAATTATTTTCAAAATTGAGGTAATGCCTTTGATGGCAATCAACAGTTCTAAATTGACATGCGACAAAGTCATATCACTAAGGATCTGTTTTTCCTTCTACAGCTCCCTCATGGTTCACTGAGCAGCCTCAGTGTGGAGGCAGAAGATCTAGACTCCAAGGTCCTGCAGAAAGCCCTTCTACCTAACGTGGGCTTCGGCCTAAGGAACATCAAGTTTGACGGTTCAACGGTAGGGGTCAGGGAGGTCGTGGTGACTTACAACGACTTCACGGATCACATCAGGTTGGAGGTGCTTGCTGGCCGACCGGCGAAGCTGCTTGTGATAGGCTGGATGCCAGAGGAGGTATGGTTGCTAGGGGGTTGAATTACACTCCGGTTGGTTATAAGACACTTTTGCTCCAGCCACAATTGCTTTGTGTGAATTTTGTGTCAATAAAACCAAATTGCAACTTAAACCCTAACCCTATGGCAAAATATATCCAAGAGCAATTGTCACTGGAGACTATGTCAGAGCACCATGTACTCCTCCGGTGACAACTGCTCAGGAGGTCATATCCTACACTTATTGAATTCCTTACTTCATTCCTGGACTGAACACTTTACCTAAGCATAAGCCTAAGCCTAACCCTAAACCTGACCTAAAGCCTAATTGCGACCCTAATCCTACATCTTTGATGAAATAAAGCCTGGAACAATTTCTGTGGAGTATCTGTCAGAAAACCTGGTTGGTGAAAGTTTGGCTGCTGTCTTGGAAATTTGGAAGTTGTGTAGGAGCATTGGTTTATACAGGGAGTTGAAGGTGCTAAGAAATATGTTTTGGACAATGGAAGTGATGGAGATATTTGTGTGTGGTGCTTGAAGTGTTGCAGAGATGCATGATTGTACGATGTTGGTGGTGCAATAGATGATTATGTTAATAATGTTTTTCATGGTGATCTTGTAGTATGAGGACATTGACAAAGCTGAGAAAGATTAAATGATGACAATGAATCCTAATATATATATATATATATATATATATATATATATACGTTCATTTACTCTTTAGACACTGATAGCATATGACGGCGCCGAGATCAGCAATCCGTTGGGCTTTAAAGTTTGTGATGAATCTGGCAATCATATCTCTGATGCCAACACAACTATCTCACTGCAATATGACAAGACATTAAAGGTTAGTGTTGCATTTCACCAATTGTGATCATTTTCTCAAATTTCTTAGATGAATGTGAAATTTTCAATGAATCAGTGGTTCCTAATATTTTTGGCCGTAAGATCCACATCTCATATTGTAGATCACTGTTATAATAATAGAATAAAAATTGTAGCTTCTTATAGAGCGCACATGTTCGTCACTGTGACGCTCCTGGCGCTTTAATATTATTACCCCAGTCATAGCTGGGCAGCTAGATAAGTAGTGCTCTAGCATAACAGGTACCCAATTCTCGCTACCCTAAATAGGTACGAAAATCTCGAAATTCGCGAGACGAGGTAATTTTCACTCTCTCGGGTCGTCACTACAACTTCCGGTATAGAGTCCCATCCCGCTGGCGCTAGCGCCTGTGTTCGCTGTGCAGAGTTTTCACGCACGCTAAAATCGATGCCAATCAGTGTAATTTGTACAGATTATAATATGCAATGGAAAGCTTCGGGCAGAATTAGTGACTTTAGCACAAAAGGCCGTTAAACTCTACCGTGAAAGAGAGGGTTGTGATCACGAACGCCTGCACAGGAAGCTGTAATGTCGAAAAGCTATCCCATAATGCAATGCGCGTTTTCAGGATTTTCCCCGGATCTCGGCAGAATCGCTATTTGGGGTAGCGAGAATTACACTTGATAACAGCATTTTAATATTATTACCCCAGTCATAGCTGGGCAGCTAGATAAGTAGTGCTCTAGCATAACAGGTACCCAATTACACTTGATGGAGAGAGGCAAATAGTGATTAATATCTGCCAAAGGATGTAAGCTAGTGCCAGGCAGGGAATTGAACCCTAATCCCTTGGATTGAGAGCCGAATGAATGAACCACTATACCATAACATTTCCATACGACTCTCAAAATACAAATTGAAAAGTGCTTGTAATTTATAAAACATTCTGTCAGTTCTTGATCAATAGGATGGGTGGAAACATTAATTAAACTGCCTTATTTTAGTTCTATGAAATATAGAGGTTTTTGATGTTGCTGTTTGTCCTTTTCATGGTTGTATATATATGTATGTATGTATGTATCAAGTCGCGTTACCATTCTCTATTTTGTTTGCATGTAGGTATCATCAACTGCACGACTGATGGCAAGGCCATTCAGTGATGGTCAAGTTACCTTTGGGAAGCTTACCTTATCCGGTCCCTGGTGAGTAGATTCATGTTATCTATCAAGTAGAGTGGTGGATTTCAGCCTTCAACGCGAACTGTCATGATTTGATGATTAACTTTGATGGAAGTTGTGCTAAAAAATGAATTATGCACAATGTTCGCAGACCACTCAAAAGCACAACACAAATCTGCTTTTTAAGAAAGCTTAATCTGCTAGTGTTTGAGATTGTTTGCATGATCTATGTGTGAATGAAAAATGAGTCAGAAATTAAACTTTGAAACAGGAGGGATTTGACCAGTGATGGCAACTTGCTCATTTGCATGAAGCCCTTGTGAATTGTATTTCATCACATGATGCACAATGGTCCAATTATGCAGATTCTTTTTATGATGGATTTAAGATGAATTGGAAATAAACATCCCATCTGTTTCTGTTATCTTGTTACCTAAAAGTGGAAAGTACATGCTACATGCAAAGATGTCCATTGGAAGGTCATCCCTAATGAGTTCTGGACTCGCTGTCCAACTCAGGCCAGATCCCAAGAAGGCACAACAACTTCAGGTGGACTACAAAAAGGGGAGTGTCTACATTGCTGGGGATCCTTTTCCAGGTTAGTATAGGGGATGAGCATAATGACAACGGCGACGAGGATGATGATGATGATGATGATGACGATGACGACGACGATGATGATTGGGATGATAATGATAGTGACGATGTTGATGATGACGATGATAATGATAGTGACGATGTTGATGATGAGGATGATGATGATGTTGATGATGTTGATGACGATGACGATGATGATGATGATGATGATAATGATAGTGACGATGTTGATGATGACGATGATAATGATAGTGACGATGTTGATGATGACGATGATAATGATAGTGACGATGTTGATGATGATGATGATGATGATGATGATGATGATGATGATGATGATGTTGATGACGATGACGACGATGATGATGATGATGATGATGGTCAAAAGCACATCAAGATGGTAAGGAAAGCAATCATAATGATGATGAACTTTTATTTGCTGTACAGAAATAGCAGGTTGTAAACTGTGTTATACTCAATTCAGTTTCCTCAACCTAACTGTAACAAATCAAAAACTTGATCTCCCAGATTTTGACATCTCTGTAATTGCTGCTGACGAGAGCACCATGACCAACATTCCTCACAAGAAGATCTCCATGAGGTTGTGGAAGTCCGCTACCAACGATCAACACTCTGGTCCGCCGCCACAGAGGGCGCTAATTACAGACATGGACAAGCCCAGTGAGGAGGATAGGGAAGGACATTTCTACTGCAGGTGAGAAACACAAAATGAACATTTTTGTGATATGTACCTTTGTATTATCTACATATCACTTTTTTATCAATTATTATCTATTTATCACTTTATATCAATATATTAAAACATTTTTGGCCACAATTTGACCGTAAGTTTGAGAGAAAGGTAATGGAAAGTAGTCTTGGAGGTGTACACATATTTTCCCTACCAATATACACAATAACTGAAAACTAAGAATTTCTATAGATAACGTAGTACCTCCATCTATTGTTTTTACTTTGTAGAAAACGAAAACTACCCCAAGAGGCACGCATGCATTGGATCATCTTTCAAGCGTCCCTGGATGATCAGATGCTCTATTCTGAACCGGTAAGTAGGGAAAAGGATAGGGAGGAACATGGGGGTGTATTGGAGGGTAGCCCCATCAAGATAGGTTACTACGACACATGCACTGGCAACAATTGTTCCACTGAATTTTCTACACTAAAGAATTGCCTCATTGCCGTCGTGCGGCAGTCATGGGTTTCGTACAGAGGGTGTTAAATTAACCCCCTCCCCCTAGTAAGAATTTTATTTGTTTGTTGTATGTATGTTTATTGTCTTGATTTGTGTAAAGTATAATGTTTAGTAACAGATATATTTCATATTTTTTTATTATAAAAAAGGGTCAACCTTTATATAAGGATTATTTTTTTCCTTTCAGGTTGCAACCTATACAGTTTATTTTATGTCCAAATGTCAAATATGTTTTTAATGTGTTTTTTATGTTATATAGCTGGTTGTTTTATGAAATGTTGTCTTTTTAACTGAATGAAATAAAATTGAATTGAAAAGAATAGGGTTAAGGTTGTTATGAAAACTGGATACAGTCTGTAATCCACACAAGTTCTAGAAATCATACAAGATGTTATCATTCCTCAATTCCAGCATAGTGATGTGTGTTTGGTATTTATACCCCTATAAGGGGGCTTTCAAGTAAACTGGCCTCGGTCTACAATGCAATAGACTTGTTTAGATCACGCAAGATGTTCCTCATCCCCAATACCAATGTTTGTATTTGTGACTTAACCCCATAAAGATTGGGTTTGACATCCAGCCTGGTCCACCAGTGAAACTGATCCCAGAGATAGCCCCGCCCACACCTACCGTCTCCAATACACCGCGGGCACAGAGCAGGACTCTCATCAAAGCTCTCAAGCTACAACTCGTGGTAAGTCTTTTCTTTCATCTGACTAGGCTGCTCCGTATTCGGGTAAACTCATTGAGATTTAAGCCAGGTTAACTCTGGCTAGAGTCTATTGAAAATGTGTGTTATATCAAATTTAGATCAAACAGGTTAAAGTTTCTTATGCGTGGGTATATAGAGGTAGCACACGGATGTATGCACAGGAGCGTAATGCCCGTCAGTTAAGTGTTATGTAGTGATTGCCAAGTTGCCTACTTTACGAACGACTATATACCCACGCATGAGCATCTTTAAACAAGGATGTCATAAATAAAATGATCTTGTTTGATTTGAAGCCCTGGCACCTGTCTGATTCAGGCTTTTTTTGGTAAGCCTATTGATTTTGGTTACATGAGGGGAGCAATGGCTTAGTGATAGAGCAGTGGTCTCATAAGCTTGAGGCCAAATCTAAGTCAATGTGCTCATGACGTTTGGTAAGACATCAATCCTCATTACCAAGTTCCTCGGAGAGGACTTACTTTACCTTCTTTGCTTTGTGGACTGCCTTGTCATTGAGCTTATATAACTAAATGTGAAGTTGACAAGCAAATTACTGAGGGTTATCCAAAGTACTATTAGATGCTAACCAATACATGTGTTTCATTTATTGTTTCTTTGTGGTACTTGTAGGATGAATTTGGGAATTTGACCGGCAAAGATTTGACGGGTAACATTGAAGTCCATATGAAAGGCAACAATGGAGCTGAGCTGCCAAAACTCCAAGGCAATAAGAGTATGATGCAGTTCCCGCTGGATAAAGGCATTGGCTTCATACAGGTGAGTCTAGTACAACTCCTTCCTCTAACCCTTCCTTCATCCCCTCCCCTTCCTCATTCCCCTCCTTCTCCTTGCCCCTTCCTTCTCCACCCCTCTCTCCCTTCCCACTCTCTTCCTTCCCCCTCTCCCTCCTCCCCCTCCTTCCACTCATCCACTTCTCCCTCCCTCTCCCCCTATCCTTCCTCCTCCCCCTCCCCTATGAAGTTGCCAACCAATGATAATTACAAACAAGACAACTGTATGTTTGGTGAATGATTCCTGTTCAGTTTTAGAGGTTTTGGTCACAAAATAGGTGAACTTTCCTCCTGTAATAGAAATAAACCCCAAATAATTCTTTTGTTATCGATTAGTTATCATATAATGAATATTCTTTGAACAGATACAATCTTCAGATTTTGAACTTCAGTGGGCAGGGCAAAGGAGGGCCTATCCTCTGAAGTCATTAGCAGGTTGATTAATTCCACTTTTATTTTTCATTTCAGAACATCTCAATTCAAGAGGATACGCCAGGGCATGATGGAAGCGAGTACAAATTACACTTCACATTGAAGAGCAAGGGGCCTCAAGTGAAGCCGTACATCCAGCCATTTCTGTTTTATAATGGTGAGAACAATTTTAATATCAAAACACCCACTGTTTTCGTATAATAATAATAATTATATTAATATTACTGGTTTCTTTATAGCGCTTTTACCTGACCGAAATGTTTACAGTTTTATTTTTACCCCAGTCACAGGATTCAATTACTATTTTTGCACATTACAGTTTACATTCTCCACTCCCTGGGGAGCATTCCAGCTAGACACCTTTTTGCGAATGCCAATCCAACCACATTGACATTCGTATCCTGACAGATACCTAGTTGACACCTGGGTGGAGAGGAGCAATGTAGATAAAATGCCTTGCTCAAGGACATGGTGCCATGCCAGGGATCGAACCTAAGACCTTTGCATTTTCAGTCAAGTGATTGATCCACTAGACTTTGACACCACTACTTATGACTTACTACACATCTTTCCTGTGTGTACAATTAAATTAATCATTAAATTGTATTCATTACAATACAAGAAATGCTACTACTACTTCTATTTTATAAAGTAGAAGTAGTAGTAGTATTATCATTAGTAGTAGTTTTTAGTACAGACGCAGTGAAAACTGAAAAACTCTTGTTTTTCTTTGTGGTTGAATATTTATGGTTTTGACTGTTTTGTCTACATTGGTAACATTTTCAATATACCATTGAAAATCACAAATTCGAAAATTAGTTAGATATATAGTTATTTGTTGAATGATTTAATGGAAGTACTGTATGAAGCTAGTCCTTCAACTATTTATTTGTTTTGATTGTAAGGTTTTGAAATTGCACTCCTTATTTAATGAAAATGCCACCCCTTCCCCCCAAAAAGTCGAGTTTTGATCTTAAGAATATGAAATTGTGCTCATGAACCAAAGACTTATAACATTAGGACCTTCTGCCTTCTAGCTAGGTGCTCAGCATATTAGATTGGAGAAGGGTAGTAATAACATATTATGTTATGCAGGGCCCGCTTGAAGAGCAGTTTCATAACTGAAGTGGCTACCCTGGGTAAACTGAACGTTATTATCATTATATTACTATATTATATTCTTGTACCCAGATGCCAAGAAGCAGCAGCGGATGTCTCAGCTGTCAAAGGAGAGAGACACACTCAGTGCTTCTATCAGGGCATACAAATCAATGTTTGAAGGGAAACAGGAGCTTCTACAGATGTTCAAAGGTAATGGCTCGAGCACAGGGGCATGTCTAGGATATTTTCAAATGATTGGAGGGAGGCGGGTCGGGTGCCCGTTTTATAAAACTTTTTATCTATAACAAATGCTAAATTTCTATGATGAATTTGCTTTCAGCCAATCAGATGCCTTGATTTCAGTAGCTTATAACAGTAGCTTGTAACTTGTTATTGATATCAATTTGAATGAAACAGGGTCTAGATGTGATTCCTTGGAGAGAGAAGAGAGGGAATGACAAGGACAAGGAATAAAGAAAAGCCCCATCCAGACCATCTGCTTACAGTAGCCCATTCCCCCCAAACACACGCACTAGGACAACCTTCCCCTCCCCTGGAACTATCACCACTGAACTACCACCACTGGAAAGAGCTACCCAAAGAATAATCTTCAACAGACTATTACCCCCCTCTCCCCATTGTGTTTGTAGTCATTCAATATTACAGAGTTAATGATTCTATAATGGGACCAATGTTTGTAACGTTTGAATGGAACTTTCCATTAACAATTTCTCATCATTGACATCATTGACATTGACAACTGTAGTTTTATGCATGGACAAAACGTGGGACCGGAGGTATCTTGTTAACATGTCGCAGGGAAAAAAATACATGGGGGCTCGGGGCGAGTCACACCTTTTGTTAGAGTAAGAAGTTTGTATTATTTTGAAGAAATATTGTTTTCCTCTTTTTTAAAAATATTTTTAAAAATCTACCCATAGGGACAAAATAATGAGTTCCATATTTAGTGTTCTATTCACTTCTTGTGTGCTTTTTTGGACAGAATCTGCTGAGGAAGCTGCTAAGCATGAGATCAAGTTACGTGGAGAGTTGAGAATCTTTGGAGTCCGGGTGGCACAGATAGCAACGGTGAGAACACAATGTTCTTCAAACGCAGTAAACTATTATGTACAAGATACTTAGAGAATACGCATTTACATTTTCTAAAAAATCTGTTGGCACATTTTGAAATATAACAAATTTTAAAATGGGCAGATGGAACAACGGAAATAACAACTGAAGTAGTAATACAATACAAAGAAATTTGGAAAGGGATTGAGAGCATAGATTTAGGTAGATGGCCACTCGAATAAAGCAAATACTCTTCATACAACATCAAATTGTATAAATATGAGATTTAGAGGAGTAAGAAACTTATTTAATGATTTGCTTCTGTTTTATATTGTAGAGAAAAGGAGCGGAAGAAATGATGATATCTACTCAAAAAACAATGGAAGAATCGAGGAACAAACCTAGAAGGAAATGCGGGATGCCGCGATACGAGACACGGGATGGTGAAATACTTGGCAAGGTATGTAGTCTCTACCAATGTCTAGTTCCTGATTTTTGTCTTGCACCTTTTTTCATTTATATTTTACACTTATATTATGAATTTAAGTAGCTAACTGTTAATTTTGTTGGACCCGTACTGATCTTTACTCCTTTGATGTCCGTGTAAGGGAAGAGGTGAATAGCTGTTTGATCTTCAACCAGTTCATCTAGTACCCAATTAGTCTACTCCCATATGGTCTACACCCAGCCAGTCTACTATGCACATGGTCTAATAATCATTTTGTCTTCCTTATCATTTGGTCTAATGACCGTTTGGTCCAATCTCCAATTAGTCTACATTTAGTGTAATAATCAGTCTAAATTCCCAGTTTGTTTGATGCTCATTTCGTCTACCAGCCATAAGCTCTAATAATCGTTTAATGAAAATTGGATAGCAGACAGCCTGGGTGTTGACCATATGGGAATAGACTAATTGGAAAGTAGATGAATTGGTTGTAGACCAAACGACAATAAACCAGTAGGGATGAGGGGGGGGGGGGGGGGGGGGGGGGGCTTAGATTCCCTCTGCCAATGGTCTTAGCCCCAACATGTTACAGATAAAGAGGTGTGACATGTGCAGGCCTTAAATTAATCCAAGGCCACCAAGGCCATGGCCTTGGATGCCCCTTTGATTGGCCTCAATGCCCCTCTCATTGGCCTTGGAGATTTTTTGTGCCCTTTCCAATTCTTCCTATTGGTGCTGTAATATAGGTGGTTTAAATTACAAAACAAAATTTATCTGGGTGCAAACTTCCAACCCCTCCCCATAATGAGTAAGGGTTATACATGTATCTATGACTCTTTCCTAGAAATATTTGGTTTGGAGATCAATACAATTTCATTTTAAATGACACAAATTTGCCCAGGGGTCTCAGTCATGTAGAAATACTGTAAGCGTGCGTGACCACAGTTGTTTCAGACACCCCTAACCCCCTAAACGATGGTTTCGTCTGAAGCCAAAATACACCCTACATGAGGATTACGTGTGGTTTTTTCCTGAATTCACACCCTAAATGGGTATTTCACAAATGTGTACTCCCAAACAAGTACTGGTTTTGTAAAATTGTAACCCCTTGAGTATTTTTTGTCATTAACCCCGGTCATAAACAAGCATGTAACATGCTGGTACGCGAAGTATAGAGGCTTCTGTACGCGTTTTCGTGGTCACGCACGTTTACAGTATTTATATTTGACTGAGGCCCCTGGGCCCATTTGTGAACTATATCCCTTACACAGCTGAATCATTTTCAATGGACAAGTCATCTTTCATGTCTTAGTAGCAAGAAGAAAGCATTTTCTACGATTAGAATAGACTTTGATGTTACATGGTTCTAATTATCAGTATGTAGTCCCACATATTTACTTATCCGTTCTCTAACTCCACCATACTTCATAGGTAGCACACCTGGTCGAGATAGAAGAAGAGAATGATGCCTATGTGTTATCATGGCATATGGCCTCAGATATGGACTGCGTCCTCACCACCACAGTCACTAAAGCTAAGGAAGTCTTTGCAAACACAAGAGGGCGCCAACAGGTTCTACCTATCGAGTCGATCTACAAGAAAGGCCTAACTGAGTGGGACAAGTGAGTGCAAACAATGTCTAGTTTTAATCTGTGCTTCTTGATCTCTTTCGGTAGGATAGATGAAGGTTTTTCCTAATACCTTGTCAATTATGCACGGAGATGATTCTATAATCTAGTGACAAAATTGAAATGTTCATGCACTTACAATTACGATTCTTATGTGTCAAGATATTCACTTTATTGATACAAAAACATTTACCTTTGTGTTTTAAAGTCACCTGGTGTTATAATGCATTATTTCTCTTGGCGAATTAAGCTGTAGTGGATATACTCTGGACTGTGTAAGATATTATCAATTACTCCATAATTTGATCTGCAGTCAGGAAAGGAAACAAAAGGAAAGGAAAGGAAAGGCTGTACTGCAGCCACAGGTTTTCTGTCTCCACAAATTTAAAATACACCGTGCGGCTCCCCAAACAATACATATGTGACTGCTACAGTATGTGACCACGGGAATGTTGTGACGGCCCTATAATTGCTATTGGCCGTAGATATTTTAGACCCCACGGCCGCGGCCGCAAATGTGACCGAGGCATTACCTCGTCATGTGAACAAGCTTTACTCCCAAAAGTCATCCTTTTGATTTTGGTTCACTATATTTTTGTGTTTTTTGACAGGCCTCTACCACACAAGAGAGTACCCATGAAGCATGGTCAAACCCCATCAGGCAACCCTGTGTATGCAAGGCACCTTTTAAAGTTCACAGGTCATGAAGCAAATTGTAGGATAGGTGAGTAGAGATCACAGGAGATGGTCTTTTTTTGTAAAAGAAATCTCTCTCCCCCCAAAAAAATTATCATTTCAATAGCAGGGACATTGCAATAATGTAAACATTAATTATGCACAAAACAGAATATAATACGTTGATGAATGCATTTGCCTCCCCCTACACCAACCCAGTCCTAGAGATAGATAGATGCTGATCAAGTGTACTATTTTTGAATTAGAAATATATTAACAGTTGCATTCATTATAGTGATAGCAGTAGCAAAGCTTATTTTATCTACAGGAGTTAGGGTTACTGAATGACATTTACCTGTAACTCAAATGGCTCAGATTTTTAGTGATTTTTAGTTTAATTTGGGAATTTGAGAAATATTAGTAATTGCCTGCAGAGTAATTTTCACCCAAGCATGTGTCATGTATCATGGAAGTCAAATTCTCTAGAGCTTTAATATGGGGGTGTGTCCAGAGCAGCTGGGTCTACATATACCATGACAATTGTTTAATCATTGTTTTACAATATAATTCATATATTCCCTATTTTGTTTGTACAGCCTTCAGTCTCTTGCTACAAGATACAGTACTCTTAGATACTCTGGATGACGCAACAGCATACAGACAGTCAGTAAGTTCATATATAGAGATGTTTAGGGTGGTATTAAGGGCAAAGGAATCTCATCGCTTTGCAAGAAAGAAAAAGAAAAAAAAATGCCTCTGTTATTTCTGAAGATATCACTGTAAAATTGTCCCATGTTACCTTATTCCAGTGCTGCAAATGGTACTGACTTTACTTTGAAATGCTTCAGAGTATATGGTAACAGAGCTGCCAACCATTCCGTTCTTGCCGGAATTACTCTGTTTTTTCTTCCAAATTACAGTACTACCTTTTTTCTTCATAAAATACGTTTTTTAATTTTTTTAATTTTTTTTTTAATATAATTAAAAAAAAATAATTATTAACGTACCACACATCAAACAACTGACCTAAAATGTTGATTTGATCACAAATTCAAGAGAAAACTAAATTTAAAACAGACTTGAAAACATACTTGAAGAGAAAAATATTGGCTCAAAAAGAATGAAATGCCGATAATATCAAAATAACCCCCCCCCCCAAAAAAAAATACCTGCTTGTATGGAAAAAACGGCATAAGGAATGGAAATTTTTGCATTGGAAGTGTGTCGCGGGTGGTTGTAAGTTTCCTTTTAATGAATTCCTTTTCTTTTGCCATCATGGTTCCTCTTTTTTGGTCGCACAAGGTTGGCAGCTCTGTGGTGATGACATTTTCTGTAGACCCTAGCTCCATCAAACATGCAGACAATACAAGAAAGATTGTAGCTGAATACATGTACATTTGAATTGAAGAAAAAGATATTATGGATCTCAAAGTAGAAACCATGTTTCATACCATAATTGTCGTTTGCCTTCTCCCATCTCAAGATTGTGAAGCACATCCACTGCCCCACGCTTCTCACCCGCGACGGCAACCGTATCCGTGGCAACGGAAAGTTTGGAGGATTTCAGAACCGATGTCCTTCAGACCTTCGGGGATGCGTCTTTGGGGAACCTCCTCCCAAACAGTTAGAATCACTGGAGAAACAGATGGGTGAGTCATCATAGACACAGAGAGAGTACAGTCTTAACTGATCGATTAATTGTCTTTTTGGCAGGATCACCTGTCTAACGAGGCTTAGGCCCATGCCTTTGATTCGCAAACTAAATTTGGGTTTGAAATCAATTGCGACATTGTAGATGAGAGACAGGCAATTTCAACTTTGTTATTGTTTGGAAGATTTGCAATAATTGTGGATCAGTTGCAACTCTTTGATAGGACAGGCTCAGACATGCTTACTTGCAAAATCCTTGTCCTAAATAGTTAGCAATGAGGATAAGACTACTAGTTTTAGCGTAAAATTATTCACAAAATATAGTTTATCTGCATTTATGTTTTTCTACATTTTTTACAGGACTGATAATGTGACTCTAGTATGCCCATATATGACCTATATGACCAACTCCTTATAGTTCTTGTGATTAAAAATTTTGATTACAAATTAATTCACAATTTCAATCAGATTCAGATTCAGTACCATCTGCATTAAGTATCCTTTAGGAATTTTGAATCGTGAGCAAATTTACAATTTTGATCTTAAAGGGATCCGGTAACTTTGTCTTAGATCCTTGTTCCTTGATTTAGCTCATGCAGCAATGATAATTATAAACCTTTAGGTCAGTCAGGAACCCCATGACTTTTATAAGCCGATCGCCTGTCTGATTATCAAGATATTTGTGATTGAAAATCGAAATCAAATTTTGCGTTTGCCAAACGGTTTTCATAACTACAGTTTATTGGAGAAAACGAGTATGGTAAAACCGGTCACTCAAAGGTTTTTACTTTTTTGAGGCACTTCTTGATCATTTTGAAGTGCAATTTTTTTAGGGCTTCAATATTACACCATTTCACAGACACTGATAACACGTATGGCCGTGCATCTCAGATTCAACATTGTTAAACGATTCCTTTAATGTAATACAGCAATCCTGGAGCAGATCATACATGCCATAAAACGTCGTGAGCAGGCTCAGGTAGAGTATAAGGTCCAGGAGGCAGCGCTAAGATCAGGGGATATGGTTACCAAGCAACGGGATTGCCAGGAGGATGAAGAACAGCTTGCCCTTATCAACCAGAAACTCAGTAAGTCCCTACCATTCAGAGTTAAAATCAGTTACTAGTTGGTGCATGTCCAGAATTTGTAAGCATGCGCCGTAGAGGTGTCGTGGTCTAATGGATACGACTATGGATCACATGGTCCACGTAAGGTTCAAGTCCCGCCGCATCACTGATATCCTTTGGCATGCTGTTAATCTACATTTGTCACTCTCCACTCAGGTGTTAAATGTGTACAGGGGGGTGTTTCATAAATCTGTTCGTAAAGTTACGCATGACTTTACGAACGACTTGTATATGAAAAGCCAAATGGGATGCTCAATCGCTATTAACTGCATCAACTAAAGTTGAACTGTGCAGATGTAGATTACCATTATTATTATAATAAACATTTTTAATGCAAAGTATATTTTTTGCTTTGAGGTTATTGGAAATTTCAGGAAAAACTTTGGGCATCCTATCTGGCACTCCATATACAAGTCGTTCGTAAAGCTATGCGTAACTTTACGAACAGCTTTATGAAACACCCCCCTGGTAGAGATATTTTAATGAATGTTGTGAGCACCAAAACGGCAGCCTAGCAGAGCCAGGTAATAATGGAGCACCTTGCATGACGGATATGCAGTTAGCTATTAAAAGATCCGATATTATTATTCCTATTATTATGTCATAAATGACCTAAGATTTGGGCAGATTTTTGTTCAATGTGGTTAGATCCAAATTTGCACACCAAAGTGATGGAGGTGGTTCATTACTCCTGCGCATTCTTAAAAATTCCGGAATTGAGTGCACTAAGTACTTGCTCATACACTTAACTGTAGAAATGGCAACAGTCACATGCCAAATTTCCCAAAGTTTAGTGTCTTATTGAGGCAAATTGCTGGAATCAAATTTTTAACCATTTAATGGAAACATTTATTGGAAGTTTGCTAATTACGGATGTTTTAAGGAAGGTTTGTGGTCACAAAGATTAAGCTACAGGAATCATATTCCCAGATCTTTCTCCCAGCATGACGGGTGTGGTCTTGAAGTATATAAAACCTAATTTTATCAATGCATTATCAATTTGGAACATGTAAGTAAAACATTCAGTGATCATTTTATTTTGTAAGTATATTTGCTATAGTCGATGCTGAGTAGGGAATTAAGCTAACTATGCCAAGTGATTATGTTGATTATCCTTGGCTTAACAGACTTGGTGAATATTGTTATTATTTCTGTGTCTCTACCCGTTCTTCCACGATCACAGAATTGGCTGAAGCTTCAAGCACAGATCATTCTCCGATTCCAATGTCCACCGCATCTTCCAACTCAAGAGGGCAGTCCACTTCCAGAGGAACGATGAGACGGTCAGCACCCTCTGTGCCAGAGAGTCCTAGAACGAAACGAAGGAAACCCTAGAACCCCTCCTGCAGCTGTGATGTGTGCTGCCTACCTTCAAACCACACACCCCCCCCATAACATTCCACACTGCCAATGTAGATACGTCAATACCTAAATGAAGAACAGTAAATGTCATTTGTGTGCTGTCATATTGTATATAAGATTTGTTATGGAAACCCAAATCCTTGTAAGAGTTTTGAACATACCATCTGTATGTTGATTTGTATAAGATAATAACGTTCTAGCTCCGAGCAGACGCTGTCCTTTAGTGATCTTTCTAGATATCTGCAAATGCTTGTCATTCTCCAAGCAAACCCTTGGCAGCCATCTTGTTCTGAATGTTGTTCTGATGTATGATGATGTATTCAGAAATGTGGAAAAATAAATAGAATAATGCCATTCTTACCTCATTTTCTTCATCCATTCTATAAACTACAAATGTATTTTAAATGAGAGCCATTTTTTTCTCTCTCTTTATCTCTCTTGCTCTCTTTCTTTATCTTCTTGTTTCTTTGTTTTGTTTTATTTCTTTGAAATACATCTTTTTAAGCATGATAGAATTTGTGTGTGTATGTGTGATGTAACTGTAAATCCCACTTTATCTGTTTAACCTCCATGCATGCTTCTGTTTTATGTACTTTCACTGAATGATGGGGTCATAGGGATGATTTGATAGTGCCTTATCTGTGTATATATCAAAGTGAAACATTTTTAGGAAGTCTACAATAATTAGAAAGGATTATCTAACATGGGGAAAGTTACAGTTGTAGAACAATGATAAGATATGAATTTATTGTCAGTTTTATCATCCACCAAACAAGTGGACTTTTGAGTATGACATAATAAACAACTATTTTTTACTTGCAATATTGTTCCTAGTAGACACTTACAATTGAAAATCTTGTGAAATTCTAGAATGAAAAAAAAAAAGGTGTGAAAAAATCTTACTTTTTCCCTCATGTACTTTATCACAACTGCGATTGCCAGTTTGTGCCAATTTCCTCTTGGATTTTTGTGTTATGTAAACATTTATTTGTTGTAAAAAAAATGTTTGAAAAGATGTGTAGATTGTATGGTATTACGTAAGTCACATGTAAATTAATGCACATTGATTAATCGGCTTGTGTATTCAGCGATGTGATTGATATTATTACTGTGCACCAACTGCCTCACCAAAGATAGTGGTTACTTTGTGATTCATTGTTAATGTGACTCTTTATTTATTAAGTTTATTTTATATTTCCAGGCATAGTGAAACAAGAACAAAATCGTGCAGAGACAAAGGAAGTAAGAATGACACCGACTAGTGCCTGATGATAGCCAAAAAGAAATTAATTCCTGTTCAGTAGGTTCTCATCGATGGTCGATGGTTTACAAAGATATACAAACCTTTTCTTTAAAATACAAACAATCTCAATTTATAAAAAAACATTTAAAAGTAGAGGACAAGCAAGGGTGTTGTGGGGTGCGCCTGTAATCCAGCTAACAATGGAAGTTACAAACTG